>NC_080546.1:27063876-27394947 GCF_028640845.1 Ahaetulla prasina | reverse complement strand
AAAAATTTACTCAGAATTCCAAACAGCCATTGCTAGGGAGTGTGGATAATTGTGAGTTAGGTGGACTATTGGCTGTAGAAATGTTTGGCATGTGAACTTTGAGAAATAGAATTCCCATTCTTCATAATTCAGAGAAGCATTGGAAGCTAACCCTTAGACTCTCAGATTCCAAGATTCTCCAATAGATGTATCACATAAATCAGGGATCCCCAACCACTGGGCTCTGGACTGGTCCCGGTCCGTGACCCGCTGGAAAACAGGCCATGCAAGTGGTGGGCAAGTGTGAGACGTCTCATTTGCACATGTGCAGGAGCTAGGTGTGTGCATGAAACTATCCCCCCCCCACTGCTGCCATGGCTGCCGCCAGCGATCTGGGAAGACAGAAAGGTTGAGGACCGCTGACATAAGTGAATAAAAATTAACACTAAAATATTAACGACATGAATATCTCTCTCAGCATCATTTTTTTTCCCTTTTACTGGTGCTTCTTCTTTATAAATGCTTTTGTTTCAAGAAATTACAACCTAGACCCAATTTTTTAAAGGATCATTTTCCATATGGAGGTTTTGTCCAATATTTATAAATTTCAGCGCTTAAAATACTCTGCTACCACAATTTGTCAGTTACGGCCCCCTGACAGATGCTTATTTATTGTATCTACTTATTCATTTTAAAACTGTACACATGTAATATCTAAATATTCCTCTTCTTGTTCATGAAGACCAGTCATGTCAAACTCAAGGCCCATGGGGTGTTTAGATCTGGCCTGCAGGGCCACCCTGGAAACAGCAAAGGATCAGTCCGTGATGCCTCTGCCAGCATAAATGGAACTCGGAAGGGCTCCCTGCGGCCCACCCAAGCTCCATTTTCACTGGCAGAGGGTTGCAGGAGGCCATCTCAGCCAAAAACTGAGCTTGGGAGCATGTTTTCGCTGTCAGCGCGCTCAAGCCACCATGGGGCTGCAACCTGAGTGACATCAAGCTAGCCATGGCCCCGCAAGGTCAAACACAACCCTGATGCAGCCCTCAAATGAAATTGAATTTTTAAAAATGTGCTTCTTTTGTCATTATGTTCATTGGTTCCTTTTTCAAGGAGACGTTTAGCCTATAGCAGTATGGAAATCTTGTAAATCTGGTAAATACTCTGAAATTACCTATGAATCAGCACTGGAATAATAACATCCTTGTTAAAAATGCTGTGGACTATTGATAAAGACTAGGCATGCTTTTGAAATTACTTGGGATAAATTATTTCAGCACAGAAACTTTCTGCTACTCATCGAAGGACTCTGACCATTGGCATAAATCTGGCGGGGGGGGAAGGTTGATGCTGTCTTAAGGGCACTGCTCATTAAAGTTAACTGTTAAAGCAATGTCTTCTTTTTCTCCGATTCACATGGAAATCTGGAAAACGTTCCCTTAATAATAGCAATAGATAGTGTATTTGCATTTATCTGTAGTCTAAAAAGGCTAAGCCAGCTTCTAATAAATCCAGGCCAGCAGACAAGGAAAGGTTTACTTTTGTATTAACTCATTTTTCTAATTAGTGGGTTCCTACCAGTTCGCTCCGGATCTTGCAAAGCGGTCGTAGAGGTGGCGGGAGGCTCACAAATGCTCTGTGCATGCAAAGCGTGCGCACTCACTCCTGCTGAGAACCGATAGCGAAGGTAAGTGGAACGCACCCCTGATCTGTACCAGCTTGTAATTTTTATAAATCAGTAATCAAACTTTACGATTCACAACTTGTTTTCTTGCCTTTAACATCATAAAGGATTTGACCAACATTTCTAATGGGCTATTTTCTTCTGCCCCATATGCAATGATCAAGAAGCAGAAGCTCTGTTCTGTTGCTCTCGTTGAAAAATGAGAAGGTTGATAACAAAGTTTTTTGGCCAATGGAACTCCAGTAATGAAATTTAGAACTTAGTTAAATGTATTTGTTAGAGGAATTCAGGCAACTTTTTTAGATGGGTGAGATTATGGAGTGAGTATAGGACATACATTCTTCAGCATATGTTACTCTTAATATGCTGTTAGTTTGTAAAAATTGCCTTATTGTTTTATTTTTCAAATACTTTACAGGATGGAAGGTGTACCTAGATACTTTCATAAATAAATTAATTGGATATAGACATTTCTAACTTCCTACAAAGTTTTAGTAGAATTTTTGCTCATTAGAAGTAAAAGAATAAATTATACAATCTACTCTAGTTGTGTTTTTTCTCTCTCACACACAAAAGGCATTTGAAAGGACAAAAGTCCAATCTTCTCTAGACTGCTCATCAGCCAGATGATGATCTCCAGTTTTCTACTAAGAACTAAGAGTTAAAAATTGATCTCATTAGAAGATACGGTTAGCCGTTCTTTGTTCCAAACACTTTCTCTGCTGCTGCTTCAAGAGATAAGTTAACAGCAGTTATGTTTTTGTGGGGCTCTGCATAAGTAGGAACTCTACACTCTGTGTCAGTCCTGGGATGATGCTATTAATAATACAACTGTTGTTTTCTTTTGTGATTCTATTATGGGCTCCTATTTCTGAGACTGGCACATTTTGGAGCTGTTTAGTCACTTCCGAATACACACACACACATGAACCGCACACTGCAAACAAGGAATGAGCAGAGATTTTGACATTTGATAACATTATTTCAGAAGAAGAGGGATTTGAGCTGGCTGCAAAGTTTTTGTTTAAGGCAGACTAGGCTCAAATTCCATGCTTCGTCTTTGAAACATTTTGTTATGCTGTTGCTATCAATTCACCTGCAAGTCAAGTTAGTACATAATAAATAAAGAGGAGGCAATTTTTAATGGCTCCTCACCAGTGGTGGGATGCTGCCAGTTTAACAACCGGTTCAGTGAGCATACACACTCCTAAGGCACTTGCACGCAGCACTGAACATTTATTTATTTATTTATTTATTTTTTATTTTATTTATTTATCATATTTGTATACCGCCCTATCTCCCTAGGGACTCAGGGCGGTTCACAGGCAAATAAAAAAGGTACATATAAATACAAAATAAAATAACAGTTAAAAAGCTTATTCTACATGGCCCGATTTTTAAAAAACAATATAAATAATAAAACCCATTAAAACCAATATAAAATTTAAAATCTAATCCAGTCCTGTGCAGATGAATAGATGTGTTTTAAGCTCGCGACGGAAGGTTCGGAGGTCCGGAAGTTGACGAAGTCCTGGGGGGAGTTCGTTCCAGAGGGTGCAACATGGAGCATCTAGAAGCTCAGCTGTTTACCTTCCAAGTCAGTAACGGTAAGTAGAGCAGCGAGGGGAGGGAATCAGCTGTGCCGCATGATTGAGATGAGCTACAAAGCAGGAAATAAAGGACATGATAGAGCGGGGGCGGGTGAGCAGGGCCAACTGATCATCAGCGCTAAGAGTTCGCCCGAACCAGTTCAAACCGACTGAATACCACCTCTGCTCCTCCTTCATCTGTTATCCCACTTGGAGACATTATGTAAAGACCTAACTCTCTGGAGAAGGCTCTAATGCTGGGAAAAATGGAAAAAAGAGATGATGACTACCAGAAGCATGATAGTTGGACTCAGTTATATCGGTAACAGGTGCACTATTAAAAGACCAGGTTAAGGACAGATCATTATGCGGGGGGTGGGAGTGGTCTCCAAGAGTCATCACTGACTTGAGGGCACATAATTAATCAATCAATGGCGCCTTTGAATCATCAAAGTTTTTTTTTAATGATACTACTTGGAACATTCATAGTGGTAACAGTCATATTTATTTCTATTATATCATAGATATATTAACATCTGTTATTCCACACAATTTTCATGGAAGTTGACAAACTGGATTATCACATTGTGTATCACATTGTGAATTATGTATCACAATAAACTGAGTTTACTAAACTTACTAAGCCAAAAGTCATGGACTATACAACACAATGTCTGTATTACAGACTACAGTTTTACATATTGCTGACGATGCTATCTGTTAATCATGCCTAATAAGTCTCAGCAATTCTATGGACCAGCAGTATTGTGTGGTTTATTTCACTTGTTTTATTCTCTGGCTGGTGTTAATTTGGATATTGTAATAGCCACTGTGTTTTTTGGGGAGCCCCATTCCTTTTTACCGCTGACCACTCTGAACATAACTGGCTTTCCAGTGAATTTGATCACATGACATAGCTGAAATAAGACAGAATTTTGTGATTTGGCCTTACTGTGATATGTCTGGTTTTATATATCCCATAACTTGATGGTTTGTCACCTTTGCTGTCCAAGGAATGCACAAGAGCCTTCTCCAACACCACAACTCCAGGAAGAAGAGTGGGTGTGTGCCCAAAATTATGGGGGAGACCCTCGTTGGGTGCCAGGGCAAGTAATTGAAGTGACGGGATCCTGCTTATACAAGGTTGTGTTGGAAGATGGCCGCACCTGTCGGAGGCACATGGACCAACTATAGCGCAGCTGTTTGCCTCCACTAGAGACTATTACAAGTAAGGCCCTACCCAGGCCAATCACTCCAGAGGCTGCCGGAGACACGGTAGCCGAAGACAAACCACACCCTGTCTCTCAACCCGGTATTGAGTGGGCTGCAGACTCACCTGTTGTTCCTGGGCCAGCACGGCCAAACGAGTCCCTTGTTGAAGTTGCCGAGCAGTCTTTGGGCGTTCCAGAAGCTCCTAATATAAGTCCACCTACCATGACTGAAACTATTGAACTGCGCAGATCAGGGAGGAGCCAGAGATGCCCAGCTTACTTAGCTGACTACGCATGTACCATCCGGGAAGAAAGGGATGTTACGTCCGTATGTCAAGCATGTGATGAAAAAGAGAGCAGCAGATTGGTTTGTTTGCTGTCAACCAGCCGGTGGGGAATTGACGCCTCCTGATTGGCCCAGCCACTGACAGCTCAGTATAAAAGAGCTGTCAGTGCCTCAGAAAAGCGCTCACTCTCCAAGGTTGTTAGCGAAACCGAGCGAGTCACTGTTAGCTAATGTTTATTAGTAAATAAACAGTTGTAATGGTTACCCTGCCTCATCTCTTTCTTACACCTTATTCAGAGAATAGAACATGGACTAATCTTCATTTAGTTGCCAGGCTGATATCCTTCTTCTCCATGCTCAATTCTTTGCACTCAGCTGTGTGACTAGTGTGATTTGATGCTTTATTTCTGGGCTAAATTCATAGCTTTCATCTTTCATTTGATTTCTTCACCGTCAGTTGTCATTTTGACATTTCCATGCCTCACAGAAGTCATGGGCTTCATTTTTCTTTTGATATTTAAGAAGAGACCCAATTTCTCACTTGCTTTTTTAATCTGTTTGATCAGACGTTTCAGGCCTTCTTTGGATTCTGACAGGAGAATTGTGTCATTAGAATATCAAAGATTGTTGACGTTCCTCCCTCCAAACTTTACTAGCCAAAACAAATGACATTTTAGGGCCTGGTTGAAAAATGCCCAGGCTTTTCAGGCCTGTGAGCAGCTTTTTGACAGTATGCTTTCAGCACATTCATAAAATTATTACCATAATGGAATAGTTATTCATAAAATACATATTTTTATTAGAAAAAAAACAGCAAAATTGGTACCCACAAATACTTGTAACCTTCCAGGATATCATTCTATTATTGAGCTTCCATAATTCATGCTTTTTCTCGGCAGGTAGATATTCCTTTAAATACTACAGTGGTCTGGAATATTGCTTTTTTCTAACTCCACATCTGGGGTATATTCAGATCTTATGAGCATACTTAAAAAATAAAGAGGATATTTGAGGTGGTGCTTCATAATGCTAACATTCATTTTTATTTACAACAGTGTTTTAAAAATAAAATAATGTTGTATATGGAACCTAGGAGATAGCCTGGGATTCGTTTCATAAGTACCTACAGATGCCATAATAAGAATTTAGACTTTAACCCCATCTATAAGTTTATCTACTGTAAAAAATACTGAGATTATTTCTTCCTCTATGGCATTCTGAACTACAGTCAAAATACGTAAAAACTGGAGGGCTTTGACTCTGAGACAATGTCACAACCTCCCCCTCAGCTGTCTTTGAAAACTGATACCGGAACATTCCTTACCTGGAGAGACAATGTCCCTGTGACTCTGGACATACAGAAACAACAGAGCATGTGAGTCTTCATTGTCTGTACTTCAGAGACATTCATAATAGTCTCATTTTACCATTATCCATTAAATACCCAGAGTGCATAAAACCATTCTACACTTTCCTGCTGCTTCCAGATATCAACCATGCCACAACATACCATTGTTACTAGATTCTGTGCAACGCCGCTTAAAATTTATTGGATCATTCTGCCATAAACTAGACTTAATAATCACCCAGTTTGACATACTAGAATGCTCTGTAATTTGATAAATATAATCTTCCAGGTGCTAATCTTTATATTCCCCTATTAGATTTTTAGGCTCTTTTTTAATATATATTTTAATATATTTTACATCTATAAGCTTTTCATAATTGTTATTTTTAGACTCCCATATATCTTCTATGCTCTAGTCTACCCCATCCTTTTTATGCTGGTCTATGACTATAATAAAGATTTGATTTGATTAGGCTGATTATAAAATATTTTGCGGATTAATAACAAAGCTTCTTCTTGCTTAAGCTTTCACAGCGTCTATCTGCTTCTTCAGGTATATGAAAGATTAGCTTTAGGAGGGATTTATTTTCATTCATCTAATGCTGTAGAGAGGGATAATATTCAAAGAAGTTCACTGTTTAATTTTTAAGATATTATGCTAAGCTTCCAATCAATTCAGGTTGAGCAGTCTCGTGATAAAACAAGTCTATTTGTTGACAAATAAACACCTGAAGGACAATAACAATTGGTACAATGATTGCATATACATCTCTGGTGTTAAACCTGTTTGTATAATTGCAATCAGTGCTGGCTGGTTTATCCTAAGCAGAGTGGAATGTAGCAGAAAGATTATGGACTGCATTAAAGTAGAAAATAACCTAATATATCAAGTCTTCTCTTGTGAATAATGCTACTAGGTCCTGCTGCCAAGGTAGACACAGCAAGGGAGCTGTGTAATTTGAAGAACACGTTCTTCAGTTCCAGATTTTATGATTTAAGCCAGCAAAATAATAATGATTAATTGGCAATTAAATCATTTATTTAATGATCATATATTGCATTCTCATGGTCATTACTGTATACTTGCTTCAGTAAGATGCTGTACAACCTAGAAGTAATGCTATTCACTATAGGAATGTGTTTCTAACCATCATGATCCCCAAATAATTAAATATGCATCATGATCTTATAATTCAAGCTCTGCTGCTTTGTACTTGTGTCACCAAGTCAAAGTAAAATATTCAAGGAGTGGAGTTTCTGCTGCAGTGCCTGGTTCATCCTATGCCCATCCTTGCCCTTCTTCCATAGATGTCTATATTCTTTATTTAATTGAGGCGCAACAATAAGATAAATTAACATCAGAGCATTTTGTATTATTGGTATTATTTCTGAGATCCTCTCTCTGGAACAGGAAGGTTGAGCATGGTTTGCAAAGCAGATTCAAAAAGGTGTTTTGGAAAATGTAATACATTTCATCACAAGTCCTACTTTTTACTATAAATTCAATAAACTGCAAGAAATTCAGAGGGATTGTATTTTTTTCATCACTTTGTTTTCACAGCAACTCTACAGTTAAGATGCTCCAAGCGGTAATGAGTTACTTAAATCTTCCAGTCAATTTTAGAGTTGCGTACAGATTGCCCGGTCCTAATCTGATTCTCTAATATATGGCCTATAAATTCTGTTTGCAGGACCAAAAACATCCATAGACTTAGATGGCTTTCTAAAGTCAAACAACAGTGATATTCAGACTGCCTGTCCACCCCTGCTTCCCCTTTAGCAGCCTTAATTCTTGATTTATTCAGTAGATCAGGAGTGTTCAAAAAGGAAGTGAATAGAGATCATTTATGCACTAGCTAACTAAGAACAATGCACTCTTTCTATTTGCTGGAAAGAAAATCTCTTTTATGAGTAGCTAGACAATATTGATGGCTTGTGGAGAAAATTCAAATGCTCTTCGGGTTGCTAAAAATTGTCTCCCGAACCCACACTTTAGATTTCCAAAATTTGGAGGTGACCAGATTATTTAGCTTTTGCTTAAAAGAGGCCTGTGAGAAGAAGTCTAGTCATAATCAGATGGTCCACTGTAGCTCCTTTAGAATTTCCTATAGGTAAAGCTCAGTTTTGTTTCAATATATTAGAAAAAGTGTCAGCAAAGATTTATTTTTAGAAAGCGTTACAAAAATAATTGCTTTAAGTAGTTGACATCAGTAATTCTCATCCTTTTTTTCTTTTCTTTTTCCTTTCTCCAAATGTACATACCAAATGTAGCAAGGCTTTAGTCCAGGGGTCAACAAGCTGTGGCTATGGACCACAAGTGGCTCTTTCATCCTTCTGCTGCAGCTCCGTCACTCAAAATAGGCGTCACAATGTGCGACACCTGCTGGCTTGTGATTTATTGACCTTTTCGACCTGGTAGGCCAATCATGGATAAATCCAAGAAAAGAAAAGTTTCAGAAGAAAACAGAATGTTTAATTCAAACTACATATGCTAGTTTTGTGGCCGCTCAGGAAATAGGCACAGGAAGGGTTTGTGACTCCCAGTATTTTCTTTTCTGTGGGAAAGAGGTCCAAATGGCTCTTTTGAGTGTTTAAGGTTGCCAACCCCTGCTTTAGTCAGACAACTGTAATGACCTAGGCTTCCCCAGCAGCACGAAGCCTAGTCCTCATCCCGATAAACCCCTTTTATTTAATTTACAGTGAATTCCTTTCCAGCAAAGTCTTTCCCACAGTCTTTCAAGATAGTTCACAATTACCGAACTTTATCAGGCTTGTACAGTGGCCAGGCCTATATCTTTCAGACTCCACACTGTAACCGACAATACTTGACAAGAAAGAAGGAACAGATCTTCACCCAAATGAACTAATTGTCTCCTGCAAACTCCCCTCCCCTTCGCTCTTCTTTATTTCCTATGGGAGAGGCCATTCACTGTCCACCTGTGGCTTTACTCCTGAATTGACCCTTGTTCCTTAGCCATTCCCTTCTCCTGGCAGCTCTGCACATGCGCACACTGGGAACAGGATCCTGATGTTCTTCTGCCTTACTGATGTCCGATTCCAAAGGCAGTTGACAACTGTCAGACAGCCCTGGTCCTATCTCTGCCTCTGATGCAGAGCCCTTGTCCAAGCATTCCCCAGACTCCAGAACTGGCCCATGTTCCTGCTCAACTTCCTCACTGTCCAAATCTGCTGCCAGATCTGCTGGCTGCTGGTGGGCCACAGCAACAACTCAGAAAAATTGAACAGGTTTGTCCATTTAAGTTGTGGGGATTTTTTTTAACCACATGGGCTCTAATCACATGGAGGATTTGTGATCTATTAGGCTATTTAACATTTAAGAGTTTAAAGCATGGGAAAATACATGTGCAAAATGTTACAATATGATTCGAGTGCCAGTTGGTTTCAAGACAGGATCTCATCTCTTTATTCCATTCTCAAATACCTAAGAAGGGCCAGAGCCAGTCTTTCCTGACTCTAGGGGGCGATGCTCATCTCCGTTTCAAAGCTGAACAGCCAGCGTTGTCTGAAGACATCTCCGTGGTCATGTGGCCGGCATGACTAAATGTCAAAGTCTTGTGGCTGGCATGACATTACTGAGTTTTTTAAAAGTATATTTTAGATTAGTTCTATTCTTATATTGATAACAATAGATTAATTATAATTAATAGCCAGCTGGAGAGAAAGCACTGACTGATTTGTGTATTCAGAATCCCAAAGTTATATGCAGAAATCAATTTATATCCCATTTCAGATTGCTTTGAACAAATTGGGACGAGAAAGTTGTATTTTGTGGAAGCATCTCATCCATTCTCACTGTAGATGATGGCTAAAAGAGGACACAAAAAAAGATTATCAAATTTAGCAAAACAGCAAAAAAATATCTTGAGCTAGTAACTCATAGAAGCTTTGAACAGTAAGACTTATATAAAAGCTGTTAAATGTCTTTCTTTTTTGACAACTGAGTAATCTTGGAATGGAACACAAGCATTGAGGTGAGATAAATATTGTAATAATACCTTGGCAGAATGTTTGGCTATTCATGATTTTTTTTAAAAAAATAGAAATTAGCTTTTAAAGAGATAACTTGGCATTCCATGTGAGAAGTTAACATGATGGGACCTACAGGTAGGTTTCCTGCGTCAAATAATTCCTGTTTATTTAACAGCTCTGTGAAAGTAAGTTGGTTACTCATGCCAGAACGAACATCCAGGAAAATATATATATATATCCCAAGGACAAAAACTGATGTTATTGTTAAATATTGGATCAAGCAGAACCTATCAGCTATAGCACACATTAAGATAATGAGGTGCAAAGATAAACTCTTAAGTTTTAAATACACACCCTTTTGTATAAAAAGCTTTAATAAATCTTTTTTACACTTCTTCAAAATGTGTGTTTCTTTATCACCACCATAAATCATGACAAAAAAAAATCATATAGAGCCATAAATGCTTGGCTTTCTCAAGTAGTTTAGTATAAGGTGGTCTCATTAACGTTTAATGAAATAATAGACAGGAACAGCTTCTTGGCATTATTATTTATTTTAAATACATACATATATATCTCCACTGTACCTTACATAATTCCAGATAAATTGTAATAGGTAGCAATATAGCTTTAGCCTAAATACAAAACATCAGCAGGATAACCTCTCATTCCAGATGCTGTTTGTTGGTCCAGCTATTTATTTATTTACTTACTTACTTACTTATTTATTTATTTCATCAAGCATTAGCCTGCCTGTTTTCCTCCCTTTATCTCCTCAGCTGATTCTCGTGGCAGAGCCAATTGCCGCATGAATCAGCTGTGTTAATCCTCTGAAGAAACTCGGAGGTAAAAATTTATTCAAATTGTGCACGTGCGCGCAGCGTGTGTTAGGTGTGGGCCCGCACGCGCAAAGCGTGCAATTACCGAACCAGTTGTTAAACTGGGAGGAATATACACTAATCTGCATACATTAAAATGAAATTTCATTGCATACTGCAGTATAATCCACTAGCATTGATGTCCCAAAGGTGCTTTTTCAAGAGGCAACTGGATTTTCTTGTTTTCCTTCGAAGATGTTTCACTTCTCATCCGAGAAGCCTCTTCAGTTCTGACTGGCTTGTAGGGAATGGAAGGATTTATACTCCTTGCAAACAGCTGGTCATTATAGCATTATAGCACTAGTAGCATTGATGTTTCAAATGTTAAGTTGGCCTTTCTGACCTTCCTGCTAGTGGTACTACAATAATGAGATTTTTTTAGGCACCATCTAAATCCAGAATACAAATTCCTCTTTCCAGAGCTTCAAGTTACAATAGTTTACAGGATTTTTTTCCCATACCAAGTTCTGCCTTAGTTGATAACTTGGACATTACCAACCACACAACTATATATTTTCCAAAAAACACTCTGAAGGCATATATACCTCAACTACATAGACATTTATTTTTATTTATTTACGGACTGCTCCAATCGCAAGATTCTATACAGTGTATAACAAAGCCAGAAAAGCAGAAAATAATAGAAACAAATTATAATCAAAAAATGAAATGATCACAATTAATTAATTAGCACCAGCGGCACAGTGGAATAAGAATGTTTTCACCCGCTTGTGGAATTCAAGAAAAAAGCACTACATTTACTACTACTACTATTGAGCACTACTATTAATAGTACTAGTACTATTAATAATACTACTATTGAGCAAGGTGCCACATATATGGTACCGGTGCATTTTGTTTTGTTTTTTTGCCTAAATGTAGAACCTTAACAGTGAAAAAAGTAAGGTTCTACATTTAGGCAAAAAAACCAAAATGCACCAGTACCGTATATGTGGCACCTTGCTCAATAGTAGTACCTGTGAGAGGGATCTTGGAGTCCTAGTGGATAACCATTTAGATATGAGCCAGCAGTGTGCAACAGCTGCTAAAAAAGTCAACACAGTTCTGGGCTGCATAAACAGAGGGATAGAATCAAGATCACATGAAGTGTTAGTGCCACTTTATAATGCCTTGGTAAGGCCACACTCGGAATATTGCATCCAGTTTTGGTCGCCACGATGTAAAAAAGATGTTGAGACTCTAGAAAGACTGCAGAGAAGAGCAACAAAGATGATTAGGGGACTGGAGGCTAAAACATATGAAGAACGGTTGCAGGAACTGGGTATGTCTAGTTTAATAAAAAGAAGGACTAGGGGAGACATGATAGCTGTGTTCCAATATCTCAGGGGCTGCCACAGAGAAGAGGGAGTCGGGCTGTTCTCCAAAGCACCTGAGGGTAGAACAAGAAGCAATGGGTGGAAATTGATCAAAGAAAGAAGCAACTTAGAACTAAGGAGAAATTTCCTGACAGTTAGAACAATTAATAAGTTGAACGACTTGCCTGCAGAAGTTGTGAATGCTCCAACACTGGAAATATACTTCTAGGGAAAGATTTTAGAAAGCATTGGAGCCACCACACACAAAAAGTCTGCCATTTGATTTAGGTCTCATGGGCTTCCTGTGAGCGAGAGGTCTCTTGGCAGACTCATTTGATGTATTTGGACCACATGGACAAGATCAATGAATAATGCAGATGTAATCCATTAATATGCTGCACTAGGTCTTTGTAGGCAATAATTTTGAATTGGACACAGAAGCCTGTTAGGAGCCAATGCAGGAATGAAATCGATGTTATCTTGCAATGGTGGAGTTGTTCACCAGCTGTCTGGCTACCACAGCTTCCATATTGCCTTCAAAAGCTGCCTCATGTGCATTGCAGTACATTTGTTTGATTGTACATTTATTAAAAACACTTCCATGCTACTACAGTGAACATTTTTATTTATTTATTTGTCAAACATATATAACAGGTAAAGTATAAACATAATTTGGATACATGAAAAGAGTAAGTAAAAAAAGGAATATTAGGACAGGGACGGTAAGCATGTGGGTGCACTTATGCACGCCCCTTACAGACCTCTTAGGAATGGGTTGAGGTCAACAGTAGACAGTTTAAGCTTAAAGTTTTGGGGGTTTGGGGAAGAAACTACAGAGTCAGGTAGTGCATTCCAGGCATTGACTACTCTGTTGCTGAAGTCATATTTTCTGCAATCAAGTTTGGAGTGGTTTACGTTGAGTTTGTATCTATTATTTGCTTGTGTATTGTTGTGGTTGAAGCTGAAGTACTAATTAACAGTACTGGGCCGGGATAGCTCAGGCAATAGAGAAGCCTGTTATTAGAACACAAAGCCTGCAATTACTGCAGGTTCGAGCCCGGCCCAAGGTTGACTCAGCCTTCCACCCTTTATAAGGTAGGCAAAATGAGGACCCAGATTGTTGGGGGGGCAATAAGTTGACTTTGTAAAAAATATACAAATAGAATGAGACTATTGCCTTATACATTGTAAGCCGCCCTGAGTCTTCGGAGAAGGGCGGGGTATAAATGTAAACAAACAAAAAAAAAAAAAAACCAGTTAGGACATTGTGGTAGATAATTTTATGTACTATGCTTAGGTCAGATTGAAGTCTGCGTAGTTCTAAATTGTCTAAGCCCAAAATTTGGAGTCTGGTGGCATAAGGTGTAATGTATTACTGTAAGTTTTGGCGGGAGTTTTAGGCGGGAACTATCTCGTTTCTGATTGGATGCAGCCTCAGGCTGAAGTGTATATAAGGAGAGGTTTTTCTCCAGAGTTTTGCTGGGTCACACTATATTAAAGAGCTGTTGTCACTAACCTGGTCTCCTGCCTCGTCAATACCCAAACATAACATTGGCGACGAGGATGGGATCTTGAGGCAGAGCACCAGAACAGAGCTGAACTCACTACGAGAATCAAACCCAGCAAGGTGACGGCGAATGCAGCGATGACCGGCTACACGCCACCCACTCCGTTTGACCCTGCCCAGGAGACATGGGGAATATATATGACCCGTTTGAAAGTTTCCTGGAGGCAAGCGAGCTACAGGGAGCCTCCGACAACCGCAAACGGGCTTACTTCATAAGCCACTGTGGGTCAGCAGTCATCGCCGTCGCAGAAGCCCTAGCGGAGCCAACACCGCTACACTCCGTATCGTGGCAGACCCTTCAGACCCTCCTGAAGAATCACTCGCACCAGCCCCGTCCAAATCGTTCGTGATGCGAGTTTGGGGCGCAGGCAACAAGAAGGCGAGTCTATCAGCGACTACATGGCAGCCCTGAGACAAGCCTCCAAGCATTGCAGTACCGCGATCTGGACGAAGAGCTGCTGGAACAACTTATACGGGGGGTCAGAGACATCCGTTTGAGGAGACGGTTGCTAGCCAAGAGCAACCTGACATTGGCAAACGCTCTGGACGAAGCCAGAGCCCATGAGATGTCCAACCATGCAGCAGACACCTTACAAAAGCGACTCACGCCGATGGCGGGCGCAAAGCTGAGCACAGTCCACCACGAAGAAACCTATCGTGAGTCAACCAGCGAAGAGGAGGAAGAAGTCCACTACACGGAAAATCGACAAGGAAGACCGGAGGAATGCGGAAGTTGCGGGCGACATCAGCGCCAAAGATGTAAGTTCAGGGCGCCATTTGCGGCGGTGTGAAAGGAAGGGCACCTGGCTCAAGTCTGCGAGCACCCCAACCTTCCGCGAAAATTCAAATCGGCCAATCAGAGCGGCTCTGAGTCAGAGATGCAAACCCCACATTCCGAAATTTCAAACCAGCCAATCAGAGCGAGATCGGCGAGGCGACCGCGATTGGCCAGGAAAGAAAGAGCGAAGTCAAACCGAATGACTGTTACCATAGACCACGCAGCTACCCGCATCAAGAAAAGATCTTCACAAACCCGACAATTGAAGGCGTACCGTGCCGACTGGAAGTAGACACAGGATCAGCTATCACAATCATGTCCTGGGACACTTTTGTGAAAGCCTTGCCGCACATCGCAAAGCGCAAGCTACAGAAACAACGGCTCCGGGTGCAGGATTACCAGGGCAACCGCATCCCTGTTCGAGGACAACGACCGTCGAGGTCAAATCACGGGACATACGAAAAGACCCTGCCCATCACGTTAGTCGAGGGAACCTTGCCAAGCTTGCTGGGGCTAGACTGGTTCCGGGCGTTGGGAATGGGGGTGACTGGCGTCCACCGGAGCGGATGCAACCTGCAAAACGCCCTAATGGAGGAATTCGCAGACGTATTCGAGGACCGTTTAGGCAAGTACAAGGGGACCCCTATCTCCTTCAATTTAGACCCCCAAATAGCTCCCATTAGGTTAAAGGCAAGGAGGGTTCCTTTTGCACTCAAACCTAAAATCGACAAAGAGTTAGATAAATTAGTCAGCCAGGGGATACTAGTGCCAGTTGACCATGCCAAATGGGAGGCGCCAATCGTCACCCCTATAAAACCAGACGGGTCCATAAGGATTTGCGCTGATTACAAGGCTACCTTGAACAAAGCATTGCAAAAGCGCCTACCCAGTTCCAGTAGTGCAACACTTATTGCACTCACTAGGGCACGGACAAGTTTTCGCCAAATTAGACTTGGCACAAGCGTACCAACAGCTACCCGTAGATGCTAGCACAGCTGAGGCCCAGACCATTGTAACGCACCGGGGTGCCTTTAAGTGCACCCGGTTACAGTTCGGGGTGAGTGTGGCCCAGGCTATTCAAAATTTGATGGGCGGCTCCTACAAGGGTTACCGGAGTCGTACCCTATTTCGATGATGTGTTGGTATCAGGGAAGATTTAAGAGAACTGGGAAGCGATTAAGGAAAGTTTTGGCCATTTTAGGTCGGCAGGATTAAAAGTCAAAGCAAGCAAGTGTCAGATAGGGGTCGAATCTGTTGAATTTTGGGCTATAGAATAGACAAAAGGATTCACCCACTGAGAGCAAAGTCAAGGCGATAAAGAGAGCCCCAGCACCCAAAAACAAGACAGAACTCCAGGCTTTCCTGGGTCTGGTAAACTTTACGCCGTGTTTTTAAAAGACAAGGCAACCGTTGCTGAACCGCTGCATAAATTGCTTGGAAAAACACTGTTTGGTCGTGGGGAAGTCAGAGAATAGGGCATTTGAGGCAGTAAAAGTTTGCTATCAAGCGATAGCCTGTTAATACAATACAACAACAGACTGCCGTTAGTATTGGTTTGTGATCGTCCCCTATGGAGTAGGAGCTGTACTTAGCCACAGACTCCCAAACGGCACTGAAGCCCCTATAGCGTTCTATTCACGAACGATGTCCCGGCTGAGAGGAATTACAGCCAGCTAGATAGGAGGCTCTCGCAATAGTGTCAGGGTGAAAAATTTCACGAATCGTTTTGGGCGTGATTTGAAATTGTTACTGATCACAGACCGCTATTGGGGTTACTGGCTGGCGACCGCCCAACGCCAGTAGCACTCTCACCTAGACTGACCAGATGGACTATTTTTTTGACCGCATACTCCTACAAGCTGCAGCATCGGCCTGGAAAGGAGCTGGGGCATGCGGACGCATTGAGCAGATGCCCATTGCCAGGGGAAATCGAGGACCCCACCCCGGGCACACCCGTTCTACTAATTGACTCTTTGGACTCGGGGCCAGTCACATCGCAGGAAGTGGCTCGGCCTCCTACCGGACGTTGTTTTAAGGACTGTAATCAGTTGGGTTCAAAGGGATGGCCCGCTGCGCGGGCGACGTTTCAAGGAATTTGTAAAGAAAAAGAATTGTCTGTGCAAGGGGTGCCTGCTCTGGGGGATAGGGTGGTAGTTCCAGAGAAGCTGAGAAAAAGTTCTGGAACTCCTGCATGAGGGTCACCCAGGAATTGTGAGGATGAAGGGTTTGGCTAGGAGCTATGTCTGGTGGCCCCTAATGGACAGGAAATCAGTGACAGGGTTGGCCGATGCCAAGTATGTCAGGAATCCAGACCACTACCACCCACGGCCCCAGTTTTGGAGTGGGAGAAACCCCAAGGCCCTTGGTCCCGCATACACATTGATTTTGCCGCCCTTCCACGGCCAAACATTTCTAATTGTGGTGGATGCATTCTCCAAATGGCTGGAGATCATCCTAATGAAATCCACAACCGCGGAGCTGTCATCTCAGCACTAAAACACCTTTTCGCCACGCACGGGCTACCGGACACCCTCGTGTCCGATAACGGCCCACAGTTCACCGCAGCATTATTTGAAGGGTACCTGGCTGAAGAGGGCATCCGACATGCCCTCTCAGCGCCGTTCCACCCTGCGTCGAACGGCCTTGCTGAGCGTTTTGTTCGCAGTGCGAAAGAGGCGCTATCACGAAGGGGCCGGGGGGATTGGCAGGCACAAATCGACGCATTCCTAACCGTCCAACACAGGACCCCCTGTGTGGCCACCGGCCGCAGCCCAGCCGAGCTATTAATGGGGCGGAAGCTACGGTGCCCGCTAGACCGGCTACACCCGAACTACGTACAGGACGGGTTCAAAACAAAACCAGATAGAATCCGAGAGTTAAACATAGGAGACTCGTGTGGGCACATAATTACAGCGACGGCCCTAACTGGAAGAGGGGGATAGTCATAGACAAAACGGGCCCCAAATCTTATCTAGTGGAACTAGACGATGGCAGAATCTGGTGGCGCCACATAGATCAATTAAGAAACAGATTGAGCGATAAGGCAGAATTAGGCGAGACCAGCCCTGACTATGATTTAATTAACCCCACAGCTGACTGGAGCCGAGAACAAACAGAAAGCGTAAGCAAAGAACCAAACAGAGACTTATCTGAGTCAGGCGAGGTCCAGCGACACCCTCCGGTCCCTCTAGAGGACAGCAGGTCCGAGCCGGCGAATAATCCAGGGCCGGATGGCCGGGAGGAGGAGCTCAGAGGAACGAAAAGTCCCTCCGGCAAGCTCGACTCAACTCCAGAAAGTGAACTGCGCAGGTCCGGGAGAGTCAGGAGACGCCCCACGTACCTGCAGGACTACGTAGAGAAGTAATATGCAAATATTGGCAAAGTGCCTTCTGGGAGGGAAGGAGTGTAATGTATTACTGTAAGTTTTGGCGGGAGTTTTAGGCGGGAAATATCTCGTTTCTGATTGGATGCAGCCTCAGGCTGAAGTGTATATAAGGAGAGGTTTTTCTCCAGAGTTTTGCTGGGTCACACTATATTAAAGAGCTGTTGTCACTAACCTGGTCTCCTGCCTCGTCAATACCCAAACATAACATAAGGTATTTTTATTGTGAGCAGAGGAGTGGAGGACTCTTCTTGTGAAATATCTCTGGACTCTCTTGATTGTCCGATATGCAGTGCAGTGCGGGTTCCAGACAGATGAGCTATATTCAAGGATTGGTGTAGCAAATGTTTTGTATGCTCTAGTTAATAGTACAATATTACCAGAGAAGAAGCTATGCACTAATAACTCTTAGTGCCTTTTTGGCAATGTTGTTACAGTGGGCTCTGGCACTTAGATCTTTAGAAATGAGTAGTCCAAGGTCCTTGACAGAGTGAGGGTCATCTATAAGGTCATGTCCATCTAATTTGTATTTTATGTTTTGATATTTTTTTTTGCCAATGTGCAAGACAGAGCATTTGTTGGTTGAGATTTGAAATTGCCACTTGTTAAGACCAATCTGACACATAGTCAGTCTTTTTGAATAACTTTTTAAATAACTCTTGGTGGCTCACCTAGAAAATACTATTTACTATAAAACATATCCAATATAAAATAAAAGCACAACAACATGGTAACAATACACAGATAGAAGAAGCTAGAAAAATTGGCAACATCAAAACAAATCAGATTGGCTAAAATAGATTGGGATTAGATTAGATTAGATTAGATTAGTTGGAAGGGACCCTGTAGGTCATCTAGTCCAACACCCCACCCAAACAGGAGGCCCTACCCCATCCCCAACAAATGGCAGTCCAATCTCCCCTTGAAAGCTCCAGTGATAAAGCTCCCACAACTTCCAAAGGCAAGCTGTTCCATTGGTTGATTGTTCTCACTGTCAGAAAATGTCTTCATATTTCTAGGTCAAATCTCCTTGGTCAGTTTTCATCCATTATTCCTTGTCTGGCCTTTAGGTGCCTTAGAAAATAGTTTGACCCCTTCCTCTCTGTGGCACCCCTCAAATATTGGAACACTGCTATCATGTCTTCCCCTGGTCCTTCTCTTCACTAGACTAGCCATGCCCAGTTCCTGTAACTGTTCTTCATTTGTTTTAGTCTCCAGTCTCCTCACCATCCTAGTTGCTCTTCTCTGCACTTTTTCTAGAGTCCGAACTTCTTTTTTATAGTGTGGTGACCAAAACTGGATGCAGTATTCTAAGTATGGTCTTACTAAGGCTTTATAGAGTGGTGTTAGTCTTCAAGAGGTTTTGGAAGCTAACCTGATCAAGAGGAGGCCATTCCACAGTGTCCATGACCAACAGAAAAACATTGCCTCTTTGCCTCAGCTCCCTGAATCTTCTGAAAGTATAGGTTTTGCAGAAGCTTCTTCCTGGTAGATCTAATCAGGCCAAAACCGGTTAATGAAGACAGTCGTGTAGTATCTGGGTACCAAAGTCCTTTAAACTAGGCCCAGAAACTAAGTGGTAGCCAATGCAGGGTCAATAAAACTGGTCTTAGATATGCTCAAATCATGTTTCCAAAATGGTATGAGCTACTGCATTTTGAACAACTGTAGTTTCTGAACAATATTTAAGGGTATCCTCATGTAAAGTGCCTTAAAACAGTCTAGGGCCGTGATGGCGAACCTATGGCACGCGTGCCACTGGTGGCACATGGAGCCATATCGGTGGGCACAAAAGTGTTGCCCTAGTTTAGCTCTGGCGCGCCAGCTGATTTTCGGGTCTTCCAGGCCCACCAGAAGTTGAGAAACAAGCTGTTTCTGGTCACCAGAGGGCCTCCAGGGGAGGGTGGGAAAGGCCATTTTTGCCCTCCCCAGACTCCTAGAAAAAATCTGGAGCCTGAGGAGAGTGAAAAATGGGCCTTGCAGTCCCACCGGAAGTCAGCAAAGAGGCCATTTCTGGACTCCGGAGGACCTCCGGGGTGGGTGGGTGGGGAAGGTTGTTTTCACCCTCCCCAGGCTCCTGATCCTTTCTAGGAGTCTGGGGAGGGCGCCCTGGAGCCTGGGGAGGACGAAAAATGGGCCTACCGCACTCTCCCCACTTTTGGCACGTGACAGCAAAAAAGTTCGCCATCACTGGTCTTGGGTGATGGTATAATGGCATGGGTTTGTGTTACCTGTGTGCCAAGAAAGAGCCTATTATGTAAGGAACAAGCATATTTTTGGCCCTTTTGAATGTAATTTCATTTCCTCCTCAGCCACTGTTGCTAATTTTATGGAAGTTAAAAAATAAATAGATACAACACAACTGGAAAAGAGCAGAGAAAATGGACTGTAGAGCAAGTTTAGGTTAATAATTTAAGAAAAATATGAGGCTTTCCTGCTTTTTTACCATGTTCGTATCAATTTTCCTTCTTATCTGTACACAAGTGACATGTGTATGGTGGTTGATCAAAAAACGTGCTCTCATTGACCTTCAGAGTGTTCTCCAGCTACAAAATATATTGCCTCTTCTCCATGCAGGGAAATCTGTAGTTCAACATTACTTTTTTTCTTAATAATTCACCCTAACAGAACAGTGAAATTCAACTCTTCCTGTGATTCTCTTGTATATTACCTTTTAGCCTCAATTTAATTGTCCAAATTAAATTAAATCCATAGTCACAAAATCCCACCAATCCTGCAACGATATTGGTACTTTGCAAACAACTCACAGCCTGCATAATGTTTTAATGCACAATTAATTTAATAGCTCCCCCCTGAAGAAATTAGAAACCGGCACTGCCGTTCAAGCAGCCATAATATCTCAATTATAAACAAGGCAAGCTGATAGAATGGTAGATGGAGGTGGCGGTTTCTTTCAGTCATGGTTTAATGGGGCTCATAAATACTGTAATAAAGTCAATGTGTCTGGCTTTTATGTAAATTACTGCCCAGGTTCTTTTCTGCCTTTAGCTTGAATTACATAACACTTTTTATAAGTATGCTAGATTATTCTGCAAGAGCACGTGGGAAATACCATGTGGTTAATACTGCCCATGTCCCCCATTAAATATGAAGAATTAAGTATGTCATCTGTCCAAGGAAATTTCCTGTGGAGATTTGCAAATTGTTTTTCCTGGCTCACAACAATTTCTCAACTGGTCCAAGGCAAGGGTAGGGTAGAAAGACTTGAGCTGCAGCTGCAATATAGTCATTTTTGCCATGTATAAAATCTGTGACACTTCTGCTTCTTACTACATTTGTCTCCCTATCACAATATGATTACACTCCTGTATGTTCCTGCATTGTTATAATGCAAAATTGTAACCTGGTGTCAGTGGTGGGTTTCAAATTTTTTTTTACTACCGGTTCTGTGGGTGTGGCTTGGTGGGTGTGGCATAGCTTGGTGGGCATGGCAGGGGAAGGACACTGCAAAATCCCCATTTTCTCCCAATCAGGTGGGACCCCGGAGGCAGAGAATAGATGGGGGAGGGGCTGGTTCTCTGAACTATTCAAAATTTCCACTATTGGTTCTGGTCAGAACCTGCTGAAACCCACCTCTTCCTGGTGTCAGAATTTTGGATATAAAGTAAAATGATGCAACACAATTCATAAAGTTCACCCATAATAATAATATTTTTTTTTAAAAAAACTTCTCATTTAGCAGTCTGGAAAAAAAGTCTAATCTTCCTTATTTCTTGCAATTAATCTCAGCCTGATTTGACGTTATGGAAAGGAATGAAGAAGCATCTGCTTGCCTAGAACCTTGCATATTTCTAGAGTTTTGACTGAAAGAACGTGTGTTACGGCAACGACTATTTACTTGAGATTATGGTAAAAAGAACACTTAAGAAATGTAAGCTCTTTAGAAATGTCAACTGAAGCCCAGCACAGCATTCAGCATGCTGAAGCCTATTCAGATCATGATTCTTAAGCTTAAATCTTAAAATATACAATTGGGAACTATATACCTCAGGAAAAAGCCTCATTAGCAATTTTTAGAAAACCATTGCAGCCAATATATGTCTTTTAGAATTAATGTTTCCAGAGTTATTGCTTCACTTAAACTGATTATCCTTTTACATCAACAGGGCACATTCACAAACCAATCCAAAAGTATGAAAAATAAAACTTTTTTGGTTTTAGTAATTTTATCATATTTTTTAATATTAAGTTGCTGTAAATGGAATTCATTTCTTCAAACTTATATATCTTCTGTAGCAGCCTCTCTCTCTTTCATTTTTTCTTCTTTCCTTCTGAGAGAAAGGAAGAGAGACAAAGAAGAAGGGAGAGAGACAATATTCATTTCTTCTATATCCAAAATAACAATCTTGGGACTCCATGAAACTTTTTTCTTTGCCTCTTCCAAAGCCTCTCTATTTCATAGTGACTAAAAGTTGATGGCACTTTGTTCTGCAATTTTGGGTATAAAATATCATTCTAAAAACAATTCTACTAACCTTTAAAAAGACAAAAGTAATCCATCCTCAATTCAACTCACTTTCCATCATTCTTCTTCTACTATCATCTTCATTTTAAAGCACAGTAACAAGAACCACATCATCTTCATCACCTTGGGCAAAGATCAAAGGCAAATCAAGCAAATGGCTCTGCAACCCTTACAATAACTCTTCAAACAATAGCTGAGGAAGAAGAAAATAGTCTGTGATAGAAACAAATGAATTTTAATTCAAAAGGTTTAAAAACTGGTTGAGCCGTTGAAGAACTAACCTCCCATTTCTGCAAGACAAAACTTAATCATGAAGTACAATTTAAGAAATACTGTTGATTTTATGGTATCTTTTGGTTGTTTCCTTCATCCAAAAAAACCCCAACAGATAAAACAAGTTAAACTATCTTATGTTAAAGTCTTATTCCCACCAATAAAGGAAATAAGAACATCAGGACATCGATATTAATGTCAATGTATTGGATAACCTAAATGCAAGAAAGGCTGTGTGACTATGTTCATGGGTGTTGTGTATTCTTTGAACTGATTCCATTTTTTAATACTCATATATAATCCAGATTTAACAAACATACTTAATACCAATCCACATTGTTTGCATATAGTGAGAAATTCTTAGAATATTGTTTTGTATAAAGTTCCTGTGTTAGTTCATGGTTTATGAATGTGTCATGCGTATCTGAACAACTGAGTAAAACATAATTAGATTAAACAAGGATACCATATCATTTTAATAGGTTTAACTATTTTGACAGTTATGAAGACAGTAATCAAAAGAAGAAAAGATAGATAAGTTATTATATAGATGCACCTAGGTGCCATTAATTAATCATGGACTTTAGGCATTTTTAAATACTAACATTTCTCAAAAAAAGAATATATGCCAATTAAATATAGATGAAAGATTCAGATGTGCATCTTTTAGATATAGTTCTATTTGTTGCTCTGGAGCAGGGGTCTCCAACCTTGGCAACTTTAAGACTTGTGGACTTCAACTCTGGGAATTGAAGTCCACAAGTCTTAAAGTTGCCAAGGTTGGAGACCCCTGCTCCAGAGCATTTTCTCACCTTCATAAAAGACGATTTAAAAATCCATCTACTGCACGTAATATACTCTTTCTGAAACCACATATATGGTGAGAGTCAGGTAGGTCTGTATAAATTATCATAAATATTGTGTGACACAACACTGTGTTCCTTAAATATATATGTATTCTACTTATTTATTTGTATACCTCCACAAATATACCTACAATTTAAGAGTAGTAGCTTATATGAAAATCCATTATTGCTGCTTTTATGAATTTGGACCATAACAAATGATTTTAGAAATGGCTTCGATGCATTAACCTGTCACAAGAAGTTTCCAGAAAATAATTCTCAACAGAAAATCTTTTGACAGCTCAACAGACACTGAACCAAATATATGCATGTGACTTTAGCATCTGCTCTTCATATTGGTTTGATCATTCAAAGGGAAGGGTATTTCTCCAAACATGAAGTCCATTAGTTATATTCGCATATGGTGCTCATGTGATTCACTTGAGATTTACGAGTTCCTATTTTGCTATGATTCTAGAACCAAATATGGAAGCAATTCATGCCTCTGTGAGTTACATTTTACTTTTTCAGAAGCCAATCTCTTTCAGTTCATTGCTATTAGATGCAGCAACCCATATCTTTATTGGGGAATTGTTTCCATCTAGAAAATAATTAACAGGAGAATTGGAAGTGGCGCGGTGAGACTGGCTGGAAAGTAGCGGGTTCTGATGAGCCTGGCAAAAATCCGCCAGACAAACTGCTGTCGGGGAGTCTTTGGACTGGAACTGTCTTGTAGGGACAGTGAAGAAGAAGAGGCATCTCAGACAACTAAGAGGCAAGTTAGTCTTGCCTCTTAGTCGTGGAGGGAAGTCGGAGAAAACTCTTTGATCCAGCGGCGGGGGTGGTGGCCATTGCGACCACCAAAAAGCTGGGATAACCGGACTAAGAATTGTGCAGAAGCAAGGTTTTGGATGAAGTATTGGTCCCGGGTGAGTGATTGGCCAACTCATAGGTAATAAAGAAACAATTTGAAATCTTTGAAGAGTCTCGGCATGGAAATAGCAGCTAATTAGCACTGGGGAATGCTAATGCAGGGAGAAGAACAAAGCGGAAGTAGAAACACTAAAGCCCAAAATGGAGTTTGATATTTGGATTTGGAAATTGGATTTGGAGAGTTTAAAAGTATTACATGAAAAAGAAACCCGAAAGAAAATAGTAAAGGATTGGATATAAATTTTAAGAAAAATTTTCAACCTTAAAGGAAGTATAAAGAAAAGATATTTTAATTGGATCTGACTTGGAATGTAAAACTTGGATTTGGAACATATAAAAATTAAGAAGAGAAAGAAGGAATCAGAGAAATATTAGATAAGTGGATTTAATACACAAATTGGATACTTTGTTAAGTTATTGATTTGAAACTTGTGGATTGAAGAAAGATATCTACTGGTGGAAAAAAATACTACACTGAACATTTGGAAAAATCTGGAAAAAAATACAGTGACCTTGATTAACGAGACATGAGAAGTTTTAAGGAGGACTTGTTTTCTTTTCAGCTCTTTGACTTTGATAATTAAAAGAGGTGACAAATAATAAAATTTTAAATTGGAACTAAAACCTAAGCAGAACGTCAAAATATAGCAGGAATTAATTGAGTTGATTAAAATTGTACGTGTATCATTTGATTTGGACAGAAAGAAAACAAGAATTTTGTCAACTGGAGAAACAGCCTACCAATGAGAAACAAGAAAACAACACTGAAGATAAAGGTATTGATGAACAATTAAATGATTATATTGGGAGTAACAATGAAAAAAAGAGAAGTTCAGAAGGGCACAACCAGTAAAAAAGAAAATTAAGAGAAGGAAAGGAGAGAAGATTAGAGAAAAACATTTCTAATGATTACACTGGAATTAACAGTGGTAAAAATAGAGAAGGTAGAGAGAAACAAAAGAAACAAGAAAAAGAGAAAAGATTAGAGACAAAATAATTAAATGATTATATTGGGAATAACAGTGGGGAAAAAAGAAGGGGAAAAGAGAAAATGGAAATAAACCAGATGGGAATATAGGACAAAATAAGTGAGTAATGGACTTAAAAACTAAAGGAAGGAAACGGGAAAAGGTATAATAACTATAAAAAGAAAACAAAGAAAAAGAAGAAAACGAGAGAATGGAACAAAAGGAAGGGAATTTTAAGAAGGGGTTGGCTAGATGGACCAGGAGAAATGGTTAAAAGGAATATGGTATGCAA
Organism: Ahaetulla prasina; assembly: GCF_028640845.1. Lineage (NCBI taxonomy): Eukaryota > Metazoa > Chordata > Lepidosauria > Squamata > Colubridae > Ahaetulla > Ahaetulla prasina. The sequence goes on along the minus strand of NC_080546.1, from coordinate 27,369,142 downwards.
GTATGGAAATAATGGCATTATGATTAATATTGGTGATTGTAGTATTTGAATAACTTGAAATATAATCTTTAATATGAATGGTAGAATGTAAAAAAATGGTTGTGAATTATAAAAGATTTGAATGAATTGTATTAACAATAGGATTGAAATATAAAATTATATATTTAAAAGAGGTTAAATGAATTGTATTAATAGTAGAATTGAAAAAAAATTGAACTTAAGATGATATATTAATGATAATTTGAAATTAATTATGTAGAAGGGAACAGGATTGGAAATGATGATAAAATTGTGAATATAATGATTTAATTAGAAAAGGAAATTTAAATGAAAGAGAAATGGAAGATAGGTTTAATTAAATGTTAAATGATAACTTAAAATTATTTACTTAGGGGAAAGATGATTGGAAATGATGATATAAACTGTGAAACTTAAATGAAAGGGAAATGGAATAAGATATTTTTACTTGTGGAAAATAAAATTGAAGAAATATATTGTTAAAAGGATAAAACGATTAATTAGAAACTAAGATATGATAATCTGGCCCACTTTTAGAAAACAATGGATATTCAGAAATAAGTGTGAAATAGCAAAATGATTGTATGTAAATTAAAAGGTTTAAATAGAATAAAGAAATATTGAAAAATATATGTGAAAGGGAGAAAAAGAATGAAATGAAAGAAGATTAAGATTAGGAGGTTAGGGCGGATGATAATACTGATTATTTATTAAATAGAAAATAAAGATGAAAAAAGGAAAGTAGAAAAGGAATATAATGGCAGAAATTGAATTATATAAATTAAATTTGGGGAAAATAAGCTGTATAAATTTCGACCCGGTCAATACTCTATTCAGAAAAAATGTGTTGTATATTTGTTTGTCTTTAAAAAATAAAAGAAAAAAATAACCAAAAAAAAGAGAAAGAAAATAGTTAACAGTCTGCCTATTGAAATAGGAGCCTGATATGGATGAATTGTATCAGGGCTGAATCATAACAACTTTGTCTTGAATTGCCTACATATTACAACACAAACATGACATTCCTAGCTGATCTTATATCTTATTCACTCCAATAGAAGCCCATTAAGTGGAATTAAGATTGAGTAGATTCATTGGAAAGTCAAAGATATCAAAAAAATATACATTCTTATTTAATTAAATAATTTCTAAGTCTGCACTACTATTAATCTTCTCATCGTTCCTATCCCCATCTCCTCCCACTTATGACTGTATGACGGTAACTCTGTTGCTGGTATCCTTACAATTTATACTGACTGTTTCCTAATATGATTTGATTGCTTATTTGTACCCTATGACTATCATTAAGTTTTGTACCTTATGATTCTTGACAAATGTATCTTTTCTTTTATGTACAGAGAGCATATGCACCAAAGCAAATTCCTTGTGTGTTCAATCACACTTGGCCAATAAAGAATTCTATTCTGTTCTGTTCTAGAATTCTATTCTATTCAATTCAGTTCAATTCTATTCTATTCTATTCTATGCATAGCTTTAGAAAATATAAACATGCATATAGTTTTCATATAGCATGATCAAGGCATAATTTAAAGAGGGTATTATTTAATACAGCCAGCATAATTCAGGAATAATATAGATTTATTTGGCCAAATATGAAGCACTACCTCATTCTAGATCCAGATATCAAATGAAGACTTCTTTCTCCATTGCTCTTGATAAAACCAATTCACTTAAGAGGATTTTGGGCAGGGCTGTTCTCCTGTAGCTTGCACTCCAAATCTATTTATTCTACAAAATGCTTGGTTTACTCCATTACAATTGTCATTATGTCAAAAATATTAAGTTTTTGTAACATATTCCGAATTCACCATAATAAATTTTGTGGACTGCAGCTTTCAACTCTGTGAAAGAGGACAAAACTCAAAAAGTAAAAAACTTTTACTTTTCCAGGGTGATAGCTGATTATCAGATATGCAAATCCACTGACACTGACTACCGCTAGTTTGATTCAGGTTTGCATGTCTATCTCCTCTGCATTGTAGTGTGTAACAATAAATCTGTGGTCTCTGTAGCTTCTATAGAACTGTATACATGGAAAGACTTTAAAAAATCATTTCAGTTTATAAACATGTAGCTTTTGTTATTGTTTAATTTGATATATAAATTTAAATTGATTTTTTTCTTTTAATGACCCTTTAATCTCTTACATCGGGTGAAGTAGGGATGACTAAACAGAGCTCGAGCATTTACTGACCAGATGCCTTTTCTGATGCCTATGTGGAGTTCACAGCAGACAATTACTCATTGTGCCCAGAGAGAGAAATATCTGTTGCTACCTAAAATCAAACTCACAGCTTTCTGATTGTGAGGGGAGAGCTCCACCTCTAGGCTACCATACCCTTATAAATTAAAATTGATTACAAGTAGTATATTACATTATTACTATTACAACTCTAACTCCAAAGAAAATCATTAATTATATCTGTAAGGAGTTCGTTTATCATTTTTAAAGGTTTACGCTTGATGGTCTTGTAATATGATAATATTGAAACATAACTTCACTTTTTAAAAAAATTTAAAACAAAAAATCATTATTTGTCCAACTGAAAAAAATGCATTTAGGGTATTAGTTTTTTCTTATTTAAAATAGCATCATTTTTATCAGAGAAATGTAACTTGCCATATTGACATTCTACATGCCATATTTTAGAAAGCCATGATTAGAAGAAGAAAAATCTTGTCAATAGCTGGAGTAGGTCTAAGATGGGGGCGTCAAACTTGCGACGACACGTTGTCATCATGTTACGTATCGCCACATTTTTTCTCTTCACTAAACCGGGGTGGGCGTGGCCAGCACATGACTCATCCAGCCTGTGAGCCATGAATTTGACACCCCTGGTCTACGATATTTCTGCTAAAGTCATTGGCTTGACTAAGCAGGCAAATTGCAATTACAACTGGGGGAAAAAACTGCTCAGCTGTTCCAATGGCTGTAATGGAATGCATTAAAGACCATCAATTTACTTTTATAGTGCTTCTTTTCAAAGTACTGTGCCTTAATAAATTATATTTCTGTCAAAAATTATCATATCTATAAATGGTTTAATCTGAATGTTGCCGACTTTTACCGGTAATAACTGTAAGATTTTAATGACTTTAATTCTTATATATCCTGCAATTTTATCCAAGAATGCCCCTGTGAACTAATGAGACTTTGATCCTTGAATATATTTTAGAAATAAATATATATAATTAATTGGGTGAAAGGGGTAGTTGAACAGCTTTTAGGGGTGCCATGTTGTTGACTTCTGTTGTATTCTGAGAAATACAGGAAGAAATCACATGTTAGTAAGAAGCAACTTCAGATATGGAGTAAGTTGAGAAATTGAGCTAAATTATTTTGGACTTAAAAAATGTGATAGGTTGGCCGCCTGTATTATTTCTATCAAGCCACACTGGGAACAGCTGAAGATTTACTCATTTTGAGGCAACGAAAAAGAGGATTTTCCATGGCAGTCCCCACCACCTGGATAGCTTCTTGGGGAGATTAACATGCCAGCAATGTGATTGCCATCTGGATGCAAGAGGAAAGTTTTTAAATTTTCCATTTTTGCAAATAAGAATTAAAAGTTCCAAATTCTAAGCCATTGAAAACTCTCTTTGGATTTTCTACCTCATTCTACTGCATTTTTGTTGTGTTTTTTCTCTATGCCTTACTGTGCAAGATGGACTTTTGATCAGTCTGAAACTGAGCCATTTTGCAACCCTCCTGCTATCTTCAGGAAACAGTTTTTCTTCTTTACGATGTGGATTAAATCATCTGCCCAGAAATAAAGACAACACTGTCTGAAAAGAGGACAGAGTAGATAGAATTTATGCAATAATGAACAGGTAGTCCTCGACTTACGACCACAATTGAGCCCAAAGGTTCTGTTGCTAAGTGAAACATTTGTTAAGTGAATTTTGCCCCATTATTAGGTCTTTTCTTGACACAATTGTTAAGTGAATCATTCCAGTTATTAAGTTAGTAACACAGTTGTTAAGTGAATCTGGCTTCCCCATTGACTTTGCTTTTAAGGAGGTCGGAAAAGGTGACATTACAACTGTCATAAATATGAGTCAGTGGCCAAGCACCCGAATTTTGATTGGGGTTGTTGCAATGGTTGTAAGTATGAAAAATGGCCGTAAGTCACTTGTTTCAATGCTGTTGTAACGTTGAACGGTCATTAAATATACTGTTGTAAATTGAGGACTACTGTGTTTCCCTGAAAATAAGACCCTGTCTTATATTTTTTTGAACCCTGAAATAAGTGCTTGGCCTTATTTTCGGGGAGGTCTTATTATTTTGGGGTGCGTGGAGCAAGATGGGGATCCTCTTGCCATCTTATCTGATTTTCAGCTCTGTGTTTAAATATTTTTGGGGAGGGCTTATTTTTTTGGGTGGGGGAGATTATTTTAGCGCATGCTCTCAAAAGTCTGATTGGACTTATTATCAGGGGAAGTCTTATTTTCAGGGAAACAGGGTACAATATAATTCTGGTTAATACATGACAAGTCATTCTGTTTCTTTGCTGATGAATCCCAAAACCTATTTTGTTTCTTACTAGCATCTGAATAAGAGAGGGAACACTCCTATCTCACAAACTTTCCTTGAATATATTAAAAAAATAAAAAATCCATCAAGGCCAAGTTGTGCTGCTGATACCAATCATGAATGCTTTTCTTTTCAGAAAAGGATTGTGGAAGTCTAATTCTCCTGAATCTGGTAATATTTACATTATATTCATTTTTGCAATCATGTAAAATATTCTACTGTTTGAGTTTAGAAAGGCAAGGAACATTGCCAGGTCTTATATATTTTAAAAAGAACTTGCTATTGGACTACCGGCCTGTTTTGCTGGTTTAACTGTAACGTGTGCAAATGCTATTTCATCTTACAACTAGAGTTTGCAAATATACAACATATATAAATACATTAATAATAATAATAATAATACATATTTATACAGAACACAGCACTACCTATATTAAGGATTGCAGTGCTACTCTTTAACTGCCTCTTGCAATAAGATAACGGGATAAATGTTATTTATACACACAGAGACACATAAAACACTCTACTTTAAAAATTGATGCAGTACAATAATAAGGGATGTATCTTCAGCTTGTGACACAAAATGAGCCATAATCAGCCAATGGAAAACACAAAGAAGACATGGATTCAGATGTTGACTCTTTTTGAGGATGTTTAGGCGGTCTTTTCTTCATAAAGGACATGTATATATCCTCCATTCAGAATCTCCTAAAGCACGGACAATGTTAACTAAAGTTAATGGCTTCTTCTGTTTAAGCTTTCTTTGCTAATATAGAAAATTTGAATTATTTATATGGAGATCCACTGTGATTTCACAAAGACAAAGAAGTTATCAATCATCCACATGTCTCAAATAATAGGTATGGACAATGAAAGTCTCTTCTCTTCACCCATCTGTACCACTAATGGTCCTGAGAACATCGGCCTTTTCTCAAACTTATATCATCCAAACCAATTTCCCCAGTTCTTCCTTTTCCTTTTTCACCTTTAAAAATAACCTGAGAGAGGAAAAATGGAAAAAAAAAATAACACACATGAGATTGATTGGGTTCATGTATCATGTTAAACTGTTGCTTACTTAATAAGTAACAATGGCTTTAGCTATACATAACACCAAGCTATGAACCATGATTTATGAAACCCAACAATTATGCTCACACATTATAGTAAACAGCACTGAATTTTGGATAAGTGTAATGTGTGAAGTTGGCAACTTTCAGTTTATAGAGTTTTATTCCTTTTGTTTGTTATATGATCGAGGATGTTCAGAGAAATATGGAATTTTTTGAATAAGAGTACTATCAAAGCAGCCAAGTACATTTGCATTTACTTATGATATACATTTATGCAGGTTTAGCTGTAAATTAATCACAGATTATGAATGGATTTATAACAATAAGGGAGGTTTCTAAAGCTATAAAAAAATTAAACTAGGAAAATTGCCTGGACCAGATAAATGATCAGGTTCTTATTATAAATGATTTGAGGATGAACTCTTACAACTTTACAAAGCATGATTAATCTTACAGAGAGGAAAAATGCCAGAGAATTGGAAAGAGGCCAATAGAGCATTAATATCCAAAGGGGGACAAAATTTGCCTTTCACAAGAAATTATAGGTCGATATCATTATTGAATAACAACTACAAGTTGTGTGCAATTATTTTGGCTGAAAATAATTTTGCAATAATTTATTCATGGAGATCAACATGGGATTCTACTTGAAAGAGAGTTAAAGGACATCTTAGAAAGCAACCCACCAAATCTTTCCATATGCATATGTATGCGTGCAGTAATTTTGCTGTGGTTATCATATGAAAGGTTCGCTTAATTTTTCCAAATGTTGGTCCATTGGTCCCCCAAAAAAGACCTTTTGTCTCTATTGTATATTAATCTTTAAAATCTTCTAAATCAGTTTATATACTTGAATCCACAATATTGTAGGGTTTTTTTACATTTCCACCAAATACGATAAAATGTCTTTGCTGTTCATATTTCCAACATTTATTTGAAATGTTTTCCTACATTTCTATACTTGTAGACAATTTTTCCACTATCATATACCAGCAGTACATAATTTTGTAAAAATTCTCTTTAAGATTATAACATAATGTAAATTTCAATCCTTTCAACCACTTATTTATCCCATTGTTCCATATGCATATTACTCTCAAAAGTTAACTCCCTGTATACAGTAATTCTTTTCATCATTCTTTCATTTGCTCTGTTTCAAATTTCAATTGAAGTGTATACATTTTAAAATTCCAGGTCCCTCTTTTGTACACAATTCCATTTCAAACACTGTCTTACAATATTCAAAAGAATAAATTCCTTTTTGTCTACTTTAAATACTTCTATCAACTGTAAATAAGGAAACCATTGGCAACTGTCTCTTTTAATTTTATTTTGTATTCTCCTTGACAAATTTCTAATTTTTCACAATAAGTTAGCCATTTATATTTGTTTATTTATTATTTCTTGTCCATCAAATGCTTCTTATGCTGAGAGGCACTGAAGTGTTTTCAGGTACAACCTGAATTTTTATCTATTGAATTTTCTCAATAGGGCACATCTAACATAATGATTTTTAAAAATCTACATTAACCTTCCTTCTATCATACTACAAATAACCATGCCACCCAAATTTTGTGCACAAAGAGAAAGTGTTCTAGATTTTAAAATCATGAAATCTTGCAGTTGAACTGGGGGACTGCAATTTAAGTAGTGCTTTCAAATCTAATCAATACCAGAAGAAAAATGTTTATTGTGGAAAGATCAATAGTTTGAGAAATCTGAGAAAGAAGATATGATTTATGTTTCAAGCTCAATCCATAAAATAATACAACAGGAAATTTAGTCCAATACTGGGGAGAGTTGGGGAAGATCTTTAATTATTAGAAAGCATAATGATTAAGATCTTAGATGGTTTAATTTTTACCATGGTTCATAGAAAAAGATGCAATGCAAATACTATTTTGATAATTAACATTAAACAATCAAGACATTCACTGAAGAAATTGTAACACATATAGAGATTAATAGAACAATATGTAACTCTATTGAATATACTAAATATAAATGAAAACTCAAACTGTCCAAGGAGCTGCTGATCCAGTTCTACAGAGGAATTATTGAGTCTGTCATCTGCACATCTATAACTGTCTGGTTTGGTTCTGCAACCCAACAAGACAGACACAGACTTCAGAGGATAATTAGAACTGCAGAAAAAACAATTGCTACCAACCTGCCTTCCATTGAGAACCTGTATACTGCATGAGTCGAAAAGAGGGCTGTGAAAATATTTACAGACCCCTCACGTCCTGGACATAAACTGTTTCAACTCCTACCCTCAAAACGATGCTACAGAGCATTGCACACCAGAACAACTAGACACAAGAACAATCTTTTCCCGAATGCCATCACTCTGCTAAACAAATAATTCCCTCAACACTGTCAAACTATTTACTAAGTCTGCACTATCTTCTCATTAATCTTTTCATGGGTGGTGATTCCTACCACCCATCTCCTTCCACTTAGGACTGTAACTTTGTTGCTTGTATCCTTACAATTTATATTCCTGATTGCTTATTTGTACCGGATGACTAACATTAAGTGTTGTACCTTATGATTCTTGATGAACTTATCTTTTCTTTTATGTACACTTGGAGCATATGCACCAAAACAAATTCCTTGTGTGTCCAATCACATTTGGCCAATAAAAAAATCTATTCTATTCTATTCTATTCTATTCTATTCTATTCTATTCTATTCTATTCTATTCTATTCTATTCTATTCTATTCTAAATAATATTGTTCTCGCCCTCTCTCTCTGTTTATTTTTTTCCTTAGATCCCAGAATTGTACTCACGCTTTTGATGCCAGGTCCTTTCAATGTTATATGCGTCTGACTCCAACCATGACCTCTGTTCCTTCCCCAAATTGCTGGCCCATGAATACCAATCTTTCTGAGAAAGACTTGAAGCAAACCAGAGTGTAATCCAGACACTTTATGCCTAAAGGATAAGCACAGATCTTCGGAGCGAGCAAAATGGCCAAGTGGGAGAACCAAGCGGGCAAATCGACCTGCCTTCCCTTTGGGTTGAGAAATAGATAAATATTGTCCACCTGTTTAAAACAAAGTAGGAGGACAAAACAAATTACTTCAACATGCCCTTGAAAAAAGGAACACAATAATAAGGAATTAAATTTGTGTCTGCAACAAAAGGCTAATACTGACCACCCAGCTGTAACACTGTAAGTAATGTGAATGCAGCACTGATTTATTTATTTTAAATTATTTATACATTTCCAGGATATGTGCTATCATCTACATTTTTCTATAATGTTGCAGAAGATATTTTATCCAATTCAGATAATTGGTGAATGATCAATACTTTTTTTAAAAATCCCAAGCTCTAATAACTGAATGTTGGGTCTTGAGAAACATTTTTTGCAAAAAAATAAATAAATCTTTTCTCATCAATATTCTTTAATTATCCTATGATTTTTCATTGATGGAAGGACACTTTGGGGATCATATTTCCCAAACAAAACTAGGGCTGCAACTAAAGAAATGATACCAAAGTATTAATAATCTAATCATTTAATGAATTTCCATTATTTACTTTAGAATGTTCACACAACATTCATTCTAAGACAGAAGATAAGAGCTTTGCATTTGAAACTGTAATCTTAAAATATTTATTGCTGGAACAATTCATGTTTCTCAGGAAGTTAAAAGTATAGAAATTCTTCCACTTTCTCTTTTGGATATATGCAGGTTTGTATTCATAGATTTCAGATAACTTTAAATGTGTTCATTTATGCAAACATCTTCCCACTTCCTGTAAACATAGTATTTAGAGCCATAATTCCAGAAATATACTGAACATTTGCCATTAGTGTCTCCTCCGTGTACTTCTTCATGCCAGGATAAATAATATGTTGTGCAAAAACTATCAACTGTTAGAGGAGAACTAGAAGACTGGAATGAGTCAAAAAGGTAGTAATTTATTTCACTGTCTTTTGAGAATTCAAAAGTCTATTAAAGTTGCCATGCCACATAAACATGCTATCAATATAATAAATGTATATATATTTTGAATTTATTTTTAATATTTCAAGTTAGAAAAATTCTCTAAAGAATGTATATTTTATACAAATGTGATACTCAGAAAACAAAGGCATAGCATTAAAAGGCATAACATCTTAACTAGCCTTCCATATATACCCATGAGGGCGAACTTATGGCACGTGTGATCAAAGTGGCAGGGGAGCCATGTCACCAGGCACACACAGCGTCACCTGTTCCAGGTTTCTGGCGCACATGCGCGCACAACGATCAGCTGGTCTTTTTGCATGAAGCAGTGCCGGAAACTAGAAGAGATGGTCTTCCATTTTCCTGCATGAGCATGGGCGCCGGCCAGCTAATCGTCACATGCGCATGTGTGCCAGAAACCCGGAAGAGTAGCTGGCTGACACCAGAAGTTCAATAGCTGAAACCGGAAGTTCATTTTCGGGCACGCTCATGTGCCCTGAGCAGCTCCTCTTCCGGGTTGTAGCCCAGACACGTGCGCGCTCAGTGATGTATACTGTACATACTGTACTTGTAGTGTGGCTATATTATTTAGTTGTAATGCCCAAAGTGATTCTTTTCCAAGCCCTATTCAAGTGACTTGAGATGTCTCATTGCAACTAATTATCTAAATCTGTATTCAGAATCACAAATTATTAGTAAGTAGTTTTCCAAAGCTTCAGCTTCATAATAGGCCATACATACAGTATTTAGATTTAGATATATAGCCCTCATCAAACATTGTCAATTACAAAGAAAAGAAGTAAATTTAATATGATTTAGGAACAAAAAATGAATGAATATGCAAGAAAATTGCCTTAAGAGGTATTACCATGTCGTTCACAAACTGCTTTTCAAATTTTTCCATTCAGGGAGCAGTCGGAAGAAAATGGCCCTTGAAAATTTACATACATAGGAAAGCTAAAACAAAACTTTACATTCTAACAGAAACACTCTTCAACTCCAAATAAATCAATTGCCAGAAACTATATGCCAAGACTTTTTTTTCTTATTTCTGAGTCTTTGCTTATCGTATAGCACCTTAAATAGAAGGAAATTGAACAATACCTGAGGAGTCTTTAACAGGTTCCCAGTGTAAATCATCATTTCTTTCCTTGATCCATCCACACAAACCACCATCAAAGTTGCAACTATGAATCAGAACACCTACAGAGATTTAAAAAAAAAAAAGGCCTGCAGACTTGAGACAGGTTAACTCACTCCTCTGTAAATATGCTGGGGCTTTCATTCCAATATTTTGAACTAGATTGGTAGAGGCTAAGCTAAGTGTGAGGTTATTTATGTGTAGTCCCTTTTTGTACAAATAATTTAAAAATATATCGATCACATTTGCAAAAAGGAGCAGCTTTTATTAATCCTTCAGTTGATGAAGACAAAGAAATTCTAAGCCATTTTCCTGCTGTGCTCTTCTCTTCATTTCTGCTTTTAGAAAAGTATGGGATGCCCAATTTAATTAAAATTTGCCATATTGGGGCAAAGTTGTGTAGATTTCATTAGATTTATCCTACTACTTTCATTCTATCATATATCTATCTCACCCAAATTTTGTGCACAAAGAGGAAGCGTTCTAGATTTTAAAATCATGAATTCTTGCAACTGAAGTGGGGAACTGCAATGTGCTTTCAAATCTAATAAATACCTGAAGGAAAAATGGTTATTGTGGAAAAACCAATATTTCGAGAATCTGGGGAAGAAGAAGTGCTTTATATGTTTCATTTACTACTTACTTCAGAATTCAAGGAATGGCTTTTAGTACGTAGAGTTCTCATTTTATACTGCAAGCATGACTGGTTTGTACACATTATTAAAGTACACATATGCGCACATATTCTTAGGAATGTGGTACATAACAAACAGTAATCTTACCAGTGCTTTCTACAATGCTAGCTACATCCAAAGTGACAAAGTGCAAAGGGCCGTGGATAGCTCAGGCTGTTAGGAGCCTGTTATTAGAACACAATAGCCTGCAATTACTGCAGGTTCAAGCCCAGCCCAAGGTTGACTCAGCCTTCCATCCTTTATAAGGTAGGTAAAATGAGGACCCAGATTGTTGGGGGGGCAATAAGTTGACTTTGTAAATATACAAATAGAATGAGACTATTGCCTTATACACTGTAAGCGCCCTGAGTCTTCGGAAAAGGGCGGGATATAAATGTAAATAAATAAAATAAATAAATAAATAAAAATAAATACCTGGATCATCATTTGCTTCATCCTCAGTGGCACTTATCCCTTGTTCAATTTCAAATGTTTCCAAGAGATGATTGTTCACTCCAGGCTGGCGGGGAACTGGAAGAGAAACCATTAAGCCATTAAAAAAGAAACAATAAAACAGAGAAGGAAGTCAGTCGCAGATTATTACATAGATTACCCACCAACCTACTGTCAAGCTTCACTGCAAAAGCCATTTGGGTGAGCTTGTAAGAAATACAAGGATTTCAGCTAAGCAATAAGTATTGAGGCCACAACCAATTGCTATGACTCATGAAGAAGTCTATAGAGCACGAGTGTCAAGCTCGTGGCATCATGTTACTGTCATGTGATGTATTGTGATGTTTTTCCCCTTCATGGAGCTGAGGTGGGCATGCTCTGCATGTGACGCATCCAGCCTGTGGGCCGCCACTTTGACACCCCTGCTATAGAGGGAGAACCATATTCAAGTCCTCTTGCATTTCCTTCCTAACAGCTTTTGAACAGGCTAGTTCGCTTCAATCTTCGTTTCTGCTTCCATTGTCAAACTGCTCTGTTTTCATTTTTTTCTTAATATCCCAACCACGTTACAGATAATCAGCCATATTGTGAGAAATATTCTTATACAAGTGTGATGCGTCTTCTGATCTATTTGATGCTTCAGCAACTGAGATGACCTTTCCTCACTCTGAAAGAGAAGCGATGATATGAACTCCTAATTTAGACAACACAATAGTGATATTTTAATGAAATATTGAATATTGAAGTAGACATTGCTTAAGAATTTTGAGCTTGTCTACACAAAGAAATAAATTCTTGTACGTATGCCATTTTAATTTTCTGGAAAAACATGAATACTATAATTACAGTACAGCAACGATGTTGAATATATTTTTGGTGGCACATAGCATTATTTATTTCTTAGATATATATGCTGTCAGCACAACCTGCACGATAGTTTGCAATAAATATAATTGATACTAAAACCAGAAGTAAATAATATCAACCTCTGAAATTTAAAATGATGGAAGATGTGAATTGTTTTAAAAGAATCTGAATAAAATATCAGTAATTAGCCCGTCTTAAAAGTGTTGTAGAAAAATATGCTTCAAAAGATCCTTTTTATTAGGGGAGAAAAAATCTGGAACATCTGCTGTTCTCACTGCTAAAAAGAAAAACCGGAATGATGCCACAGGCCAGATAATTCATGGAAACTGTTCTTTCACTAAGATAGTTTTGGTTTTTAGTTGTGACTGTTCAGACACAGGCCTGATTGAGAGCAGTCTGCTTGAACAGCTAATATGTGATAGGCTTTTATTTGGTATCTGGGTATGAATTTTGCCCTTCGGTATCCCCCACTGTGATGTGATATGAGGCACAGTTTTATTTTCCATTATTTTGTATAACATGCATTTATGTTTTTAAATTAAGACATGAAAGGCAAAATGCACATCCTATGAACCATTTTAAATGGCTAACTTTTCTGGTGAGCCACCACTGGAGAATCCGTTGCCTGTGGGCCTTCACCCTTCCAGGACAATCTAATGCTCCTTTCCAATTTTCAGGAAAAGAACACTGTCACTGTTCCTACTCTACTCCATATGCAGGAATGATCAAATCCCAATCCTGCAGTATTCCTCAGAATTTCTCTTTAGTTTCTCCAATTACAATTAACAGATGGAAAAGGAGAATGGGAGGCTACTAGCTACAGTGACCACTGCTACTTTTCTTTTTGCCAGTAATGTCTAGAGTAAAACTGTAGTTGGAGTTGGCAACCAGACATTTTGGAATTCAATTTATATCAGCTAGTACAAGTATCCTTCTCTTACAACCATTTGTTTAGAACCCTGGTAGCACAGTGGTTAGAATGTAGTACTGCAGGCTAACTCTGTCCACAGTCTGGAGTTCAATCCTGATGGGGCTCATGGTTGACTCATCCTTCCATCCTTCCAGTAAAATGAGGACCTAGATTGTTGGGGACAATATGTTGACACTATAAATCATTCAAAGAGTGCTGTAAAGCACTATGGAGTGGTATACAAGTCTATATGCTATTGCTATTTTTGTTTAGCAACTGTTCAAAGTTATGACACCATTGAAAAAAATAATTTACAACCGATCCTCACACTTAATGATTGTTGCAGTGTCCATGTAATCATGTAATCAGATTTGGGTGCCTGGCAACCAGCATGTATTTACAATGGTTTCAACATTCTGGGTTCATGTGATTGCCATCTGAAACCTTTCCAATCAGTTTCTGACAAAGCTTAGCTTCTGATTCAAAGCTAAGTTAATGGAGGAAGCCAACTGGGTGCTCCATTACTGGAAGTTTTTAAGAAGAGCTTGCATGGCCATTTGTATAGGACAGTGATGGTTAACCTTTTTGGTGCTGAGTGCACACAGCCTCTTGCACCAACCTGGAAGCCAAAACGGGGCACGGGGGCACCGTGCAAGCCCCACCCCACCCCATTTTGGGCCTGAAAAGCCTCCTGCACCAACCTGCACCCCTATGCATGCATCCCACCCCTCAACACATGCACACACATGTCCTCGATGTGCCCCGCCCCCCAGGTGGCACAGACCCAAAGACCAGCTGGCCGGCGGGAAACACAGGCACATGCATGGTGGTTGGGCTGGGGCGACGGCTGGCGTGCCCGCAGAGAGGGCTCTGCGTGCCATAGGTTCACCATCATGGGTATAGGGTTTCCTGCTTGAGCAGGGGGTTGGACTAGAAGACACCCCCCCAAGCTCCCTTCCAACTCTGTTATTATGTCATTTATTTAACAACTGTGTGATTCATTTAACAACCAGGGCAGAAAGGTAACAAAAACTAGTGTGACCCACTTAATGACTGTCTTGCTTAAAGACAGGAGTTCTGGTCCCAATTGTGGTTTTAAGCCAAGAATTATCTGTATAGTAAACCTAACCCTAACCGTATGTAACATATACCCTGATACATGGTCACCATAAAGTTTGTGACTTTGTTAAGAATCAAGATCTGTGTGCGAAAAAAGTATGCTTCCTAAGGCTAAATTCTTGTTGACAATACAATAGAAGAGGCAAGCAATATGCATACTACAGGTAAGTAGAGAGAACATCTTTCCCAATTAAATCATTATGACATTCTTTTTGGAAAAAAAATATAATTCTTTGTAACAATAATAGCATCAACACACTTAAATTTAAAATTACCTTTCAATGTCCACAACTTTTATCTCAAAAGTTCCTCCTAATTTGGAGCTAGGCCTACAAAAGGATCTAAATCTTTTGAAAGAATAATGCCTTAGGCCCTTTGCCACATGAAAGCTTGACAAATTGATGTAATCCAAAACACCAAAGGAATTTCACATGCAAAACTGTAGAGCTGGGCCTTTGATTTCATGTATAACAACTAAAGAATAACATGCAATTATTATAGCTTTGGACTACTCATATCAATATCTCTAAATGCCAAACTATTTGTGCTGTGTAAGTAATATTTTCCAGAGAAACCAGCAAAAAACATGAGTGTTGAGCCCTTGATATTAAAGTTATAATTCTTTCAGATTTACAGTCTGAATTTTTTAACTTCTGAACAGACATGCCTAGGATCTTACAATAGGGACAATAAGCCTATCCTGATAGGTATATATAATTAATCCTTTACAGAAAAAAAACCCTTTTCCTTTGGTTTTAAAGGTAAAGGTTCCCCACACATGCATGCTAGTCATTTCCAACTGTAGCGGCGGTGCTCATATCTGTTTCTAAGCCAGCACTGTCTGAAGATGTCTCAAGATGTAGTCATGTGGCCGGTATGACTGAACGCCAAATGCGCACGGAGCGCTCTTACCTTCCCACCAAAGTGGTCCCTATTTTTCTTCTTGCATTTTTTACGTGCTTTCAAACTGCTAGGTTGGCAGAAGCTGGGACAAGTAATAGGAGCTCACCCTATTACGCGGCACTAGGGATTCAAACTGCTGAACTGGCAACCTTCTGATTAACAAGCTCAGTGTCTTAGCCACTGAGGAATTCACTATTCTGCACTAAAAACCACAGTAGGTAAAGAGCACCTAGCTATATATAAAAAGGAGAAGACTGCAGAGTGAACTAATTTGAGTGATTTATTAGTTAAGATTCTGTGGATTCATTAAAAGAGTTTCCTCAATTAATTACACATCCTTGCATCTCTAAGCAACGATAGATTTCTAAGTAGCAGCCCATCTCTTCTCCCCTCCCCCATTCCCCAAGCCCTGTTATTTCACCTCAATCTGGTGGTCAAGTTTCTGGGGGTATGAATGAAAAACATAAGGAGTATATACCAAAAATAAAAGCTGGTTTGAGAATTCACCTATAGTATAAAGGTTATCTCAGCTGCCTAGCTAAAGCAAGCAGGTGCCCATATTAGACAGTAGCAATATGGGAAGATGAAGGAGGTACATGATCTTTTTAGACACAACAGCAAATCTATTATTTGAATTGGTATGCTAAGGGTCACAAGGTGCATGAGTCAGAGAAGAAGAAAAAAACCAGGATGGAAGCATGGTGAAATTCTGTATAGCAGAGATGTCAACTCCAACATACTTTAGAAGATATTCCCTATTCATAAGAACCTGTACAAATGAAAGATGAAATTTGACCGGCATTTTTATTATTACAAATTTGATGATGAGAAAGAACAGAATGATCAACAACAAGCTCCATGGATATAATTACAACAGTGATAAGTACACTGTGAGGAAACCTGAAAATTTAGGATGGGAACAGATTATCTTGGTGGATGTCTACATGTGTGGTTATTAAGATTAGTTGCTGATTGAGGATGTATCATTAATTGATAAGTCAAAGCATCTCCAGTTCTTCCAAGCTCATCCTAGTCTGCCCGGCTAAACAGAAAGTGATAAACCTTAATGTTTATTCATTACGAAGCAGGATCATCTACACACATGGAATTGGAAAGATAAACTACTGTCAGTTGTAAGCACTTTCAAAAGCCCAAGTATAGTTAATTTCACTGTCCTTCATTTTAAAGGAAAACATTTGCACAGATTCAGAAAAATAGTCAGAGACTTAAATTGTGAGTTCCAAACCTGTTCCAACTTGATATGTTCTCAAAAGCATTTCCACAGGCTATAATATGTATTATATTGAGAAAAAATGTGTGTGTGTGTGTGTGTGTTGTGTGTGTGTGTGTGTTGTGTGTGTGTGTGAATTGTTTTTAACCCAATATAGTGCCTGTATCTTCCCTTTTTTTCTGTTCACTTACGTCCAATTCTCAGAGACCACCTGGATACATCCCTGCAGTTTTCTTGGCAAGGTTTTTCAGAAGTGGTTTGCCATTGCCTCCTTTCTAGGTCTGAGGTAAACTGACTGGCTCGAGGTCACCCAGCTGATATTGGGTCTAAGGCAGAACTAGAACTCATAGTCTCCCAGTTTCTAGCCTGATGTCTTAATCGCTATACCAAACCTTGATTTTAATACAGCACTTTATCATTTGAAGATAAGAAGCTATATATATTAAATTCTGGAAAACTGAATGAATGATTGCAAGATAGCCACATGATGAAAGATTAGAGCAAGTAAATGAAATTGTGTACCTAGGTGGGATGCTTATTAAAAACAGGGAAATGGGTAGAGAAATGTTTTAAGCTGTGTCGATATTAATAGAAATGAATGAGTAGCAACAACTTATTTGATTTATTATTTATGTTTCGTCCAAACTCAATATTGGACTAAAATGGAATAGCATGCAAGTATAATTAAAGAGAAGGAGGAGAGGAGAAATATTGTGATGCTGTTGCATCAAATGATGACTTCAGCCGAGAAAATATTTTATAGAGAGTCTAGATTTTATTCAGCTAAATAGGTTGTAAAAAATACTTTTAAAAGTAAAAGAAAGCTCTGATGATCAGGCAGTTCAGCTGGGATCGTCAGAGCTTTTTTTTTTTTATCTTTTAAAAGCATTTTTTACAACCTATTCAGCCGAAGAGGTTGTAAAAAAATGCTTTTAAAAGTAAAAAAAGGCTCTGACGATCGTGCGACTCAGCTGTGATCTTTAGAGCCTTTTTTAACCTTTTAAAAGCATTTTTTAAAAGAAGCGGCAAGCGGGCAAGCGGGTGACCAGGCATTGGGTGGGCATGGGGGACCGGGGGGGGGGAAGGAGGCAGGGATTTTTGCTACCGGTTCTCGGAACCACCCGCCGCCATTGCTACCGGATCAACTGATCCGGTCCGAACCGGGAGCATTTCACCCCTGATAATGAAGCTACTTCATTAGTTCACCTGTCTTCTGTGGCCACAGGCCTCCTAGCATGACCAGATCTTGAGGGACCTTCAAAATCTTAGATGTGATGAAGCCATCCTCATCTCAGGAGGGAGTGGGACAGTGTAGAGATTGTAAATATTTTAACAGATTTTCCTGAACATTAGCTATTTTGTGAATGTGCCATATTGCCAATCATAGTTCAGTTTTTTTTTCCATCATAAATACACAATAAGCATCCCCTTGCATTGCATATTAGACATTATGAGCAAAACAATGATATCTGTGCAATTTACATATTATTCACTTTTCATTCGCTGGATTTATTTACAGTATTTATTTATTTATAACATTTATATGCTGCCTATCTTGTATCCAACAACTCTGGGTGGCAGAGTCCTATCCTGAGTGTTTGGTAACAATGTTTGCAAAATAATTTTTAAAGAACCCTTAATAATTCTTACAGAGGATTATGATGTGATAACATCTTTTTTTTCCAAAAACACTGGGTATTCTTAGATAATACCTTCATCTTCCTCAAGCTTAACTGCTGCATTTTCTGCCCCTAATTTATGAGGACTTTATACCTACAATATATATTAAAGGTGGGAGATTCAAATGAACTGCTTTTTGGGGGGAAGAAAAAAACTGTCTTAAGAAAGTATTTTACTAGGAGTTGCTGAAATACAGCCAAAATCACTCCCAAAGTTATTCAGGAATGCACTTGTCCACGCAAGATAACAAAATTCATTTTCTATTAGCTATGCAATGTAACCATTCTGAGCACCAAAGACTTTTCAAAATACACTGCAAACTCTATAATTAACATCAGTTGTGATGCTAAAAATGAAACAGAGCACTGGTGTATTTCTTGGCATGCATTCCAAAACATGCAAGTCATCAAATGTAATTTGTGGCATGAAGCTGGCTTGGCATGAAAGTACTTCAATATTTGTAAGACATCTCTCTAAAATGATGCTCCCTACTGAAGGAGCACCTTTGGAACCATGAGTTCTAAATGTCTCCCATTTGATGAGCAGATTCCATAAAGCAGAAATCAACAATTACCAGTAGATTTAACTTGACTTTCCATTTGATTCTTGAGCAAGTAGCCACAAGATGGCTTTGAGAATTGTCACGAAACAACACGTCTCTCAAAAACTAAACTAAACTTGGGTCCAAAATATTAACCCATTACATACTTGGTATTGATTTTTTTAAATTCATAGCCAAATTTCCTATATCACAGCATTCCATTCAATTTTCAAATGTCCATCTGTTATGATTGGACATGTTGATCTAGATTTTTCTAGAACAGACCACAAGCTACAAGTCCAGCATTCTATTCCCACAACGAACAAATGCCCAATGTCAGAAGGAAGTCAACTTGCAAACAAAACATGATGAAAGTAACAACATCCCCCAACACATGTCCCTTACCATATAATATTCGCATTGCCTCTGATAGTGGAAGCATCTAACTATCATGATTAGCTGCTATAGATTATCTTATTCTCCATAAATGTGTCTACACTGTTTGTGACAGTGAGGGAAATCTTATTTTGAGCATCAGGAGAACATCAAGTTATACCAGATCTTGTGATACAATATTCCAAATAGTAATTATGTGCTTTTAAAACCATCCTTCAGTGCATAATCCTGGTTTGTACTAAGAGGGGTAGAGAAAAGGGTTTTGCCACACCGGACATAAATGTATTCATTTTTATTATTCCTTTCTTTTCATTCTTTAAAAGTAGTTTATAACAGTAAGTGATAGTATAGAAATACCCTGAGACAAAATTTAGAGTTTTAGATTCTAAAATGTCACCTTGTGGATCAATATTAAAAACATGTTGTTTAACCCCCCACAAATAGTTTTGTTCTAACCCATCACTCTCTCCCCTTCTTCTCCTATTCCTGCTCCCTGACTGATGAATTTAGTTTAGTTAATTAACTAGATTTCACATGAACACATAAGAAAATCTAGGCTTACTTACTAAATACATCTCCTCTGGGTTTCTGTGGCTCAATTGGGATCCAATTGTCAACCGTAAGTCCTGGTTGTGGTGTAGTTTCGCTAGGAAAAGGCAGAGGCTCCTCAGTTACTACTTGCGGCATTGTTGTTGTTACAGGCTTAAACGGTACTGTGGATTGTTGGGGAGGACTTGTCACTGGTGGAGATCTTGTCACTGGCCTGAAAGCTGGTCTTGTCGTGGCAGGTTGTGTTGCCAATCTGGTATATGGTTTGTATGTTGGTTTCACAGTTGGTTTTGCTGTTGTCTTCACATAAGGCTTTGGTGTAATTACATACGGTATATAAGGCAATTGGACGGGATATTTTGTACCACCAGATTCAGATATTCTGTTGGTCATGCCACTGCTTCCTTTCAGAAAAGTTGAATTGCTTTTAAATACACTATAGGGGTTAGATGGATCAATCATAACTTTAGGAATCTCTGGCAAGGAAGAACCGAAAAATGTGCAAAGTTAAGAAATGATGCATTGTTAACACTAACAAAAACAACCACAAAACAAAACAAAACACAGGATTTCTAGACTAATATAATATAAAAGTATTATGTTGTTTGCTCATAGCTCTGTGGATATCAGAATTAAAGATATTTCTATCTTTAATTCATGAGTACAATTTTCATATCTACATGGAATTATCAAACATTCAAAGGGATATATTTTCCCCCTTAAATTGGATATGTAGTCTTCAAAATAAATAGGACTTCTATAGTTCCAACAAAACTAGATAGCACCAGTGCATTTTAATAGTAACAGAAATTATTTAGGTGTATGTTTGTAAACTTGGCGGAGGCTTCAAGGTTTTAAACTTGTAAAATGTATAAGCAAATACACCTGGGCTTAAATATTATTTAAATTAAATGATTGAAGCAGGGGTGAAATCCAGCAGGTTCTGACAGGTTCTGGAGAACCAGTAGTGGAAATTTTGAGTAGTTTGGAGAACCAGCAAATACCATCTCTGGCTGGTCCCAGAGTGGGGTGGGACTGGAGATTTTGCAATATCCTCCTCCCAGGAGTGGGGAGGGAATGGAGATTTTGCAGTATCCTTCCCCTCTAACGCCTACCAAGCCACACCCACCAAGCCACACCACACCCATCAAGCCACACTCACAGAACCAGTAGTAAAAAAATTTGAATTTCACTACTGGGTTGAGGTATTTGTTCAATAGAAGAAAGCACATTCTTCTTGGCGCATACACTGGACAAATTACCTCATCATAGAATTCCAGCCACTACAAACACCCTACCAACTTTGAAAAATATATTTTTACACCAGCCTTTTAATATGGCTACCAAAATGGTATAGATGTCCAGATGGCAATCGGATAGCGGCAAAGATTTTGAGTTTACAGTGTTTCCCTATGACCACCCAGGGGTTATCTGGATATAAGTAGTCCAAATGTCATAGCCCTAATATTAAGGCTCTTAAAACTTTCAGAATATTCTTCTTTTCTTTAAGTGTAACTGAAACTGAGATAACCATAAATGGTTCTAAAAATTAGCTTCACAAAGAGGTCATGTCTAATTTGGATTCAGAATACAAGATTAAAGGATCATTACATACTTATGCAGTTTAATCCATCACCTCTGTACCCTTCTTTGCATTTACATTTGTAAGACCCTAGTGTATTGTAACACTGGGAATAACCTCCACACTGATATTGGCCAAGAGAACATTCATCTATGTCTGTAACGGGGGGAAAAGGAGAAAAATACCATTTTAATGATAACAGTCACACATTTGCATTTTCAAATTAACATTCTTTCTTGTAAAAAAATTGAAATAAATCCCATTGCTGTATTAAAATACTGAAATGCTAATGGTGAAAATTAAGATAGTAAACAAATTATATGAAGAGCCTTGAATAAATCTCAAATTTTAAGGTCTCGGGACTTATACGAGCAACAAAATAATAAAAGATCAGAAGTTTTAGATAGTTGAGTTTTGACTTCTAAACTTTTCTGTGATAATAGAATACTGCAGGCTACAAAAAAGAACTACATATTACAGGATGGATTCACATTGCTTGAAATTAATGGCATGCTGTCTGGTGATCTTAAAAGTTGAATTTTTTGAGATATTTGAATCCAGCCAAAAATTTGCCTCATTTCCACCAGCCTGGTTCTAATAGTTTTTAAGTTTCTCTTCATTTTCTCCATAATTCAGGTCTTTCAGATCCGGGCATAAAAAGCCCATATAATCAATAGATGATGTTAATGTGTTTATAGCCCAAATGGCTATCATAAATTTTACAGAAGATAAGGAAGTTACCTCCTACAGCTCTCAATTTAGCTCTAGCATAGATAAGTGTGAGTTCACTTTGGTAATTAAAAAAAATGGCTATAGTGGTCCAGAAAGCATAAATTCAGAATTCTACAGTTCCTAAAATGTGAAGTTGCAAACGCATTTGGTTAAACATGGTTTGGGACGACAGAGAATGAGGTGGCTGGATGGAGTCACTGAAGCAGTAGGCGTGAGCTTAAATAGACTCCAGAGGATGGTGGAGGACAGGAAGGCCTGGAGGAACGTTGTCCATGGGATTGCGATGTGTTGGACATGACTGTTGTGGTCCACCAGCAGCCTGCGGAGCTGGCATTGGAGTCAGACAGGGTTGAGGCTGAGGAAGAACATGGACCAGTCCTGGAGGCTGGGGAAGGTCCAGATGAGGCCTTTGCGTTGGAGGCAGAGATGGAGCCAGGGCTATCGGGGAGTGATGTGTGGACTCCGGAGCCTCTAGATGCTGACAGTAGTGAGGCAGAGGAATAGGAGAGCTGCCAGAAGGCAAGAGCAGCTAAAGTAAAGAGGACGACTCGGGAACAGGGCCAAGAGATGATTGCCCCCCCTCCCATAAGGCTTAAAAGACCAGCAACAGCATTTGGGCTCTTTGCCAGAAAACGTTGATAGCTTTGTCTTGCTGCATTTGTTTCTTATCCGCGTCTTCTGCTTTTGAACTTTTGCCAAGAAAGGCCTTTGGCAGTTTGCCTAATTAAGACCAAGGTTGGTGATAAGACTGAGGAATTGTGTTGGAAAGAATTTGCTTTGATTTAGTTTGGACTATGCTGAGAATGAGTTAATTCTCAGCTGTTCTAATAAAGTTTGTTTGTTTTTAAACTGACTGAGTTTACTACTACCTACTTGGACCTGGGTCACAACAATGGCTTTGCAACTAACAACAAAAACATGGTTTCTGAATTTTGTAGAAGAGATGTCTCTGATTATACAAAATATGATGACAATATTCAGGCAAATACAGGTATCAAATCCCTTCAGAGATTCACTGTTGCACATGGCAGTTGAAGACAGAGAGCAGAGCAATCCTGCTTCTCTTTCAGACTTATATTTTTCAAATGCGTGAAGCTGACTTTGGTACAACAAATGTTTATAAATGGTTTTCTTTTATGAATGATTTCCATTACCGTGGCATTGGTATCTGCCTCCAATGTACATCAAATCAAAGCCTTTATGACACTTGCAAATATAACTTCCAAAAGTGTTGACACATTTCCTGAATCGGGGACAGGTAACGCTCCCAGTGATGCATTCATCCACATCTACAAACAGAAGTCCATTAATAATCTGTAGCAAATAATTTCATGTATTCAAATTCAAACACACATTTATCTTGGATAATCTGAAAGGCTAATAGTCTTCTGGGACATTACTTTTTATGCATTATTAGAGCTGTGCAGAAATTACAGTTAAATTTTAAGATTAATGTACGGATAACTCTACTTTTCCTCCATAAAACCCATCTTTTCAGATGGAATCTCTTACCCCTGATGTGGCATAACTTTATAAAATGCAGGTTTAAATCCTGTGAAGAACAATTGTGTGCGAAATATTCTGAATGTTAGAAAAGGAGTGATAAAGGAAGAATTAGAATACTGAAATGTTTAATTTAGGAAGAGATAACTAAAATCTAGTATCCTTCAAAAGCACAATTTATTTTTGATTTATTATAATTTACTCTGTTGCACTAGTGAATTTATTGGCAGATCTCCATGCTAAAAAGGAGGTTCAGCCAAGGACACTAAATGGCTATTGAAAAGAATTGGTTCAATCCAATCATTGAGAGGTTTCATACCCAAACTATAATGCCTGTCAAAATCTTTATTAACTGTTTCTGGAAACTATTACAAAATGGAACTATGTATTCACATAAAGATTTATAGAGAACATTTCCAAGAGTCCATGCATACCAGATTCTAGGGATCAACACCAATATATAAAAAAGATTCCTTCAAATATATATATATATGTTTCACAACACCGAAAACAGGGATTTTGGCTACTGGGTTCAATTCCCTGCCTTATTATGAATCCAACTGAAAATATCTGTGATAGATCTTTATCCAGTTTCTGTCTGAACACAATAATATTAACCCCATCAAGTGACAACATCTGACTATAAATCAGCTGTGGTGGTCCCTGTGGCTTTTGGCACACTAGGTGCTATAATAAATAATCCTAGATAGCACTTAGAAAATCAGCATATTGACAAAATTTCCATCTGTCAATTACAAAAGGCCAAATCCTTGGATCCGTACATACAATATACTACCCTGATGCATTATAATATCTTAGGTTCTTGGAAAGAACTTGATACATATGAAAACCAATACCAATCAAATAACTGGCAACTCTAATTTCACATTGTTGTGTATATAATATAATTCGGCAACCAACCACAATAATTTAATTTATATGCCATCTGACTCTAAATGACTCTGGGCTGCTCACAATAATCACACAAAGGAATTACAATAAAGTCAATAAAAAATAAAGATAAAAGAGGGCTAGAGCGATGAAGTGAGGGGTCTCACTTTTCCTCACCAAAGGTCTGAGTAATAGAATAGAATAGAATAGAATAGAATAGAATAGAATAGAATAGAATAGAATAGAATAGAATAGAATAGAATAGAATAGAATTTTTTATTGACCAAGTGTGATTGGACACACAAGGAATTTGTCTTGGTGCATATGAACTCAGTATACATAAAAGAAAAGATCATCAAGAATTCTAAGGTACAATACTTAATGATAGTCATAGGGTACAAATAAGCAATCAGGAACCAATCAAAATCAATATAAATCGTAAGGATACAAGCAACGAAGTTACAGTCATACAGTCATAAGTGGAAGGAGATGGGCCATGTCTTTATGTCTCTGTTAATCAAGAGCAGGTGGGGGTATCTCGTTCTTTGAAGGAACCTCATTCCAGAGAGCAGGGGCTGATACAAAGAAGGCACACTTCTGGGTCCTAAGAGATGACATCATTTAATTGAGGGAACCCATTGAATGGTTCCTTCAAAAGTGGTCCACTATCAAACTACCCTTACTATCAAGTTTTTCCCAATTTTTAGTCAGAATCTCCATCTGAAGTTTAAGTTCACATTGTAATTGTTAAGTGGCCACAAGAGGAGGAAGGCATAAGATGAACTTCACAAATCTCCACACTCTGCCTCTTGCATACTACATCACAAGTATAAAAAGACAGAGATTTCATCTTGATGACCCAACACACATTTCGTCATTTTGGCATCATCTTAGGAACAGATACCTATCTCTGTAATAGTTTCTAAAAACGGTTAATTTTTACTTCCGATAAATATTGTGATACGGAGAAAGTACTTAAAACAATGTGTTGATTTCCTACAATATTTAAAGTGAACAAATTCATTTCAATAACAATAACAACAATAACAACAACAGAGTGGGAAGGGACCTTGGAGGCCTTCTAGTCCAACCGCCTGCCCAGGCAGGAAACCCTACACCATCTCAGACAGATGGTTATCCAACATTTTCTTAAAAATTTCCAGTGTTGGAGCGTTTACAACTTCTGCAGGCAAGTCGTTCCACTTATTGATTGTTCTAACTGTCAGGAAATTTCTCCTTAGTTCTAAGTTGCTTCTTTCCTTGATCAGTTTCCACCCATTGCTTCTTGTTCTACCCTCGGGTGCTTTGGAGAACAGCCCGACTCCCACTTCTCTGTGGCAGCCCCTGAGATATTGGAACACTGCTATCATGACTCCCCTAGTCCTTCTTTTCATTAAACTAGACATACCCAGTTCCTGCAATCGTTCTTCAAATGTTTTAGCCTCCAGTCCCCTAATCATCTTTGTTGCTCTTCTCTGCACTCTTTCTAGAGTCTCAGCATCTTTTTTATATCGTGGCGACCAAAACTGAATGCAGTATTCCAAGTGTGGCTTACCAAGGCATTATAAAGTGGCACTAACACTTCACGTGATCTTGATTCTATCCCTCTGTTTATGCAGCCCAGAACTGGGTTGGCTTTTTGGCAGCAGCTGCACACTGCTGGCTCATATCTAAATGGTTGTCCACTAGGACTCCAAGATCCCTCTCACAGGTACTACTATTGAGCAAGGTACCACGTATACAGTACTTGTGCATTTATTTATTTTTTTGCCTAAATGTAGAACCTTACTTTTTTCACTGTTGAATTTCATTTTGTTAGATAGCGCCCAGTGTTCAAGTCTGTCAAGATCTTTCTGTAACTTGAGCCTATCTTCTGGAGTGTTGGCTATTCCTGCCAGCTTGGTGTCATCTGCAAATTTGATGAGTTCCCCATCTATCCCCTCGTCCAAGTCATTGATGAAGATGTTGAAGAGTACTGGGCCTAAAACAGAGCCTTGGGGTACTCCACTGCATACTTCCCTCCATGTGGATGTAGTTCCGTTGAGGACTACACGTTGAGTGCGGTTGGTCAGCCAGTTACGAATCCATCTGGTGGTGGTGCTGTCTAACCCACATTTTTCTACTTTATCTAGTAGTAGGTTATGATCTATTTTATCAAATGCTTTACTGAAGTCCAAATAAATTATATCGACTGTATTCCTCTGGTCTACTAATTTTGTCACTTTGTCAAAGAATGCAATAAGATTAGTCTGGCATGATCTGTTTTTGACAAACCCATGTTGGCTTTTGCTCATTACTTTGTTTGCTTCTAGGTGTTCGGTGATTCGTTGCTTGATTATCTTTTCCAGAATCTTCCCCGGTATTGAGGTCAGGCTGATAGGTCTGTAGTTTCCTGGATTAGTGGTCATGAGATGTTCTCCTTTACTTTAGTACAGGGATCTCCAACCTTGGTCCTTTTAAGACTTGTGGACTTCAACTTCCAGAGTCCTTCTGGGAGTTAAAGTCCACAAGTCTTAAAGGGACCAAGATTGGAGACCCCTGTTTTAGTATATTCTTTCAGTTGTATAATACTCTTTATTTCCAAAAGCTATTTCTGAATGAGCTGTTCAAGTTGGTTGAAAATCCATGAAGATTCTTTACTTCTTAAAAATCATTCAGGTTATCATTCAAGATTTTCAAGAATCAGAATGACTTTTTGCTTCTCTCTTTTTCCGCCCCACATCAACAATGATGAATGATTCATTATTGCAGATAAAAAACAAAAATGGCACTTTTTCTAATCTTTTTTCACTACAGATATCACTAACTTTAAGAATGTTAGTATGGTTGGTTTTTTTTCCAGTTTTATTATTTAAACACTGCTTTAAAAGTTCAATATGCTTGGATAATTATGTAAGAAAATGATAATAATGTATTTATGGAAAAATTATAATAGTTCAAATTGAAGTGAAGAAAGAAGAAACAACAAAATGATGAAGCCAGGAAAAATCACCGAGACATCACACAGAAGGAATTGCTGATGTTTTAAATGTATGTTTGCCTATAAAATAAAAAACTTTTTTTAAAAAAAAAAAAAGCTCAATATGCTTAATAACAGAATTCAAATGTCCAAGAATATTTTTAAAAAATCCCACTAGTATATCAGGAATGGAGAACTGTTGTTTCTAAAAATTTGACTTTGCTTGAGTATTATTTTGACACAAGTGTGATATGTGCTCAGCATTTCTTAGTAAACTGATTATTATAAAGCAGGGATATCCAACCTTGGCCACTTTAAGGTGTATAAACTTCAACTCCCAAAATTCCCCTGCCATCATGTCTTAAAGTGGCCAAGCTTAGATACCCCTGTTATAAAGGCTCCTTTAGTTTCTAAAATTCCCACCTTCAAATAAAATGTATTCTGAAAGGCTGGCCAGAATTTCCACGTCTTGTGGAAGAGAGAAAATAAAGATTTTTTTGACTCACCAATGCATGTTCTGCCATCTGATGCTAGCTGTAACCCTGGTGAAGGACAGCGACAATGTATTTCCCCCTTAACCACATCACAACCATACTGACAGTTTGCCATTGAACATGTGAGAGCATCTGTGGAGAAATCAATATGCTAATCAAATGCTTCAGAATGTTCCACGCTGTTATTTTTAAAATAGCATTGCCATGCACTTTAGCAACAGAAAAAGCCAATGGAAACATTGCTGTGTTCTGTTATTTCTCCCATTCCTGATGTATAAAAATATAGTGGTCAAATTTATTTTAATAATAGAAAGGTGGAACTTCCTTTCTACTATTAAGACTTGTAATGGCGCAGTGGTTAGAATGCAGTATTGCAGGCTAATTCTCAATTCTAATCCACAAGTATTTTGTGAGTCATATGATGGTGGTGGGGAAGTCAGAGATAGAGAATAGATTTGAGGCTAGAGGGTAGTTAGTGATTTTCTTGCCAAACATGGCAGTCATATAATACAATTTCTTGGTTTCAAGGCTACTAAGCACTACTTTAAGAGCCTGTTAAATCTTGGGTTAGGCAGGAAGAAGAAATAAATGTATATTATTGAATGTATATGGATTTGCATAGTCTGACCAACAATGATTAACTATTTTGTATGGTTTCATTACCGTCTGCAACAAATATTTATAACTAGAGGAGATCTGAATCTACTGCCAAGATAAGTTAAGAAGCCAATCTGTGTCAGAAGATTAATCAATTATTGTCAAGACCTGGCCATGGAATTCTGACAGCAATATTGCAATTTAACAAACATCATTAATTCTTGCTATCTTATTGCATTTCAAATATGACAATTGTGAGTCACATCAAAAGTGACTCTTGTATCTTGTGAAAGTAAAACAAATGGAATGCTATTTCTTCTTTTTGTTTTGTTTTATGGTCTCATTTAATAGAGTCCTTCGCTTAAGGCAAATTAACTCCTGCTTCCAAGGAATTCCACTGTTTAAAAAAAATTGAAACAATGAGAACTTAACCTACTAGAACACGATCCGTCAGGCATAAGCATGTACCCATTCAGACAATAACATTTATAGCTTCCATAGGTATTCATACATCTATGTTTGCAAGGCCTTGGTTTCAATCCACATTCATTGAGATCTAAATAGGATATAAAGAGGGTGAGGAGGAAGAAATAAAAATAGAGCAAACATTAAATGCTAGCATTTTGAAGTTTCAGGAGTTTCAAAGTCAGTTCTTTTAGAAAAATAAGCCTGCTTTACATAGTAGCTGAAGTTTTTTTTTAATGTACTTATAGTTTGTTGAATGGACCACAGTGGGCTAGCTTGTACAGGATTTTAAGCAGTAAATGTTGGCTTGTATAATACACTAAATTCTAATTTTATTTTTATATACTGTTTTTATATTTTGAAGTTTTATTGTGCACCGCCCAAAGTCCCTCCATGAAGGAGATGGGCAGTTCAAAAATGTGAAAAATACATACATACATACATAAACCAAGCAAGCACATAATACCTAAGAATGACATCATTTGAACTAAGGCAGTGAATAGTTTTAAGCTTTCTACCTTTGTCTAATATTCCCAATAACAAATGCTAATAAAATGTCGTTTATGGAAGTTCTGTTATTTATTCTTAGAACCAAGCATACATTTTGATTTCCATGACTATGTCTAGTTAAACTGATGTAGTATGTTCTTTTTAGAAAAAACTTCACTTTGGTTAAGTGGTTGTCATGAGGAATTCAATCATTACTGGACAACATAACCCAAATTTAGTAAATTGATATGAATATATACAATACATTGTAGGAAAAATGCAATAGTTTATTGAAACTTTTACACTTTTCAGATTCAGAAAGTGTAGATTATGACACAGTTTGGTACATGAATGTAATGATTTTGGCTGTGTTAGGGCACAGTGTTAGAATAAACCTTAATAGGGGAAATATATTAACACTGTTTCACTAAGCTTTTTACTGTTTGCTTAATTTTAATTAAAAATTAATTATATATTTTTGCTGGCTTTGTTCAGTAACTTTGAGAAGAAGTCAAAAGTCTGGATTCTATTATTTTAAGGTTCAAATCTTATAGACGCACTGGAAATAGGACGTTTCACATCATCTTCATTGTTTCTGTATTGGTATTCCAGTCAAAGGCTAGGAATGTTAAATTAGAGTTCTCCAATATAATTTCATTAAAGAAAAAAAATCCTTTTTTTAAAAACCCAACTGTTTTACTGTAACAGCATCTCTAATAAACTGCCTTTCTTGTTTACATTCTGTAACAGCTTTCCTAGATTGGATATATGCAACAATATTTTTATCAGCAATATGGTATGATGATAATAATATGAATATCAAAGGTACCACTGCAAATTTGAATCACACCCAAAAAAACTACCCTTCAGTAGGGATTTCTCAAGTAGAAACAATTGTCTATAAATGGGCCATAGACTTATTTTGTCCATTCGGAAAATAATTTAAGGCCATTAAGGCAGGCATAAAGTCGCAAAGGATTTTATACAATAGTCAGAAGGCAACCTTTACTCTGAGTTGTGTTTTTTTCAGTGACCTCAGTACCTTTGATCATTTACGTCAGAGGTCTTCAAACTTGGCAGCTTTAAGACTTGTGGACTTCAACTCATAGCTGGCTAGAGAGTTCTGGGAGTTGAAGTCTTAAAGCTGCCAAGTTTGGGGACCCCTGATTTACGTGAACTATGCAGACAAAGCAACAGGAATGCACGTATCTCCATGTGCCTTACAAATACACTGAATACACATTTTAGAAGCACACAATCCTGTGCAGCATTCCAGATACAAGCCAGCCACTCTCAGAAGTAATTTTGAAGCCTGTTCAATCTACACTAGTTGCAGTTGTTAGCTACACCATATAACCCTGTTGTTGTTGTTTTTAAATCTATTCACACACAAAACTGTAAAATATAGCACATTCTTCTTCAATTCCAGGGCTTGCCTAAGATTGAAATAAGAATGATTAGGGCAAGCTTAAACATTTTTATGGTACAGTTACGTTTTCTTCTCCCCAAAGTTTCCAATTTTAGTTCACTGTTTTAGCCAGTACTGTTAGACCAGTATAGTGGAAACTATATAAAGTGAAGGACTAGTTAGAGCTAAAAACACGTCAGTAATTAGTTTAGCCAAAAAAGTGTAAGTATTTTAATAAACTGGCATACATGTTGCATTTTTCAAAATGATCAGAAAAAATGTTCGATAAACATATTGCTTAGAATACGCTATGAACTAAAAAGGTTAAATTTAGCAAGTTGGATCAAATGTAACAAAGAGTTACCAAAACATTAATTATCAAAACCTTTTTTAAAAAATTCCACTTCAGTTTTCCATGTTTCTTTGCATTTTGAAAACAATTTAATGAGAAGTGATTTTTCTACATAACCAGAGGCTACAGATACAAACAAAAGGGTAGCACTAAAATAATAAAACAGGAATATTGGCATCATTACAACCATATATTGAAGAACATATAGAGAAAGCTAGGTGTTGAAGCAGCCCTTTAAAAAAGCCAGTCTCAAAAGCGCAGGCTGCCAAGCTTAGCTACTGCATTATAGGAAAAGGAAATGGTTAATGCTTTTCTTACAAAGCAAAGGGTTTATGTGTGCTATCATTGCAGAGCAGTTCCTAGCTAAAATATACAACAAAGACTTAACAGTTGCATCTAACAATGAAATATAACAGTTGCCTCCAACAATGAAATATAAATCTGCTTTTCAGGTTTCATAAAATCAAAACTTTTAATCACTTTCAGCTAGATGAAGTGAAACTGTGCTTCCAGGATCAGGCTTGGAGACTTCATCAGTGCTGAGATCCATCCACAGAGGTATGGAAGGAACATGACAACTCTGCAATATTTAAATCCTTTTCAACTTCTCTTCGTTCTTGCCTACCAATATTTCTGCACATGCCCCAAATGGAAGTTCAGCTAGGGACAAGACAGCCATCTTCCAACCATCAAAGAGATCTAACTGTAGGGACCATTTTCCCACTGATAATTATAGCCTGCAAGTGCACCAGCAGAAAACAAAGGAGCTATTACCCTCAGTTCAGCAGGTAACAATCAAAATGTTTAAAGAACCTTAAGGACAACTTCCTGCACAGGAAGATGTGGTAAAATATTGACCTTGGGGTTAATTATTTATAATTAATAACTTACATGGGTTGTAACCTGAATCTTGTGAGTGATAGTTCCAGTCAATATAATAACCCTTAACAAGCCACATGTTGCAAAAGTCACATTTTCTGAATAAACTCTATCAAACATGCAGCATTATTCTAAATGAATTTGCTATTCTCAAGATATGATGGGACTCCAGAAAGCCCTGCTGGATGGGATTTCTAGAAGTATAATCCTAACATCTATAGTAAGGTAAAGGTTCCCCTTGCACGTATGTGCTAGTCGGTCCTGACCTTAGAGGGCAATGCTCATCTCCGTTTCAAAGCCGAAGAGCCAGTGCTGTCCGAAGACATCTCCGTGGTCATGTGGCCGGCATAACTAAATGCCAAAGGCGCACGGAATGCTGTTACCTTCCCACCAAAGGTGGTCCCTATTTTCTACTTGCATTTTTTACGTGCTTTTGAATTGCTAGGTGGCAGAAGCTGGGACAAGTAATGGAAGCTCACCCCGTTTACGTGGCACTAGGGATTTGAACTGCTGAACTGCCGACCTTTTGCTCAACAAGCTCAGCGTCTTAGCCACTGAGCCATCGCATCCCTAACATTTGTAGTACATTCAGGTCTATAAGCATTCAGCTTCTGATTACTATTGTCCCATATACATCTGAAGAAAATTCACCAAGGACCTGCTTAATTGTCACAGCTAGCACACTTCTGGGCATAATCTAATTATCTTCTTGAATAATATATTGCAAAGCGCTAAGAAGTCTGCTGTACCCCTTAATCAAATATATCAAAGATCAGATCCATCCATTCGTCAAGCTCACCTTTTCCTATTCTGCAGCATCTTAGATACAATAGTTGTCTTTCTTATCTTTTGATATTTGTTAGGTCTGACATTATCCAGGTGCAGCACTTTTTACTTATGTTCCTCTCAATCTCTAGGTGGAGCATCAAATCCTGGATTTTTTGCAAATCATAAGCCTTTTTCTTAAATGTGTCAAGAGATGTATACAGCAAACCTATAAAGCTTCAGGATTGCCTGTAAGTTATATTATTATTGCCATTGCTCATACTATACTATGCATGCATTTTACATGCTAAAACTAGCACTGCTGTTCCTGGAAGAGAGGCTGCCAGAGATATTAACAATTATTACAATTATGTTTACTTATATCCTTATATAAGCAAGCAGCATTTTATCAATTAAAAAAGAGTGCAGAAAAAGTAGCATACATCTCAAAAGCTCTGAGCAGGAGAACTACCACAGGAAGAAAGTTGCGGAAGAGAATTGTTTGGAAGGTAGGGTAACCATCTTAAGGAAGTGTCAATGCTCAGTCTAATTGCATGCTGCCTATATTGCAGGCTTCCTTGTGGCAGCCAGAAGTTTGTTATCCTTTCAGCCTGTTTGCAAAAGAGGTTTCCATTGGTATTGAAGCCGTGCAGGTCGACCACCTGAAATAAAAGGATTGTCCTCACCCCTCCAAGGTAAATACGTGGCATGATCTTCTGCAGTGGTGAAAGAAGGTGATTCACTGGACCAGTGTGCAGAGGTTGCAAACAGGTGTGCAGCTTCACAATGGAGGAGAAGGCATAATAGAAGTCAAATGACTGAAACTCATTCAGCAACACAACATGGCACTTTATTAGATGAAATACCATTTTTGCATGTCACATTCAACGATCTCAGTTCTCTTTAAAAGGAGGAGGAGCAGCAGCAGTTTAGGTTCAGGGGAAGAGATAATCCAGGTGAATTTGCAGCATTTGCCTGAAAAAGCTGATTGTTCAACTGCGATATAGACAAGTCGCTGCTATACAAACCTTGAGAAGGTGAATCTTCTTGTAAATCCGAAGTCAGAAATTATTTGAACAGATGAGCACATCTTCTACTACTGGAGCACCCACCAATGATATACGGTGCAACAGTTCAGATTTAAATGAAGTGAAAGCTTATATTTAGAAAGAAACACAAACTGAAGTGGTAGAAAGTATCTACTACACAAAGAGTTTTTTGATAGGCCCCATTGCATGCACTCAGAATTTCCAATGTTCTGGGAATTCCTTTAGCCCCAAACTTTTGGCAATTCTTGCTTTGATTAGAAAGAAGTATAACATTGGTCATACTACCAAAAGTAGAAAGAAATATAACAATATGATGTATTATGGGAAGGGGAAGCAGAGGGAGGGGGTAAGGCAGGCAGGGAAGAGGCTAGGACAAAGGTGAGGTCTCACAAGAATCTTTCAGGCAAAGTTTAATATATCTGAACAAGTAAATTTTAAAAAAACATTTAGTATTCACTAAGCTATGGAAAGTTGGAAACAATTCCCAGGAAACACATTTTCTGTTTCACCAACTTTCTCAAGTTGTCAGATATTCTAAAATGCTAACTTGATTTTCCATCAGAAGCTTCACAAATCTTTATTAGAATTCCTGAGTGTAACTACACCTTTAAGCACTTGAAAACAGAGAATAAACAGGTATACCTGTCACTTAGTTGGACTTTTCTTCATTAGATGGAATGGATTTTATTTCTATTTAAATTATTTTAGCATATGGATTTCTTTGCTTATTTTTTGAGAAAGCAGTCCTGATAATTGCAATTTGTGTTAAGTTTCCACAGCTTGCTTAAACTGTAAATATTTGTGGAAGGTTGTGCTTGGCTGAGCTCAGCAACAAAAATTTGAACAAATCTCTCTAAGAGATAATACAATTTCTCACTCAGTTCAAATTGGCCAAGGGGGAAAATAGTGTGACCTATAAGCCACATATATCCTGCCAAAATCCCCCCTTTTCTGTCCCAAGATTACCAAAAAGTGGGTAGATTCCCCTTTAAAAAAATACTCCCTTTTTCTATTTGGGGTAATCAGGATATTTTAAATGGGGAAAATAAAAATTTTCTATCCTCAAGCTCACTTTGGGAGTGAAAAATATTGATGTGTCCTTAAACCAATGGAAATAAGGAAAATATATCAAAGATTCCATGATTGTTCACTTTCATTTGATAAAAAATACTATTGATCTTGATTATCATTAAATCAAGTGGCTAACATCTTTGTCCCAGAGAATGAATGAAACTATACCTCTACAGTATAAATTACTTTTCCTTTACAAATCTGATAAGGACCAAGCAATAGCTAATAGCTACGATGAAAACAAAGCAATTAACTGAAGTTTTATAAAGAAGTTTGAGTTTTATTTGTTTTTCTTTCCATTTTTTTCTTTCCTTACCTTGGTTGCATATTTTCCCAGTGTATCCTGAATGACATTTGCATTTGTTTGGACCAATACATTCTCCATGCTTACATCCAGGTTGACAAACAGCTGTAAATACCCAAAAAGAAAGCTATTATTTTTCTTTCAAATCAAAGCGCACACAAAATTAAAAATATTAAATAAATTTTCATGGGTCTTTGTAGCTGTTGTATTTTGTTACCTGCTTTTATTGTTGTTGCTGTTGTTTTAACTTTGTATTATTTTGAGAAGTTAAAAAATAGAACAGCAAGGTCTTCACCAATTGTTATAAAAATATATTCAATAGTAGCCTTTATTAGAGTTAGAGCAGTGAAGTAGTACAGCCTTCCAGTACTGTATGTTTCTACTACAAAACTTCACTGCTAGACACATTTTCCCCATGAAAAAATAAAATAAAGCTGAGTTATTTATAAAACAAAAAATCATAAACAAAACTGGTCTCTTGACAAAAAATGTTATCTTTTTGCCACAAAAAGCAAGCATCTTTCTTTGATATATATATTTGAAATCTTAGCTATATTTTGCCATGTAAAGAAATAAAAAATTGTAACAAATGCAAGTTGATAATCACGAGTGTCAGAATTAAGATTCCTTGAGTTGGGTTGGTGGGGGAGGGGCAGGGGCTGCTCCCAAGAAAATTACTATAAGGTTGCAGCCTTTAGTGCATAATTAATCCTTTTGCCATGGTGAATAAACAGCAACTGCAAAGAGATTGCTTTTAATTAAATGCAAAGTAAGCTTATCCTTCAACAACACTTTGTTAGGCTCGCATTTTACAAATTGGCAAGTTCCGTCAAAAACATCCCAATATATATGATACGAACAGCAGAAAAAATTAGAATGCTGTGTAAATATGACTGTATGAAGAATCATACCTCCAGATTAAAGGATTACTGTAGTGCGGGAGCAACTTAAAGCAAGGACTGACCTCTGAAAACTAAATGTTCTTTCTAATTATGGAGCTACCTGATCATCTTTGCTTGCTGACAAGAAATACTAATATAACTAATAATAATTTGTTTTACTGATTAAAATTTAAATGGAATGTATGGCTTTATAAAGCAGGGGTGTCAAACTTGATTTCATTGAGGGCCACATCAGGGTTGTGTTTGACCTCAGGGGGCTGGGGGGGGGCATGGCCAGCGTGGGTGTGACCAGCTCAACGTCATTCGCCAAGGCTCCATTTCTGGCCATGACAGAGCCTGAGAGCTCCATTTTCACTGCAGAGGCCATCATGGCCAGAAATGGAGTCCAGGAGGCCTGCGTGTAGCCCTCCAGAGCTCCATTTTCACTGGCAGAGACACCGTGAGCCAGTCCTTCGCTGTTTCCAGGTGGGCCCACGTATCCGGCCCACGGGCCTTGAGTTTGACACCCCTATTATAAAGGATATTCTTTATTCCAGATACATTTATTATCCCCGAATTACAAAGGCTGGAAGTGCACGTTTACAGTTTGTTAACATGCTTTCAGAAATCTTTACTGTAGGCAGGTGGTTTTTAATCTTTGAGCAGTTCAATGTGCAATCTTTTCTTCTATCATCTTTGGAATGACAGTGCCAAATGCAGGGAAAATAATATTCTGTCTAATTTAAATATAGCAGGCATTAGAATTCCGGAGAGATTTTCAACTGGTTAAATCACTGCCACTTTAGATTAGAATTGTGTATGAACTGCAAATAATGCACTACTTTACATTTTGAAAGTGTTATTTTCATTGCACTCATGGACAAAAATATCTCCAATGCCCAGAAGTTAAGCTACTTGGATTTTTCATGTAATAGTACATCTATGCTGTAAATCAAGATAATATATGATGAACATTCCTTAGTGTAGTACATAATATTGGAATGCCTCCAGAAAGTTCAGTGGAATTATTTAGACAGTAATGTCTGAAGTAGATTCTCAAATACTATGGCAAGCAAACAAGTTGCCACAAGGGAGGTTGACACTAATTTGGAAACAAAGCCACCCATAATTTTGGTCTGAGAATTGAAAATATCCAGATAACTTAAAACCTAATTTTCTCTTGAAATATCTGGGCAGGGACTTCAGCCTACATAAGCCCTGGACTGAAGTCCATTCTAGGGTTCCTTGCTCTATTTTCTGCAACAACTAGAAGATTGGGAGAAATCTTAAAATTATCAACATAGCCCATAAAGGAATAACATTATGCCTGTAGAGAATCATCATTTAAACTTCTTTATTATGGTAAATGTCAATGTAATTTTTTAAAGAATGATTATTATAGTAGCATCCTATATAGGTGGAAGTGTAGGGACTGGCATTCCACTCGCAGGCAGTCTCCTGACCTAGAAAATACTGGGTATTTTACATTCAGTCCAAATGGCACCCTTTGTGGTAGCAATCCTATTCTATACATAATTCTATGCTTGTAAGCCAAATTCCAATATTCACTTGGATCTATAAAAAGAATAGTAAAAAGAATCTTTCACAGGGATATAACCCAGATATCAAATCTGTTGAACACCTTAATCTGAAGCAAATTTGTTGAGAAGAAATTCTTTAGTGAGGTAAATGCCTAGATAGGTATTTGTTCAGGAACTCTTAAAGAGCTATTGTAATTACAAATATTCTGAACCCTTGTCAATTAGTTCTAATTGAATTAGTAAACGTATTTCAGATTCTACAGCAGAGGGTCTTGTCTTGAGTTATATACCTGTATTACATTAATCAAGGCACAGTGCAGCTAGATTAATTTTATGCGCACTGGGTTTTCTCACTGTGGCTCTTTCTAGGTGCGTTGGGACTGCAACTGCTAGAAATTCAATCCTAACAGAACTGGAAAGCCACTGGTTGAGCATAGCTATTGTATGTTGCTGGGGCAGTTGCAGATGTCATGGGGATCAAGAGCTATTAACTTGATAGCAGTGTGACTGCCATCAGGCCAACTGAAGGCAGATAGTGGGCTTTCCCATGTAGTTGGTTGGCAAGTGTGAGACGAGTCTGCTGTACTAGGTGGTCCAACGGTACAATCTAGCAGGACACCACATATGCTATGTTCTCCTCTGGATTTTGGACACCTAGATAGGATCTAGCCAGATACAATAAGAAATATTTATAAGGAAACATACATAGAAATGCAGTGCAATCCTAACAAGATTTGTTCATAAAGATGAACAAATTCCCAGGTAAGCATATACAACAGGGATGTCAAACTCAAGGCCTGCAGGGTGCTTAGATCTGGCCTCTGTGGCCACCCTGGAAACAGCGACGGACTCACCCATGGGGCCTCTGCCAATAAAAACAGACTTCGGGAGGACCCTCCCGAGCTCCGTTTTCACTGGCAGAAGGTTGCAGGAGGCTGTTGCAGCTGAAAATGGAGCTCGGGAGTCTGTTTTTGCTGGCAGGGCATTCGGGCCAGTACCTACACCCCTGACATGAGTGACAAGTTGGCCACATCCACCTGAGGTCAAACACAACCTTGATGTGGCCCTCAATGAAATCGAGTTTGACACCCCTGATATACAACATTGCTAGTTTGGTCATTATTTCTGGCAGTGATTCATATAGATATTTGCATATAATAACACTGAAATAAATGACCATGTTACAGTATAGCATTGTTTAAAATTATAAATTGATAAACAATGTAAAACAGACTTTCCCGATATCTTATCTATAAAACTGAAAATGATGCCACAATTGATTCATATTAGTTAGGAAATCCTCCACTGTATGGGAATACTTCAAAAAAAGTGTTTAATTGCCTTAAAATAATAAATAAAATAAATACATATTTTTCCTGAGTTTACATAAAATGTTATTTCCCCAAATTATCAGTTATAGCTCCAAAACACCGTTGTGCCAAAATTATTTTAAGAAATATGTTCCGCTAACCTTTGGGTTGGCACCTTATCCTGGCTATTCTCTGCCTTAAGATGTAGAAAGCTGCAAAACAAATTTCCATAAAAAGCAATGCAAGCTGTTTTTAAAAA
Source organism: Ahaetulla prasina (assembly GCF_028640845.1). Taxonomy (NCBI): domain Eukaryota; kingdom Metazoa; phylum Chordata; class Lepidosauria; order Squamata; family Colubridae; genus Ahaetulla; species Ahaetulla prasina. The sequence goes on along the minus strand of NC_080546.1, from coordinate 27,329,537 downwards.
TTATTCCTGAAAGGAGGGTGAACTTGGATGGGATTTTATCAACTTGCTACATTCCTATAGACTTACACACACGCTGAACATTCTTATTTTTTTTCTGAAACAAAAAAATAAACAAACTGGGACACATGTAAAAAGAGAATACCTTATATGTCATTAACTTGCTATGAGGATTTGCAATGAGATACATTCTATATAAAAATTAATGAAAAGAAATTGTGTCATGCGGTTCCCTTTTAACCTACCTTAATGAACTCCAAAGACAGTGAAATAGACTTCCTAATCTCACCACGCTGTGGTAAAACAGTCTATTCCAAAATCCCAGTTCAAATGCAATTGAAATATTCAAAATAATTTTTCTTTTAAAGAAACAGTATCCTTTTCTATCCAACTATAGCAGGGGTCTCCAACCTTGGTCCCTTTAAGACTTGTGGACTTCAACTCCCAGAGTCTTTTGGAACTGAAGTTGAAGTCCACAAGTCTTAAAGGGACCAAGGTTAGAGAACCCTGAACTATAGCATCAATTAAAATCGTTGCATTTTTAATACAATGGATTACAACAGTTTATAGAATGGGTTTTTGTTTGTTTGTTTGTTGTTGGCTTGTGTGATATGTGAACTTAACCATTGTTGTTTGTAAACTATTATTTATGCTTTAGTATTTTTCCTGAACTAAGCTATTATGGCTTATTCAACAATTCATAACTTTGTCATAATTAAAAAGCCAAGAGTTAAGTTGTTTGTCTAGAATTGGGAAGGTCCAGTATCAACTGATGCTAATTCAATTATTCAGTTGAGCAATTGATGCTAATTCATGAAAATTCACCATGAGCTCCTAAAGTGGGATACAAATCAAAACAATGTTAGCAGTAATGATAATAAGGCACTCCAAGAAAGCTTTGGCTGAATCGGCAGAGAAATATAAAGCCCAAGCCGACAAATGCCGATCTCTTCAACCCCCTTTCTGGGTAGGAGATGGAGTGTATTTGTCAACTAAACATCTAAGATTGAGGTTGCCTAGCAAAAAAGTTGGTCCCAAATTTATAGGTCCTTTCCCTATAGTAAAGGTAATTAACCCCGTGACTGTCCAACTTAGCCTCCATCGAATATTGGGGAAAGTGTATCCAGTGTTTCACAGTAGCTTATTGAAACCAGCTAGGGGATCTAGCTGGAGGCCCTTGCCAGCTGCTCTCCTCCTCATTACCTCCTTTGGTAATGCAACCCAAAGTAGTTTAAAAGGCTGCAATAACTAATTTGCTGCAGTTGTAGCATTGTGTGATTTTAGCCTTTCAAGCCATGATGCCCCAAAATTGAAATTAAACTGAAATGCTAGAGAAGAAAAACAATAGCAACAGCACTTGGACTTAGATACCGCTCCATAATGCTTTACAGCCTTCTCTAAGCAGTTACAGAGTCAGCATATTGCCCCCAAACAATCTGGGTCCTCATTTTAACCACCTCGGAAGGATGGAAGGCCGAGTCAACCTTGAGCTGTGACAATCGAACTGTTGGTAGTCGGCAGAATGCAATACTGCATTCTAACCACTGCACCACCACAGCCCTGTAGCATTTCAGTTTAATTTCAATTTCAGTTATTAAAAATAATGTAATTCAAGATCTAGGAAAAAAATAGTAATTTCTGACCTAGACCTTGTTTAGGAAAATAGCAAACCATGGTCTAATGTTATGTGAACCAGCATCGAAGAAAAGGCAGTTACCTGTTATCCCTCCCTCTTATTTATGAAGGGAGTTTGCTTGCTCCTGTTGTTTACTTGTGCATCATGAAAGTAAGACAGAAAAGCAAAAATTCCTAACGAGAACAAATCTTGTCACAATGGATACTGTTTCCTTAAAAATGCAATGCATATTCCCTTTGAAATTTTGCCAAAGTACATCAGACTTTTTCAAAATATCATTAGAGAAGAGGAAAAAAGAATAACAGAATCTCATTCTTTTCTGTGCAAACCCAATAATGCAGTTTTGTATTAGTTCAGCATATAATATTTCAGATTCATAAACTAAAACTTAAAAGAGTGAAAATAACCACCCCATATTGTACTTTTTCTCTTTTTTGAAATGGAAAGTTTTATACTCTGGAACAGAGCAGAGCCAAAAAACTGATTCTCAGACTAAGCTACCTTAAATTAATATACAGAATTGTATTAAAAAACATAATAATTCTTCTCCCCACCAAACAATATTTTCCCCTTCCGTGATATCTTTTGGCCACACACAAAAAACAAATTCCACAGTTAATAATAAACATGCATTAAAAGAAACATTAATATTTTGAAAGGGCAGAATTTAGCAAGTAGTTTTAGCCCCAAAGCATAAAAAAGAAACAGTATTTTCTCAAGCATTGTTTTTTTTTCTGCAGCTGCAGCGAAAGGGCAGAAGCATGCAAAGGGTTAAGTTGTAATGTTTCCTGGGCTCTTTTTGATGAAGCTTCTTATAAAGTTTGTCTGTGTTTTAGTGAAGTAGTTAAGCAAAGTCAGTATTTTGGAAGCATTTTCATGATCAAAGGGGTTTTCATGATGTTGGCTTAGAAAGTAATTTTATGAACAGAAGTGGAAAATGAGCATTCTTTGAAGCTGAAAGCAGCTTTCGGACTGTGGCAAACTACTGTAGTCCTGCAATATATTGCCTTACATTTCTGGGCTGGCAATGAAGTCTTTAAATCTGACCGCAGGTAGTCTTCACTTACCATCCACATGAGAGGCCGGCAACTCTATTATTAAGTAGCATAGTCATTAAGTGTGATATCATGTGATCGTGACTTGCAACTTTCTGCTAGCTTCCCCATCGAATTTGCTTGTTGGAAAATGGCTGTGAACGTTGCAAATGGCGATCACACGACCACAAGATTCTATGTGCATATGTTGACAAGCATCTAAATCAGGGGTGTCAAACTCACAGCCCCCAGACCGGATACATCCCACGCTGCCCCCCCAGTTTAAAAAAGGGGAGAAAGCTGTGATATGTCACATGACGACATGTCATCATGAGTTTGACAGCCCTAAATCATGATCACTGTAACGGCCACAAGATCTTATTTTATCATCATAATTTTTATATACCGTCATAATTATACCGTCATAATTTCAAATGGTCACTGAAATTATGGTTGGTAAGGCAAGAACTATCTGCAATGTCTGTGGACTTTAAAACATATGAATTGTTCTTAGGATATTTGCATTAATGTGAAATATGCTTGAAAAGCCAGAGAGTGCTTTCTGTGCTTTTACTACAAAGTGTGCATCATTAACCATGCAATCATAAACAGATTTGTTCAGAAGGAAGTTTTAACAATTAGATTTGCTTATCTTGTTTAGACTTGCTTTGTTAAGCTACGATTTATTGAATAAGCCACAATTTGCTGAGTAGAGTATATACAACATGTTAAAATTAACCACTTGGGTTATAACTTGTTGTAATAGTTGGATTCATGCAACACAGCAAGTCAAACCAATCAAACAAATGAACCATATTTGTGTTAGTAAGGTGACCAATCGTCCTCCTTTAGGGAGGATAGTCCTTCTTTTGTTAAGTTCTATCCCCTCTCGAAAAGTGTCCTCCTACATGTCCTCCTTTTCAATATTTGAAGACTAATCTGTAAATCTCCGTATTCGATCAATGCCGATCCGATCCGTATGATGTGACGTATTTGTATTTGACATGATGATTCATCAAGGCTCGATACAGTACGGTGAGACGCGATTATGAGATGCATGCGCTCCGCACAAAAGAATTGTTTTGAGAGAGTGTGCCACGTGCAAGAGTGCGCCACACGCAAGTGGCTTTTTTTACTTCTTACCGAAACACGACACGGCACACACGCACGCATTAGACTCACTTCTTTTGCAGAGAATATTCAATCATACACAGGTGAGCACAATAATTCACTTTTTATTAATTCATTATTTATTTAATAATTTCCAAATATCTATAATTTTATTTACAAGTTTATTCGCTTATGTTATTGTTTCAGTTTTATTTACAATTTTTTTCTTCAATTTATTTGTGTCCTCTTTCTCACTGTAAAAAAGTTGCTCACCTTAGTGTTAACACACTTTACTTCTTTATAATTCGCATTTCAATAATATACATGCTTCACCAAAACAAATAAACCATATTCGGGCTTGGAATGTTCTATAACTGAACCCACTTGGTCTTTGTAGCTTCTTCTCTAAGTGCTGGATGTAAAAAAAAGTGCAATTTTATTTGGCAGGAATGTTGATATTGTCAATAAGTGGGGTTTTTGTTCTAAAAAAAGAAAAATATCAATAGAAAAAAAAAGCTAAAAATTAAAAAAATCAGAAACTAAATTCTTACTATTTCCTGTACATATTTGCTTTCACCAAATTACTTTAGCCAACTCACAGTTAGCTTTATATCAGGCAGAGAATCACACTAAAGGTAGGATTGGTTGATTGACAAGTGTGGAAAGTAGACTGGAAAGCAACTCATGATTTTATAATAAAGCGAGCAAAACTACATCCTATGATAACTCTTCATAGGAAGGGCTACAATGGGTCAGAGCTTATTAGGGAACCATGGTGACACAGTGGTTAGAATGCAGTATTGCAGGCTAACTCTATCCACTGCCAGCAGTTTGATTCTCACCATCTCAAGGTTGACTCGGACTTCTATCCTTCTGAGGTTGGTAAAATGAGGACCCAGATTGTTGGGGGCAATATGCTGAGTCTATAAATAGCTTAGAGAGGGCTGCACTATGAAGCAATATATAAATGCTATTGCTATTGCTATTTCACTCTTTCTAAATTTTTGTAACCCTCTTGCTTATCTGAATGGAGTTGTACCTTTAAAATTGTCATCTCTGCAAACTGAATAATCTGTCATGCATTATAAAAGCCAAGTCCTGCCAATGTAATTTATTTATTTATTTTCATTCTGAGTTGGCTTTAATAATTGTGAGAACATCCTTCTCTAAAGAGTTTCTAATTTCCTTTCAAACCAATCAATGGTCTTTGACCAAGTTAACAAACATCACAGAGATCTTTGCACACATTCATAGACACAAACTTGCTGCAAAAATAAACAATCTGCATGTAGCTGAGTAACTCAGAAGGTAAGTTTGAAAAAAACACTCCCAGCCACAAAAAAGACTTTTCCAGAGGTTATAATCATAGCCAACTACAAAGAACAGACGATAATTATCTTTAGATAAATTACATAACTTAGATATTGTTCTCAGCCCCTTTGATCTTTTTGAAGTAATTTAAGCAAAGGTATCTTGTATTTTAAAATAACTGATTATGTATTTATAAAAATTCCTAAATCTGAAGACTACCCTATTATGCTGAAGTTTTAAAAAGTAGCATTTTACATCTCTGTTATTGTTGTACTTTCAGAGTACGTAGAGAAGATCGCATGTAACGCAGCTTAACATTTGTTTAAGATTGTATACATAAAAAAGCAGCAATCAAGTTTAATAAGAATATGTTAAGTGATACCCCGTTTCCCTGAAAATAAAACCCAACCAGAAAATAAGCTCTAGCATGGTTTTTCAGGATGCTCGTAGAATAAGCCCTACCCCCAAAATAAGCCCCAGGTAAGATCATCAGCCAGACAGAGGTGTTTACTATTGTATCTCCCCCAAAATAAGACCTAACCAGAAAATAAGCCATTAATGCCTCTTTTGGAGCAAAAATTAATATAAGACCCGGTCTTATTTTGGGGGAAACACGGTATATCAAAAGCAAATACTTTCTCTATGGGTTGTGGAATAAGGAATGGTGGAGGTCATGTATTTGGGACATGTTCAAGTTATTTCATGACACACTGGGATTCTTTAAGAAAACACAGAGGGTGTCAATACTTTGGGTCACATCTGTACGTATGTAACACTGAAGCATAAAGGAAATTAAGCCCAACACGTATCATATTTAAGACACCTATTTACAGGTAATCCTCAACATACGACCACATTTGAGTTCAAAATTTCTGCTGCTAAGTGAAAATTGAGTCTTGTCCAGGGGTGAAATGCTCCTGGTTCGGACTGGATCGCCCGATCCGGTAGTGATGGTGGTGGATGATTCAGAGAAACAGTAGCAAAAATTCCTTCTCCCTCCCACCCCAGCTGAGCCGCGTGATCATCAGAGGGTTTTTTTTACTTTTAGAAGCATTTTTTCTTCCGCTAAAAAAATGCTTTTAAAAGTAAAAAAAAAAGCCTCTGATGATCGCGCGGCTCAGCTGGAATCGTCAGAACCCTTTAAAGCTTTTTTCCCTCTGGTGATCCCAGCTGAGTTGTCTGATCATCAGAACCCTTTAAAAGCATGTTTTCTACAAGTTCTTCGGCCGAAGAGGTTGTAGAAAAAATGTTTTTAAAAGGTATCAGGCAACTCAGCTGGGATCGTCAGAACTCTTTAAGAGCTTTTTTTTCCTCTGGCGATCCCAGCTGAGTTGCCTGGTCATCAGAGGCTTTTAAAAGCATTTTTTACAACCTCTATGGCCGAAGAGATTATAGAAAAAATGCTTTTAAAAGTAAAAAAAAAAAGTTGGCCACGCCCACCCAGTCACATTACCCACCCACTCCCACCAAGCCATGCCCACAGAACCGGTAGTAACAAATTTTACATTTCAGCCCTGGTCTTTCCCCATTTTGCAACCTTTCTTGCCCACAGTGATTAAGCGAATCACTGCAGTCGTTAAATTAGTAACATGATTGTAAAGTGAATCTGGCTTCCCAGTTGACTTTCCTTGTCAGAAGGTTGCAAAAGAGGATCACATGACCCTGTGACACTGCAACCGTTGTAAATATGAGCCACTTGCCAAGCATCTGAATTTTGATCACATGACCATGGGGATGCTGCAATGGTCGTAAGCGTGAAAAACACTTATAAATTATTTTTTTCAGTGCCATTGTAACCTCAAACGTTCATCAAATAAATGGTTGTAAGTCAAGGACTACCTGTACTGATAAGTGATCCAGGTTCTCTACAGTTCCCTAGTAATGATGTTTATCTAACCTACCTTTGAATTGTTGATTTAACAATCAGTAGAAAGGTAAAAACTCAGAATAAGGTTGGAAAGGCATGAAGGGTATAGCATATGCAGTTGCTGTAATCTAGATTTCACTGTATTTCTTTTCCTTTACTGTGTCTTTGATTTTTTCCAATGTATTAGTCATTACTTCACAGCTGGACTTTGTATTGTGTTGTCCATCCCAAAAGAGAATATTGCAGTGTGATATAAATGTATGGATACTATTTCCTGCAAAAACAATAAATGCTTTTATTTACAGCCACCCAGTTAGCAGTCCTGCCTTATACAATTAACTTCAAGATGTATAATGCAAATTGCCAGCCTAACTATATTAGGAAAAGATGCCTGCTTGTTACGAGTGATTTTGGATGGGTTACCTCTACTTTAAGGAACCAAATTGGTTCCAAAATGGCATATGACCTAAATGACATCTGTTTATTACATAGGAAACAACAACAATTCTGAAAAATATCCAGAAACACAAATTCACAAGTGGCCAGCCTTCTTCAACTTTCATAAAAGTCAAAATTTCAATTATATATTTAAAGATATAAAACTTGCCAAGGTAAAGAATGGTATGTGCCTTTGGGCTTTTCTTATTAACCACATCAAATTTGCTACTCGGATTTTCTTTCGTTTTGAAAGAGCAGTGCTGGTTATTGTCAACTTTACTAGGTAGATCAGACAAGAGACACAACCTGATGAGCTAATTCTATTTTACTGTAAAGCTACATTAACAGAACTTTATAAATTTGAAAGTACAATTTCCCTCCATCTCCTTTACAGCTGAAGAAACTATATCTATCTATCTATCTATCTATCTATCTATCTATCTATCTATCTATCTATCTATCTATCTATCTATCTATCTATCTATTTCATCAAGCACATATTTGATAACAGATACCAGTGTAAACATAATTATGAATACATGAAATAGATATGAATAAAGGAAACATTAGAAGAGGGATGTAGGCACGCTCATGCTCTTAAGCACGCCCCTTAAAGACCTCTTGGGAATGGGGTGAGGTCCACAGTAGACAGTCTTAGGTTAAAATTTTGGGGATTTGGGGAAGAAATTACAGAGTCAGGTAGTGCATTCCAGGCGTTGACCACTCTGTTACTGAAGTCGTATTTTCTGCAATCAAGTTTGGATTGGTTTACCACGAGTTTATATCTATTGTGTGCTCTTGTATTGTTTTGGTTGAAGCTGAAGTATTCATTGACAGGTAGGACACTGTAGCAGATGATTTTAGTACTACGTTTAGGTCAGACCGAAGATGGCAAAGTTCTAAGTTGTCTAAGCCCAAAATTTCAAGTCCGGTGGCATAAGGCATTTTGTTGCAAGTGGAGGAATTGAAGACTCTTCTCGTGAAATATCTCTGGACTCGTTCAATTGTATTAAGGTCTGATATGTAGAGTAGGTTCCAGACAGATGAGCTGTATTCAAGAATTGGTCTGACAAAAGTTTTGTATCACTTAGTTTTCAGTTCAAAATTACCGGAGAAGAAGCTATGCAGATTAGGTTAACAACGCTTAATGCTTTTTTAGCAATGTTGTTACAGTGAGATAAGTACCCCAAGGTCTTTGACAGAGTGAGGGTCGTCTGCTAGGTCATATCCGCCCAGCTTGTATTTTGTGTTCTGATTTTTTTTTGCCAATGTATAAGAACATTTGTTGGTTGAGATTTGAAGTTGCCAATTTTACCATTCTGACACATAGTCAAGGTCTTTTTGTAGAGTAGCAGCATTGTCAGTGGTGTTGAATAGTTTTATATCATCAGCGAAGAGAACACAGTTGCTTATAATATGATCGTAAAGGTCATTTATGTAAAGTATAGAGTGTGGATCCTAAAACGCTACCTTAGGGGACACCACTGTTAACAGGTGCAGGGCTGGATAAGGCATTTCCTATTTTGACTACTAATTGCCTGTTTGATAAGAATGCAGCTATCCACTTATGCAGGAATCCAAAAATGCTGTAAGATTTTAGTTTTAGAAGTAGTTTGTCATGTACCACTGAATCGAAGGCTTTACAGAAGTCTATATAAATTGCATCTATTGATTTACCCTGGTCAAGTTTTGTGGTCCATATGTTTTTGTAGTATAAGAGTTGCAGATTGCAGGACAATTTTTTTCTAAAGCCAAATTGCTTGTTAGAGAGTAGGTTGTTACTCTCTAAGTAGTGGGTAATGGATTGGTTGATGATTGATTCCATGACTTTGCAGCAGTGGTGAAATTATTTTTTTTACTACTGGTTCTGTGGGCGTGGCTTGGTGGGCGTGGCAGGGGATGAATACTGCAAAATCCCCATTCCCACCCCACTCTGGGACCAGCCAGAGGTGGTATTTGCCAGTTCTCCAAACCACTCAAAATTTCCACTACCGCTTCTCCAGAACCTGTCAGAACCTGCTGGATTTCACCCCTGAAATGCAACATAATGAGATTGGTCTCTAACAGGGGTGAAATGCTACCGGATCGGACCGGATCGGATGAGTAGGTAGCGGAGATTGGGGCTTGTTCGGCGAACCGGTGGCAATCTCTGGCTGGCCACACCCCTGAACCAGTCTGCGGCCCACATCCATGTGTGAAGGCAGGCGAGTGGAAGGCATGAAACTGAGGAAAGCATGGCAGGGCTGCAGGGAGAGGATCTAGAAGGTAAACCAATGCTGGCAGTGGGGGGGAGGAGGGAGACCCACTAGGCATCGGGCAGACCTGGCAAGGCTCGCATGCCTTTTGGGTGTGGCGCGCTCAACTTTTGCGCTTGGCTTCCGTGGGGCCTTTGGCTGATGCCGCCTGCTTGCCTTCCCCCCTGCATCCAGTCCATGATGGGGAATACGCCACTTCTGAGCCGGGCCACCCACCTTTGGGTCCCTGAAGGGCAGGGTATGCTCTGCTGCTGCTGCTGTCGCCATTGGCACCGTGGCCGCACAGGAAAACTTCCCGGTGCAGCAAAGTTCCGGGAAGGCAGGGAAGCCCAGGCAAGCTCTGCCGCTGCCACCACCGCTGCTGCCAGGATCGTCCATGTGGCAAAACTCCCCGGCGCAGCACAGTTCCGGTATGGTGGGGGAGCTCTGCTGCTGCTACCACTGCCACTGTTGCTGCTGCATCCAGGCAGGAAAACTCCCCAGGAAGGGCTCTGTCTATGTGCCTAGACCAGGCTTGTGTGTGTGTGTGTGTGTGTGTTTGTGTGTGTGTGAGTGAGTGAGAGAGAGAAAGAGAAAGAAAGAGGGAGAGGGAGAGAGACGAGAGAGAGAGAGAGAGAGAGAGAGAGAGAGAGAAAGAAAGAAAGAAAGAAAGAAAGAAAGAAAGAAAGAAAGAAAGAAAGAAAGAAAGCTTATGACCACAATTGTGTCCCAAATTTTGGTTGCTAAGCAAGAGCATTGTTAAGTGAGTTTCACCACATTTTACAAGTTGGTCATACCCACCCGGTCACATGACCACCAAGCCACACTCACAGAACCGGTAGCAAAAAAAAATAGATTTCATCCCTGATCAACTAAGCTGGGGTCACCCTTTTTGAAGATAGGGATGACCGTGGCTAGTGACCATAAGTTAGGTAAGGAGCTGGTTCTGAAAGATATTTCAGAGATTATGCTAAGTGGTTCTGCTATGGTGGTTGGGAACTTCTTTAGGAAGTAGGCACAAAATCCATCAGGGCCAATCGATAGAGATGGTTTTAGGTTGCCTAGTGCCTTTTCAACATCATCTTCTGTGAAATCGACATGTAGTAGATCATTGTGAGTAGTTGTGGTACGACTGGGAAATGAGGCATGAGCCATTGCTGTTTACAAAGACTGAACCGAAGAATGTGTTGAAAAGGGAGGGTATCTTTTGAAATTCTTGCTCTAATCGCTATCTAGTTGCAGTCTATGCTGGATCTTATCCGGGCATTCCCTAGGTAGTGTCTCCAGGGCTAATTTTGCAAGGTCTTTCCCATATTCTATTGGTTTTTTATTTTATTTGCATTTATATCCCACCCTTCTCCGAAGACTCAGGGTGGCTTACACTATGTCAAGCAATAGTCTTCATCTATTTGTATATTATATACAAAGTCAACTTATTGACCCCAACAATCTGGGTCCTCATTTTACCTACCTTATAAAGGATGGAAGGCTGAGTCAACCTTGGGCCTGGTGGGACTTGAACCTGCAGTAATTGCAAGCAGCTGCTGTTAATAACAGACTGCATTAGTCTGTTGAGCCACCAGAGGTTCCTTGCTTGCCACAGTTGTTAAGTGAACCACTGCAGATGTTCAGTGAGTAACACAGCTGTTAAGTGAATCTGGCTTCCCCATTGACTTTGCTTGTCAGAAGATCACAAAAGGTGATCACATGATCCCGGTACACTGCAATCATCATAAATACGAGTCAGTTGCCAAGCATCCAGATTTTGATCACATGACCATGGGGATCCTACAATGGTTGTAGTGTGAAAAATGGTCGTACGTTACTTTTTTCAGTGCTGTTGTAACTTTGAAAGTTCACTAAACGAACTGTTTTAAGTTGAGATCTGCCTGTAATACGAACAGTTTGAACTGAAATACTGTCTGCAGGGTTTTTGAACAGTCCTATTTTTTTTTCTTGATGTCTATCTACCTGATAGACCTGATGTCTATCTACACTTCTATGGATTGCAACTCTCCTCTGGATGGAACTGTGATGAATTTCCCCAAACCTGCTTACAGATGTCATTTTGGGGGGTTCAGAGTCCCTTCTAGGAATCTCTGGAATTAATTAACCCTGAAAAACAGACACATCCTGTTTCCTGTGTGCCTATATTACAGAGTTACTACATAAATGCACAGTCATAAACCCAAATAAAGCCTCTAGGATACAGACTCCCACCCTGCAGCTGGCAAGGTTATTTCTTGAACTTTAGTGAAGTTACTATCAAACAAATCTTTCTAGCCCTTCCAAAGAATATTTTTAAATCAGAGCAGGCTAGGCTGATATGGTATAAATAAACCAGCCAGCCAAATACTGCAAAGTATTTCTATAAGAAGTAACTAAGAGTTGGTTGCTCAGGCTGTGATCTTAATAGGGATCTTGCAAATAAGCAGAATGATCCCTCCTTCCTTATGTTACATATCCAATGTCTCTTTTCCAGAGTAATTTTTCCTGCCTTTCCTAGGCAGTTATATGTGTATAAAGGAAAATATTTGTAGCTCAGGGTTGAAATGAGGGGTCCTTGATGCTCTCTGAGCTTGCTTGTTTTTCTTGCAAACCTTTCAATACCCTAACTAGGTACTGTTGAGCACTGATGATGTTACCTAGTTAGGGTAATGAAATGTTTGCAAGAAAACAAGCAAGTTCAGAGAGCACCAAGGACCCCTCAGTTATATATGTACCTACACCCCTACACGAAGAGCAATCCTCAACATGCCAGCCATTAACCTCTTTACCCTTAATTAGCTTCAATGTGGAAAGATGTTGCACATGAGAAAAACCCAGATTAATATCTTCCAACAATTTATTCTTCCAAGAATAAAAAAAAAAGTTTATATATTCAGAATCTCCAAAGCTACCCAATTCACCCACTGCTGTGCTATGTTGCTTTAGTATGAAGGAGAGTGTCCTGAGTTATTAATGAAATTAGTTAAAATCCCAAGATAGGTTTAGTACTGTTAGTCCTCAAGTTACGACCACACTTGAGCCCAAAATTTCTCTTGCTAAGTAAGACATTTGTTAAGTGAATTTTCCCCTATTTTTACAACCTTTCTAGCCATAGTCATTAAGTGGATCACTGCAGCTTTTAAGCTGGTAACAAAGTTGTTAAGTGAATCCAGCTTCCCCACTGACTTTGCTTGTCAGGCTTTGCTCACAAAAGGGGATCACATGACCTTGGGACACTGCAACCCATCATAAATAAGAATTAATTGCTAGGCATCTGAATTTTGATCATGTGACCATGGGGATGCTGCAATGGTCGTGTGAAAAATGGTCGTAAGTCGCTTTTTTCAATGCCCTTGTAACTTTGAACTGTCACTGAATGAACCGTTGCAAGTCAAGGACTACATATAGCTATAAAAAATAGCTTGCGCATGCGCAAACACACACACTTATACAAGTCACAGCTACCAATGTTAATTTCTCATGTACTGGCCTGTGTCTATATTAGTTTTTCTCTTTTGACTCTTTTCAAATTCTTAGATAAAATCTTTTCAAATTCTTAGATAAAATCTAAGAACATTATCTAATCTCTACCCTATTCCTTTACTTTTGATGTGAATAGTCACATAAAACTGGAAAAGGTTGTGGGTGAGCTCTTTCAGACAACACTAATGTGTTGCTAAAAGAAATAATAAAAATCTGCTTTAACATTAGGGATTTTTAAGTTGAACTGATCCAAAGGTAGCTATCCTATGGCTAAAAATGAGAAGGAGATTATGATGATCAGTGTCAGCCTACAGTTGCCATTCAGACTGCATGCCATGGTACCCATCACCTGTTACTTTCTAGTGGTCTCTGAAGAGGATGCTTCAAGTGCTACAGATTTGACTCCTAGGCCAAGCTCTTTCTTGGAACTAGAAGATCATATTGCACAAAGGGAGCATTTAATTCTTTGCATCTGTTGCTTTGAAGTCAATGAATTCCTTTCTTCTCTTCCAGTCTTGGAAAGTGTAAGTAGAAGTTTCAGTAGTATGAAGATAGGAGGGAAACTTTTTAAAACAGCTCCCATTTTTGATACCCATCCACTGTTCTGTTTCTACTGTTGTTATCTAGTTTGGATAATTAAACAACAGCAAGAAAACAACCAAATTCAGACAGCACCAAGGACACCTCTTTTTAACCCTAAGGTACAAATATTTTTTTTATTTTTTTTTTTTTTTTTTTTTTTGTTTACATTTATACCCCGCCCTTCTCCGAAGACTCAGGGCGGCTTACAATGTATAGGGCAATATATATTCTCTATCAGTAAATACCCAGTATTTCCATATCTTTTAATTAGGAAAAAAATTGCTGCCTTCCTTTTGAGCCGTATACAGGAATTAAATTTGGATATATACAATGCAACTTATACAAAACTTGAAACCTTTATCAGGGCTGTGCCCTTTTAATCTAAACAGACAAACAGACAAACACAAAGACACACACTGAGAGAAAAAGATATGAAAAGACTATTTTCATATTAAACTGAAATCAGGAAATCAGAATAATTTTGTTTTTGTTTTATTTTGTTTCATTGTACTGAGAACTTTATCCTCCCTCACACATTACTGGAACTAAATTGAATGGATAAAATTCAAATAGATTTCTAAAATGTTTTTCATTATAAATTATAATGACTTTAATTTGGCTTCTCACAGGCTAGTGCTGGACCTGCAAATAGGTGGGAGATGAAGATAAGAGTGATTGCCATTCCTGCTTTTACAAAGGCCTCAATGTGTCTCCTAAACTACCATTCTGTGCTGACTAGAAAATGTGGAGATAGCTGAGCAATTCTGAGAAGATAGGAGGGCTTGGAAAACTACATTCCTGGGGAAGTTAGGAGTTTCTTCCTCTTTAGCTTTTCAACTGTTGTGTTCTACTTACACTAAAAAAGTAGCATGGGAAAAGTAGACAATCAGATATGTGCAATTATGAGACCATAATTATATACATTTTGTGGTACAAATCCATGACTGGATTGAGCTTGAATCAGCCTCTGAACCTTGGCTCACCTCAAACCCCGATTGTTTTCTAATTAAACAGAAATAATTTACCAAATACTCACAACATCTAGTTGAAATCTTGAAAAAACATTAAGAATTAAATTTCCAGCCAGGACAAAGGCAAAATAAATCTATTTAAATATATGGAATTAATCAGAATTTTCTATCAGGATTTAGTGAACTACTCTGCTGTTATTGTCTTCAGGATGATTAACACACTGTATATAATACAGATGGATAATCTGTTCAGTAAAACTTAAAATTGGAACAATGCTAGAATTTTCACACAGACTTGACTGTTATCATCAGCTTTCTGGAAAGACTAAGAAGAAAGTAGCCAATATAGAACTGAAAGTGAGATGGAAACTATTCATACATCATACAAGAAAATAAAGAGTACCCAGGATGAGGGGTCCTTGGTATTCTCTTGCAGACATTTTATTATCCAAACTAGGTAACATTTATCAATGCACTGATGATGCAGAGCATCAATGATGTTGAGCATCAATGATGTTATCTAGTTTGGGTAATGAAATGTCTGCAAGAAAACAACCAAGTTCAGAGAACACCAAAGATACCTTTTTTCAATCCTAAGGTGTAAATATTCTTTATCAGTATTGCACTAAGAACTTTACCTTCACACATTATGGGAACTAAACTGAATGGATATAATCCAGATAGATTCTAATATATGAACTGGCCTTGAATTTTTGAATTTGCAGCAAACAGAATCCAGAGTGTTTGTAATGCCTGACAATAACATTTAATTAATTTTAGCATAATCTGCTATGTTTCTGATTTTTTCCCCTTTTTTCTTAATTTGTCGTAAATTTCACTTAAGACTTTCCAATTACTTGTTGCCTAACAACTGCCCTTCCTCCTTGTAGCAAGGCAACTCAGCTGAATGGAATTATTAAGAATACACTCTACCTGTACCAGTGTTCATAACAGTTTAATTCTTTATCTGTCCATTGTAGGGCATTATTGTTCCAAGGTCATTCTTTTGAGCATATTTGTGAAAATAGCTTCAGAGGAATGGCAAGGGGTCAAAGAAACACGGAAAAAGCAAACATGCCAGTCCAAATGGCAGGCTGATTACTGTGTAGACATGGCAAACTGGTAAATTTATTCAGGAACCATTGTAAGGGAATACTTCAAAGCTTAGATCACAATCTCCTAAAATTTGTCTAGACATTGTGACAGATGTTGAGAGAAACCTAGCTTTGACCTTCTTGTGATAACCTGAAAGAGGATAATTAATCAAAGATATTAAATAATAGGATGTGATGCTGATTTATCCAGCTGTTCACAATATATTCTACAACAGCTAATGCAAACATCTTTTAACTGAGTAGTCTCTAGCTATTAAGAAACAGTATTTCAGTTGCCATCTCGTCGGTCCTGATATCTTCAATGACACTCATGATCACTAGGGTACCTGTAGACTTTTTTGGTGTCTTTCTTATCCCATTCTACTTTTTCAATGTTTAAAGTATTATTTTGATATTAAATAACTATTAAAAGGAATCTGTCAATCTGCAAAGCAAAGTGTGGCCCAGAACTGGATCCTGTAGAGATTCCATAAGGCAGTTTTAGAAATTAAAAATGGTGAATGATACTAGGCCAGTACTGTATTTTTTTTTGTAAAGGGACTACTGACTAGTAAATAGTTGACCATAATTATCCTGAAGAGATAGAGAAGACAACAGAGAACAACCTCACTAGCTTGTCTTCAGAGGTGATATTCAGCTGGTTCATACCAGTTCGGGCGAACTAGTAGCAGAGATCACGGGTGGGCCTGCCCCCGCCCACCTGCCCTTGCTCTATGCCGTCCTATTTAGGCATGTTTTCAAGACCAGGCGCATGCTCAGAACGTGCGCGAATGAGCAAAGCACATGCGCAGGTCAGGCGCATGCGTGAAAGGCGCATGTGGGTGGTGAACCAGTGGTAAGAATATTGGAAGCCCATTGCTGCTTTAAATTGGATTCCCCAGGATAGCTGGATCAGCTGTGATAACCATTTTGTGAATGGGTGTGCATTTGTGGCAACCATTTCCTCTGATGACAGAAGATAGCCTTAAAATGTCAAATATAGAAAAAGATTACAGTTCTCTGGTCCTTTTCCTGGAAAGGTTAATATTAAGACTAGATGGACCTGTAATCTGGCTAAGTCAGCCATCCTTCAACCTCCACCTATTAATTTACTTACTTAGTTAGTATTTTAAAGAGATATATAAGCAGACATAAGAAGAGATAAAAATACAAATGCATAAATATAAGATACAAAATTATTCTAGACATTGAAGCATTCTCTTGCAACTTAGCCTTTTGGCAAAGTGTTGGGGGTTACTGGGTAGTTAGAAATTCTGGGAGCTTTGGTCCGGGTACCTGAAGAAGTTAACCAAGTTGGGGAAGGATAGACTAAGAGCATTTTCACTTTTGGTAATGCATGGTTTTGAGGCAGTATTATGTGCCTCACTATATCCAGAAGAATCTTTGCAAAGTTTTACACCACCTTTGTCAAATCTCACATTCTGCTGCCAGAGATTACTTTTATAAAAACTGAGGTATTGATTCAGTAAAACAGTTTAACCTTTAATAATTTCAATGGGATCTCAATAAGAAAGTAAAAGAATAGAGAGAAAAATCAAAAGAATACCTTTCTATTGTATAATAGCAACAATAAACCCACAGTATTTTGATGTACAACCCAATCCTTCAACTCGGCATTATCCAGGTATTATTTGAAAAGCACCTGAAAGAAATCTACGAATCTATGTAATTTGTTTAGTGCCCCACCTAAGAGACTGGAGTTCTCTTTCCATCCCATAGGTAATTTTTCTTATGGAGCTAAGGTTGCATATTAACTTTAAAGTGATGTGCTATGTCTTAGGCAGACTATGCAAAATGCCAAAACATACAGCTTGTTTGCTAAAATATTCTGCTTAGATATTCTGCTCTAAAGCTCAAAAAAACCCCAGTCATTTCCCATGTACTAGAAGAAAAAATTATGCCCTCTGCCTTTGGTGCTATTGATTGAGCAAGTGATCTAGAGATGCACATTTCATATCTGCTTCACGAGTCATCCACCATGGTGAGTGGGTCCCCAACTTCTCTAGGTATTTTAAAGAATAGAATAGAATAGAATAGAATAGAATAGAATAGAATAACAGAGTTGGAAGGGACCTTGGAGGTCTTCTAGTCCACCCCCCTGCTTAGGCAGGAAACTTTGCACCACTTCAGTCAAATGATTATCCAATCTCTTCTTAAAAACTTCCAGTATTGGAGCATTGACAACTTCTGGAGGCAAGTTGTTCCACTGATTAATTGTTCTAACTGTCAGGAAATTTTTCCTTAGTTCTAAGTTGCTTCTCTCCTTGATTAGTTTCCATCCATTGCTTCTTGTCCTGCCCTAAGGTGCTTTGGAGAATAGTTTGACTCCCTCAATCATATAAAGCATAAGCAATTAGACCCCCAGTCTACTTGTATATCTTGATACAGGCTACTTATTAAAAACTAACAGTGAATTTTTGCCATTTTTTTCTGTTATAATAGTGTTTTGCCAAAATAATTTAAGCTCTCTCATCTCCATTCTATAGTAGTGCCCTGTATACCACCTGGGGCTACTTTTAAAAGTGGCTTGGAAATTGTAGCTGGTCGGAAGGAATTCCCAAGTTTATTGATGTGATTGAATGTTTTAATCACACTGTATCCATAGAGTGTCAGATAAACAGTCTTCCAGCCTTTTTTTAAAATTTGCATTTATATCCCGCCCTTCTCCGAAGACTCAGGGCGGCCTACATTGTGTTAAGCAATAGTCTTCATCCATTTGTATATTAGATACAAAGTCAACTTATTGCCCCCAACAATATGGGTCCTCATTTTACCTACCTTATAAAGGATGGAAGGCTGAGTCAACCTTGGGCCTGGTGGGACTTGAACCTGCAGTAATTGCAAGCAGCTGTGTTAATAGCAGACAGACTTAGTCTGTTGAGCCACCAGAGGCCCCTTTTCTCCACAGGTCTTAATTTATAAAGCCCTGGACAACTTTAATGTATACGTGGAGTCCTCCGCTTATGAAACTTCACTTAGTGACCAGTCAAAGCCATAACGGCACTAGAAAAAGTGACTTGTGACCGTTTTTCGCACTTATGACCGTTGCAGTATCCCCATAGTGGCATGATCAAAATCCAGATACTTAGCGACCGATTCATATTTATAATGGTTGCAGTGTCCCTGGGTCATATGATCACCTTTTTGTAACCTTCTGATAAGCAAAGTGAATGGGGAAGACAGATTCACTTAACAACCGTGTGACTAACTGAATAACTGCAGTAATTCACTTAACAACTGTGGCAAGAAAGGTTGTAAAATGAGGCAAAACTCACGTAACAAATGTCTCACTTAGCAGCAGAAATTTTGGGCTCAATTGTGGTCTAAGTCAAGGACTACCTGTAGTTGAAGAACTGCCCTCGCCATCTTTTCCTTCTTCCAAGCAAGCAAGCTAAATAACCAGCCAGCCAGCATTTCTGAATTTTAAGATCTTTAAAGGCCTAGTGTGCCAAATCAGATTAACTGATCACAACTGGGGCTGGAGCTTGATTGTTATGTGAAATGGTTGCTAAGTGAAACTACTATTATGTTTGAAATCCTACCTTAGCTTTCCTTTTACCTTACAGGCCTGCGAAGGTCATAAATGTGAGAACTGATTGGAACTAATGAAAATTAGCTTTTTATCACCGTCATTATTGTACACTGTCACTGTCTGTGGCAGTTGCTAAGTGAGGACTATCTCTAAGGAGATATCTGACCACATGAAACAGATGTTTGTGGGATAGGCACCTGATCTGGCGAAATCATGTTTACTTATGAAGCTTCTTTAAATTATATCTTACTTGATTTTTTTCCATTGCATTAAATATTTTTGTTTGTTTTCCCAGAGCCTAAATAACAGCTATTATAAATGGTCTATATAAAATACAATGTGCATAACATATGGCTTGAAAAATGAGACTTTTTTCATGCTGGATTTTGAAAAAAAGTAAATTATTTCAATGAAAATGCTACTGGATCAGATAGATGCATTCCAATTTATTTCTACTTAGTTCTCATCAGCTGTGCTATTCTAAACAATTATAAACAAGTCTAAACAGAAGTCAGCTTTAATTTACAGAAATTAATATTCAAGCAGCACCACAATTAGGAAAACATTCACAAAGACGCATACAAAGGGCAAGCAATCCCACCGTCTCATACTCTCAAATAGATATATATTGGTATGGGAAGAATAAGCAAATATTAATTTTGCTTTTTCTGAATCTTTTTGCTTCTTCTTAATTCTTCCTCTTTTTTCATTTAACTTTGCGTTTATTTTAAGAGGTTTACGTTGCCAGATTTGCATGTAATTTAACTTTAATTTGGAGAAGAGGCTAAGAATAAAAAGAGGAAAAAAGACAAAAAAAGGAGAAAGAAGAAAAAAGCCATTCAATGATTAAGTATTTAAAATTCAAATTGATTTCAGTAGATAATTAATCTTACATGCAGTTTGTTTCATTTTAAAAAAAAACACCATGAGAGATTTAGTTCTGAAGTCTTGATTGTACTTATGTACATTCATAATTGGTGAATAGCATTCTGATAAAGCCACTACCAAATGTCGGTCAACAAAAGAATGTATTAATTTGACCAAGAGAAAAACTGATTTCTGCCACATATGTAACTAGCCCACCCTACACCCTATTGGCCCTCCCATCAGTCAAGGGACATCAGTTGGGTTCGGGAGGAGAGCCTTCTTTGCTGTGGCTCCTGCCCTCGGGAACATCTTACTTTCAAAGTGAGATTGGGTCCCAGTGGTGGGATTCCGCCAGTTCGCACCACTTCAGGAGAACCGGCTGTTAACTTTCTGAGCAGTTTGGTGAACTGGTTGTTGGAAGAAATCATTAGGGCAGAGAACCGGTTGTTAAATTATTTGAGTCCCACCACTGGTCCCACCCGCCTGACTTTTTGTAAAGAGCTTTAAGACCTGACTCTGCCAGATGGCAGGGGGAGAGCTTTACACTGGAAGTGGTTGACTAATTAAAAGCTAATTCCCCCTCTCCCTCCCTGGCTCCCTCCTTCGCCATCTTGTGTTAATGATTTTAATTTATCTATCTTTTCATTTTATTTATATCTGGTGATTTTAGTGCTTTTTTGCTGTGAGCCACCCAGAATCGTTCGACATGAGTTGGGTGGTAAAATACAAAATAAAATAAAATAAAACAAAACAAAACAAAACGTGTCACACTACTATATAAGCAGCTATTCAATATAATACTGAGGACGAATTGTGGTTCTAAGAAATATACTTTTAATGGGGATATTATTATTATTATATCCTCATTAAAAACTACTGGTATATTTCTTAAAGACACAATTTGTTCTCAGTATTATTGAATAGCTGTTTGTATAGTAGTCTGACAGATCATCATCATCATCAGGCATAGTTACAGTAGCCAAGAGACCCCAATGCTATTGCAGAGTAGTAGTCTGGTTTTTCAAGGTACCAGTCCTGTTATAGGACAAACTTGTGTGCTTCCCAAGGTGCACCACAGGAAGGCGAGCTGACTTTGCACCACAGAGTGGTTCTTCCTGCACCTCACCCAAGGCCCTGTCTCTTCCCAGAGCTGGCTTGCAAACAAGAGCTACAACTGGGAAGGTTCAGAGCCGTCGGGAATCTGACTCCTGATCAAAGCACAGCTCATCTCCCCATTGATGTGGTACCTGTCTACCTACTTTCATAGAACATACTTTCAGACTGTTAGGTGGACAGAAGCTAAGGCGAGTGACAGGAGTTCACCCTCCTCATAGTACCTGGGCTTGAATAGCCAGAGCTGAGACTAGCATCATGAAGCCACTAAGCTCCATGCTTCCTTTTTTGAGGGTGAAAAAAATTACCTATAGATTACTAGATGATTATGACTGTCATATGCTTCATAATCTATGAAGATCACATATCTAACTTTGCAACAATTTGTCAAAAGTATAAATATCTAATATATGTATTTGCTGTATGAAGACTATAATGATTTAACAAGCTAACTATCTTAATTCAATTAATTGCCAGCATTTCTGTATCTTTATCACTTCCATAGCTTCTAACATACCTTTTCAGAGTGGGCAGTTTATATGGTTGATAGAACAATGAAAAAGTGAGAAATGTTATTAATAAATGACCAATACAGGACACTGTCAGGGTAAACAGAAAAATGAAAGATAAAAGAAGAGCTCAATTGTTTTTGTTGTATTTTTAAAAAAATATTAGGTAGGATATTTCCAAAAAATTCCAGTTAAAGAGCAATTGCTGACACACAGAACATGTGAATTTAAAATTTAAGTTTCAAATAAAAATTAATTGGACAATTAAAGCTGATAGACCAAATTTAATACTGAGGTAAAGAAAAAGAAATACTTGATTCCATTGCTTATTTCTGCCACTTACAGTACTGTTTGTATGAATACTTGCAGTTTAAAATGGGCAGAGTTTTTAACCTGTCAGTGTCCCTCCAGGAAAAAGAAATAGCCAGTATGTATTATAAGCCCTTCATCAGGTGAGTGTCCATGATTTCAGAAAAGCTATTACAGTATTAGAAATGTCCAAGCCCCATGAGGAATGGCTCAAAGCCCCAGCAGTGGTGATACTCACGTTGGCAGTGGCCCCAGGCGTGGCGAGCCCAGCCCCAGCAGCAATCCACTCTGCTCCCAAAACGACACAATCCAGTTGTGGAAAGGATCTGCCTGGGCCACCTGCACCAGCACCAAAAATAAGCTTTAAAGAGTAAGCCCAATGAATCAATTTGCATTAAGTTACAGATCAAAGGTGTCAAAATCAAGGACCGTGGGGTGCTTAGATCTGGCCCATGGGGCTGACCTGGAAACAGTGAAGGACTGGCCCGTGGTGCCTCTGCCAGTGAAAACGAAGCTTAGGAGGCCCATGCGTCCCTCCCAAGCTCCATTTTCAGTGGCAGAGGGTTGCAGGAGGCCGTTGCAGCCGAAAATGGAGCCCAGGAGCCCATTTTACTGGCAGAACGCTCGGGCCACCACAGGCACCCCCAACATGAGTGACGTCGAGCTGGCCATGCCCACACCGGCCCCCAAGGTCAAACACAACCCTGATGTGGCCCAAATCAAGTTTACAGATGGCCCAGTGGTGCTGAACTGAATAAACCTCAATTGGCTGGGTTCACACAACGTACTAACTTATGATACTAGAAACCAAATGGATGGGTTTACCCAATATGCCAACCAGAACTATATGCACAACACTTGGTTTTGTATAATGTTTGGATCAGGGGTGAAATCCAGCAGGTTCTAACAGGTTCTGGAGAACCGGTAGTGGAAATTTTGAGTAAAATACCAGCAAATACCACCTCTGACTGGCCCCAGAGTGGAGTGGGAATGGAGATTTTGAAGTATCCTTCCCCTGTCATGCCCACCAAGTCACATTCACAGAACTGGTGGGGAAAAAATTTGAATTTCACCCCTCGTTTGGATCCAGTTTTCACCCTGACTGAAAGGAAATGAGTGCATTGCCGATCTTTTTTTCAATTACACTACACCAATATTTTTGCCCAGGGTTTTTTATTATTATAAACGTTCAAGAAAGAAGCCAATCATTGCATTTCTATGTCCTTATTCTATTTTTCTGAGTTTTTCTTCTTGCAGAAGAGATATCTTACTGCTTAACTCCTGTTTATATACCCTATACCAGTAATGGCTAACATTTTCTAAACCAAGTGCCCAAAGCGTGTGTGCACCCAAACCCCCAAAATGCAATGCATGCTCGGGCCCCTGAATGTGCCCCCCCACTCGCAGCCCCCCCACCCGCACACACCCCACCACTCCTCATATGCGTCCCCCCCGGCACACTGGTGGGAGGTGCCTGCGCCCATGTGCAGCAGAGCTGAACTGGGGAGATAGCTCACGTGTCCACAGAGATGCCACTTATGGCATGAATGCCATAGGTTTGCCATCACAGCCCTATACCTTGGCAACTTTAACTCCCAGAATTAAAGAGGCACAGACTTTAACTCCCAGAATTCTCCTGTCAGCTCTGGGGAATTCTGAGAGTTGAAGTCTATGCTGCTTAAAGTTGCCAAGGCTGAGGCACACTGCCCTACTGGATAACTGCAACATCAAGGAACAGGGCACATGTAGTATATGATGGTTATTGGAGATGTTCATTCAATAGACAAAACTTTCAAACAATTTCATTGCATCCCAGATGCTGTATTTTTAATTGGAACTGGTTCAGACATTCAGCTGTCATTTATTAAATAATATTTTTAAGCTTCCAGATTCTATCATTATTTGGAAAGCATGGTTTTACTCTTCTTGTTATCTTGATAAGCCATCTTGAAACCATCTGTCATAAAGTTTTCATATGTTTTTGAACTACTGTTTCATCCCATCTTTAAAAGGTCTGGGAAACTATTTTTCCCTCTTACGCTTTTTGTCTTTTTAGTTTCTCTTTCCTTCCATCTCTTATTAGCTCAACATATCCAATGCCATGTAGGCTTACCATGGGAATCAAATCTTTATGGTGCTTTTTTGTAAAGATAACTTGACCACGTAAGTCAAAGTTTGATAAGGGGTCTTAAAACAAAAGTTGCATGTAAATTCTTCTAGGTAATCAGCCTTTACTTCTAGCTATTCACCACAAAATCAATAGCTGAGCTGGAAGATATTGATTTCTAGGCAATTCCCCAGATCTAAAACTAGGATAAGGTCAACATTCTGTGTACCATCCTGTACTCTAATTATATATTGGACATACAACATGCCAGAGATAAGATCAGAAGTTCTATCTATGGAGCTGAGTTAGAAAACATTTCTTCCAACATGCTAAAAGTTAGAGCTGCAATACATATTCAAGATGAAGGGACCATATCTCAGTAAAGGGATAAAGTTGGAGCACCTACAAATACTTTACGATGATGTGTTGTCCTTTGATTAGCTATAGCAATATCCCTTTGATTACCAATGCTATTCAAAGTTTGCACACCTCTCCTGTTAAAGCACAACACACTAATAGTAAAAGTAATAGTAAAGTGTGCTTTACTTGAGCAAATCAATTGACTCCATGGAATAAATAGTGATTACTCAACAAATGGTGAAAAGGATAGGTAAAGGGTAAGCTTTAAACTAAGATCCCATCCAGCATATTTTCTTGTAGTCTGCATGACTTATTCCCTAATTTGCATCAACGTTTTTCATCAAATTTTGACATATTATAACTGTAGCAATTACATGCACATTCCTGCTTTTCAGCCCTCGCTTTCAGATTTCATTAATCTGCATTCATGTTTAAACTTGAGCTGCAAACTTGTCAGCATGCTATTTCATCAATTTTGTGCTCAAATCATTAACTTCTGACTTATTCAGGATTGAGATTTTTTACTATTTGATAGACCTACTTGATAGCAGCAATAGGAATTAAAAAGACAAGACATTTAAATTGTTCTTCCTGTAATATTCCTGCAACCTACTGTGTGTGTGTGTGTGTGTGTGTGTGTGTGTGTGTGTGTGCGTGTGTGTGTGTTATACACAGAATAAAGATCTGATGGCAGCAATTTAGCACCTTCTCATAGTCCTCAACAGACACGTGCCTTTTCCTGAACCATCATAGAATCTTTAGTAAACTGCTTGCCTGAAATCAGGTGTAGCAGAAAAGATTCATAATTGTCCATTTAACCTGCACAGGTAAACAGTTTTCTGGATGAGCATCCCTTTTGATTAGTTCGGAGAACCGTTAGTAAAAATTCTTTCTGGCCCTGCCCCCATCTATTCTCTGCTTCCCAAGTCCCAGCTGATTGGGAGGAAATGGGGATTTTGCAGTAACCTTCCCCTGGAGTGGGATGGGAATGGAGATTTTACAGTATCCTTCCCCTGCCACGCCCACCAAGCCATGCCACATCCACCAAGCCACATCCACAGAACCGGTAGTAAAAAATTTGAAACCCACCACTGGGGCAATGTCCATCTCTGTTTCTTAGACAAGGAAGTGAGAGTTGTCCGAAGACACTTTCGTGTTCATGTGGCCAGCATGTCCATATGCCGAGATGCACAGAATGCTGTTACCTTCCCACCGAAGTGGTACCTATTTACCTACTCACATTTGCCTGCTTTTGAACTGCTAAGTGGGCAGGAGCTGGGCAGGAATGAGAGCTGATCCCATTGTGCAGTGCTCGGGCCTCAAATCCGGGTTGTCAGCTTTCCAGCTGACAAGCTCAATGTCTTTAACTGATGAGCCATGACACCCTTTTTAATAGCCAGATTTAAACCCTGGGCCTCTTCCATTTGCCTTTTTTAGGAAAATCTATCTTCTCCTCCCCACTCTGGCCAAAAAACTGGGGAGCTATGAGGAAGGAATTATATTACTCTTTTCATTTCCATTTTTTTTTCAACTAGAGCAGATAAAGTCTCTCCCACCATTAACCCTCTGAGCTCCCCCCACCCCGGCCAAGGATCTCTGAAAGAATCAATCTCCAACTCCTTTTTTTAGGTGGAGTGGAAATTATTCTAATAATAAATAAATGATGGATTGGATTCTCTCCCTTTTCCTCTTCAACTCTTTCAAGCTGTCCCTTCCTGAGATCTCCAGAGAAAGGGGAATGTCCATTACTTTTTCTGGAAAGAATTTCCCCCACACACGCAGTCACTCTTGCGCCCTCTTGTCAGGCGCTTGTCTATTCCTGAATTCATCCCTCCTTTATAAGGGGGTTAATCAGCGTAATTATATCTTCCCCATTCCCAAATCAGCCCTCTTCTATCTCAAAATCAAAGCTGCTGGAATGCACCAAAGGTGAAGGATATAATCAACTAGGTCTGAACTGGTGAGGGCAATGTATTGATTATTATTTCGATAACTTCATTTAAATGCCTAATATTCCTTTCTACTCTTATTTTCCCCACAACAGCCTTGCATTGAGAGTTTGTGACTAGCCCAAAGTCAAACAGTCAGTGTTCATTGCTAAGGTGGGACTAGAACAGCAGTGGGTTTCACATATTTTTGCCACTGGTTCGCCCTGCACGCGCGTGCTCACTTCGCATGTGCGCACCTTCTTTGCATGTGCCCGACCTTCCTTGCATGTGCTTTGCTTGCATACGTGCCTTCCGTGCATGCGCCCAGCCTCGAAAATGTGGCTAAATAAGACAGCATTATGACAGGGCGGGTGGGCCCTACCGGTTTGCCCAAACCAGTCTGAACCGACTGAATACCACCTCTTGATTAGAACTCAAAATCGCCTGGTTTCTAGCATGATACCTTAAGTACTGCATCAAATTACACTAAATCAAAGGAATGTCAAAGGAAGCAATCCTTGGCTATTTCCCAGGATATCTCTCTTCTATGTATCCTTTCCAATGGATACTTCCAATATTACAGATCGCTTCTCATGCATCAGGGGTCTGAAAAAACGTCCACCTTGAATTCTTCATCCCTACTTGCAAAGATGGAATAAGCACAATAGAACAATGATACATAAGCCTGTAGATGTACATGAGGTTCCGAGCTCAAATGGTGTTGTGTCTCACTCGCTTTCCCCGCAGCCAGGTTCCTCTTATCTCCTGCCGAACGCTGAGGAATGTCCTGGCATGCCTCCAGCCCCCAGCCCTGGCTCCATGCCCAGGCAAATGGAGCAACGAGACTCCTCCCCCTCCCCCACAGCATGTGAGCCTGAGGAATGTGAATTGCCAACAGCTGGAGCCTGGAAAGATCCTCGCTTCAGGAGAATTGATAGGCGACGTCAGCAAAAGGAAGGGAGGGGCAGGCCTGGATAAGTGCTGAGTCATGGAGCCACATCCCATGGCCTATATAAAGGATCTGCTTTCTGGCATTCTCTGAGTCAGGCAAAGTCTACCTTGGATTGCTG
This sequence comes from Ahaetulla prasina, assembly GCF_028640845.1. Lineage (NCBI taxonomy): Eukaryota > Metazoa > Chordata > Lepidosauria > Squamata > Colubridae > Ahaetulla > Ahaetulla prasina. The sequence continues at coordinate 27,301,976 of NC_080546.1, read as the reverse complement.
AAGTCACTTCCTGGTCTCCTGCCTGCCTTGAGAACTTTGCTAGGACTTTGGCAGAGCTGCAGAGGCACGCTTGATGCGGACTTCCCCGACCCGGCCGTCAGCGGAGGAGTGGGACACAACAAATGGTAGCAAACAGATGTATGTTCAGTGCAGCTTGAAGCTGCTGATAAAAGGCTGCAGGATGGGTATAGGAAAGGGTGTCATATGAATGGTCATATGACAGAGAGAAATCTCTGTAAATCTCTCCCTTACTAGACAAGGGAGAGATTTCAGCAAGGCAGGTGATGTCAGTTATCAAAACATTCGTTAGTGGTCTTGGCTTGATACAACTGATCCTTGAGGAGATGTTGATCTGTCTGCTACTCTGGACAAAATAGAAGCTCTCAGGGAAAGGGGACAAGCAGGAAACTTTAAGCAACAGTCATGGATAATAACTGTGTATGATCTAAAATGGCAAGCTAGCGTTGTGGCATAAACTGACATATTAAATGAGAACCAGTCACAGGCAAAATATCAGTCCAATGATCTTGCAGCAATGGGGGAATTCTGTTTCATCATCTAAATATAGGTGATAGGCAGGAGATACTAGGAACAACTGTACATCCAACAGATGAAACAAAATGAATTGTTGGCTTTTATCAGAAATTAAATGAATTCATAACATGTGGTTCTGGAAAATCTGCTTGAATGAGCTGATAATCTCTTTCCCGAGCAGAGGAAAAACCCTAACAGGAAATGAAATGGGCCATTGTGGAGGGAAAATAAAACACCACTAGAATGGCATCCAGATCCTTGACATAAGGTCAGTCAATAATAAAAGCCAACGAAATGGTGTCTCAAGGCCCCTGAAAGAGACAAACAGTGCAGACAGCTTCTGGTAAGATATTTGGCAAGTTGACAAGGGTAGCAAAAAGAAATGTTGACTTTCATACACACTATTCCAAGAAGCCAAAAAAAGCCACAGAGCCATAGAAAAGAAGATAAGTTGTTTTAAATAGAATGAAATGTCCAGAGCAACAAGATTTCTTCCCTCAAAGAAGAAGAATGTATTACTGATCATTGTGAAGCAATTCTCCCCACTTGGAAGAAAACAAAAGATGACAGAGGCCCCCTTAAAGTCATCTGTTTGAGCCTGCGTGCATACGTGGTTCCTGTTATTGTGCAGTTATACACGCGATCAGTTAGGGAAGGCACTTTCCATCGTCTTCCAAGTCACTCACATAGGGCAGGGAAGATGCTAGATAGGGGAATTACAATTTTCAGGAGCTGAATGGATATGGTAAATGGGCTTCAGGGTTAATAAATAATTATGTGGCAGAAGATCAGACCACTTGTTTTGCAAGGTAGGTATATAAGAAATACATATAGAATGGGAAAGCAGAGACATCACCCTGCCAACAAAAGTATGTATAGTCAAGGCTATGGTTTTCCCAGTTGCAATGTATGGCTGTGAAAGTTGGACCATAAGAAAGTCTGAGTGCAAAAGAATTGAGGTCTTTGAACTATGGTGCTGGAGAAGACTCCTGCGAGTCCCTTGGACTGCAAGGTGATCAAACTGGTCAGTCCTAGAGGAGACTGCTCTTTAGAAGGCCAGATCCTGAAGATGCAACTGAAATATTTTGGCCACCTAATGAGAAGGAAGGACTCACTGGAGAAGAGCCTAATGCTGGGAAAGATTGAGGGAAAAAGAAGAACGGGACGGCAGAGAATGAGATGGCTGGATGGAGTCTCTGAAGCAGTAGGTGTGAGTTTAAATGGAGTCCAGAGGATGGTAGAGGACAGGAAGGCCTGGAGGAACGTTGTCCATGGGGTCGCGATGGGTCGGACACGACTTTGCAATTAACAACAACATAGAATGGGATATATATTTACATGGGCAAAGACCTACATATATATATACATACATATATACGTATACACACAAACACACACACATATATGAAGAAGTTTGTAATTGTATCAGGTTCCTATAATCAATTTGAGCCTCAACAGAATGTGTTGTGCCTTCAGATATGATAGCAATTCTACTGTTGAAAACTATCCTTGGGAGCCAAAGGCTTCTTTTTAAAAGAAACTTCAGTTTGCTTGGCAGAAAAAGATTTGGGAAGAAAAATGTACAGCAAGCTCTCATTAAACTTTTAATCAGATTATAAAAGCACAGCACTCAAAGCAGAATCAGAGGTATCAGACTAAGCTATAGAGAGACATAAGGGATCTAGATAATGAAAGGTATATTGAAAAGTGAATGTTCATTTGAATAGACAAAAGCTCACTTTTCTTAGTAAAATACACAGTGTGTGTATATCAGCAAATCTGCCAAAAACGTAAGATTAAAAAAAAATGACTAAATCCATTAAAGGTAGTCCTCGACTTACGACCACAATGGAGGCCAAACTTTCTGTTGCTGAGACAGTTGTTATGTGAATTTTGCCTCATTTTATGACTTCTCTTTCTACATTTATTAAATGAATTACTGCGGTTGTTAAATTAGTAACACTGTTTTTAAGTAAATCTGGCTTCCCCATTGACTTTGCTTATCAGAAGATCACAAAAAGAGATCCCATGACCCTGGAACACTGCAACCGTCATAAATATCAGCCAGTTGACAAGCGTCTTGATTTTGATCACAGGACCATGGAGAGGCTACAATGGCTATAAGTGTGAAAAACGGTGAAAAGTCACTTTTTTCAGTGATGTTGTAACTACAAACGGTCATTAAACGAACTGTTATAAGTTGAGGACTACCTGTAAAGGATTATGCATGTGTACAGGATGGGAGATTTCCAAAATAGACTAAATTCATCTGAATTCTCCTTGAGGAAATATAATAGCTTAGACCAGAGGAGACAAACTTGTGGCCTGCGGGCTGGATGCTTCACGCACTGGCCACGTCCACCCCCAGTTTAGCGAAGGGGGAAAAAAGTTGCGATACATCACATGATCACAATGTGATGCCGCGAGGTTGATACCCCTGGCTTAGACAGACAGGTCAAAGAAAATCCCATTTTTTCAGCATAGTATAGAGCAGGGGTCTCCAACCTTAGCAACTTTAAGACTTGTGGACTTCAACTCCCAGAGTTGAAAGCAAAGCTGGCTGAGGAACTCTGGGAGTTGAAGTCCACAAGTCTTAAAGTTGTCAAGGTTGGAGACCCCTGGTATAGAGCAGAATTTCCCAACCTTTCCGGTTTTGGGGACCAGTGGGGGAAGGGAGAGAGGATGGTTCTGAACAAGTGGCGAGCAAGCGCACACACACGCATGGGTCCATCTGCACCAGCGGTGGGCATTCGCACACACCGCTCATGCGAATGGAGTGTGCTTGCTACTCATGCAAATGGAGCATGCGCGCATGCACTTGCCCTCTGGCTCACACAAGTGGGGATGCATACCCAGAGACCAAATAGGCTAGTATAATATTAAAGAAGGATTTGCTTTTTACAATGAGATTTGCCTACTGGTACAGCCACAAGATCTGTTATTCCTCACCATTCCTAAATGTCTTCATGAATTTCTAAAACCAAGTAAGTCTGGAGACTTATATCCGTTCCAGTCAATAAACAGAGCAGGTGTGCATTCTTTTCATGGCTTCAAATCACAAGGAGAGATAAACCCTTCCCATGTGCAGGATCCCATTTAGAGTTGTTCCTCCTGACTGTTTGCATTGCGCTACCTAGTTAAAAAAAACAGCTCTGTATCTATTATTCTGTCTTCCAATGAAAATGACTTGATAAATGAGGTCAAAGTACTGTTGTTATGATCTATTCAACAATTGCACAAAGATAATATATCTAATAGGTCTATCGGTTGCAGAAGGATTGCCCGCAACTAAGCAATGTATTTCAAAAGAAATCTGGACTGCCTAAACCTGTCAAGGCTTGCCTATCATGCATCCTTACACAACTGAAATATTTGCATTGAATGGTGGAATATAATTGTGCCCTTAATGTTACAGCTTGTCTGATTAATGTTTATTTTACATATGTGTTTAGAGATATCCAAGCATTCCTGGAAAACATAGCAGATTATAAAAACAAATTAAAAGTTGTACAAGATTATAAATAGTCCTTGGTTTACTGTCAACTGCATAATTTATCTGACAAGAGATACCCCTTTCTTATTTCACGGCACCCCCAAACACTGAAGCTACATGGATGCTTAAACATAAGAGTTCTGAAGCCTGCAGTTACTTGGTATGACAATCCATATAATTATACATGAACAGTGGGGAAATCACCACTTCAGCAATTAAAGTATTTTGTTTTAAAGCTCTTTCTTCCATGCTTACCTTTTGTGAACATGTTATTTTCAAAAAGTACAAGCAACAAAATATGATTAATATCCATAGAACATAATCATATGTTATGTTTACCATCCCTACAAATGTAGTAACACAGCTCTCGGTAGCCTATCAATTAAACTAGAATATTTTTTCTTGTTGGCATTCTTCCTGCACATTCAAATGCAGATCAGAATTATTTCCATCTACACTAGTGTATAAAACTCCCAACCCTATCAAGAATCTATGGTACTATTATTGGTTTCTGTTACCAGCAAGGATGTTTAAAGTAAAAGACTAGGCTTGATGGGTTATTTACAGAAGATTGTAGACTTAAGCCCTGACATCTTCACCTAAAAACAGAGAGTTCCCATCAGTCAGTTTAGACATTTAAAATAATTCAATGATCTGTTTAGGACTACCACAGTTACCTGTGTCAAAAAAATAATCAGTTCAGATTAGGACTCAGAGCTGTTCACATTTCATTAGAGGTAAATTCCATTGGAAGTAATGAAATTACTTTCAAATAAATGCCAAGATGCCAGCTGTAAGCCTTCCTAGTTTCAGATGGTTTCTCCCTCAATGAGAATCAGTGCAGTGCAGTAGTTTAGAGACCAAGCTAGAAACCAGAAAACCTGGCGCTGAATTAGTCTCCCGTTAACAAAGTGGCTTTTCCCCTGTGTTAGGAATTTGAAACTGACCAACTTCAAAGGATTGCTGGAATCCTTGTAACAATTCATGGTTTATGATTTCCAGAGAGGGATAGCCTTAAAATAGTGAAAAACAAAACAAAGCCAAAAATGCTAAATAACAAACAGGAGTCTTCCTAGAACTTTATCAGTAAGTCATGCATTTGATCAAATGGGAGCATGTGTCAATCATTATGCCACAAGTCTTTCAGGCCAGGGGTCTGCAACCTTGGCAACTTTAAGCCTGGAGGACTTCAACTCCCAGAATTCTAGGAGTTGAAGTCCACCAGGCTTAAAGTTGCCAAGGTTGGGGACCCCTGTTTTAGGCAGATGAACTGCTTCCTGCACCTAAAGGCTACGCTTTATTACAAAAGAAAGGAGCAGAAAAAAATAAAACCCCTGTTTCCTTTATCTATTTAGGGTTATTATTAGGGTCTTGCAAACTTCTTACTGCAGGTGCCTCTGCTACGGATACCTCCCAGCTCTGCTTCCTCGAGGAAGGGAAAACTTTCACAGTTGCGTTTGTTGCAAAGTGCTCGATTTTGAGCGGAGCGCGTTCTGATCCTGTGCAAAGAAAACGGAGCGCAGTCCGATTCCACCACCAACAGGTTTTCTGCCCCGCCTGAGCCGCTCTTAGATGTTAGTGGGGCGGGAAACAGAAGACAGCGCCAAAGGTTGAGAACTGTTTCCTTCTCTTAGCGAATTGGACAATTGCTCGTTCTTCACCAGCTCCGAAAAGAAACGTGAGCTTCGGGTCGCCACCCTTTCTTTCGTTTGCCCACCCCAAACCTTTTCCTTCCAGGAAACCGACCAACTTACCTTCCGTCGAAGTCCCCTAAAGTCTCCAGGTAAAGCCAGGATAAAACGAGGACCCTCAAAGAGAAATCCATGTCGAGAAGGGAAGACAGACAGACAGACAGACACAGAGAGGGGGGGGGAAAAGAAAAGGAGAGGGAGAACAGCCCTGGGTCTTTCGACCACCGGCGGCAACGGCAGGTTGGGAGGAGATGCAAGAGGGGAAGGCGCCGGAGCGGGGCCCCCCTCGGCTCTTCTAGGAGGCGCCCTCAACTCAGCCCAACACGCCGGGAACTGAACGCCAGCGGGGGCCTCCGGGGCGGGGGGGGGGGGGCCGGCAGCTAATCCGAGTCCTCGCAGCAGGCGAAGGGAAGAGGTCGGCAACGAGGCAAGCGGCAGGAGGGAGTCTCTCACCCCCCCACCACACCCGCGCGTCCCTGCCTGGCGCTCCCCTCCCCTCCCCTGGAGCTCGGAGGCGGTCACGCCGCCCGCTGCCGGGAAGAGTCTGGGGCGCAGGCGTGCGCGTCTCGGCTCGCCCTTCGGAGTAGCATGGGAGAAGCGCGGCGGAGAGCCTTTGGCCGATCCCAGCGCCGGGTTCCCTGAGAAAGAGAGAGAAAGAGACGGCGGCCGTTTTCAGACGGCTTTCTTGGAAACAAACACGGAATAGGGGAGCAAAAGCGCGGGTCCTCGGGTGGTGTTTACTGGTGGATGTCCCAAAAGGAAGCTTCTCTCTGATGAAGATTTCAATTGCCCCCGTGTCGGGGTCTGTTTCTTTGGGGAGTGGTGGTGGTGGTGGGGATCAGTCCCGCTACCCTTCATGAGGGAGCATGAAGTACCGTTCATCCAAGGCAGTAAATTAATAAGCTAAAATATAATGGGAAGCAAAGAATGGGTAACAATCACATTATTTTATTTCATGTACATCCCAACGCTTCAGATGATTCTCCCTCTCCCCCCCCCACCCCCGGTTTCTTTCCAGTCAGTTTCTGACTCCTGGTGAGCGCCTGAAAGTAGTCTCTGCGGTTTTCCTGTCAAGATCAAGATTTCGGGAGTGATTTGAGATTGCCTGCTTCCTAGGGCTGAGAAAAAGCGACTGGCGAAAAGTCATCTGGCTGTTAAATAACTCAGGGTGTCCAAGTTTCTAGCCTGGTGCTTTAACTACTACTACACAATTGTTGAATACAGCTCGCCTGTCTGGAACCCATACCACATTTCTGACATCAATACAATTGAACATGTCCAGAAATATTTTACAAGAAGAGTTCTACACTCCTCTGAATACAAAAAAATACCTTATGCCACCAGACTTGAAATCTTGGGTTTAGAAAACTTAGAACTCCGCCGCCTTCTACAAGACCTGTGTTTAACTCATAGAATCATCTATTGCAATGTTCTTCCTGTTGAAGACTACTTCAGCTTCAATCACAACAATACAAGAGCAAACAATAGATTTAAACTTAATGTTAACCGCTTCAATCTTGATTGCAGAAAATGTGACTTTTGTAACAGAGTTGTTAATGCTTGGAACACACTACCTGACTCTGTGGTCTCTTCTCAAAATTCCCAAAGCTTTAACCAAAAACTGTCTACTATTGACCTCACCCCATTCCTAAGAGGTCCGTAAGGGGCGTGCATAAGAGCACAAACGTGCCTACCGTTCCTGTCCTATTGTTTTCTTTTTTATATCCAATTAATATAGTTATTGCATGCTTATGCTTATATATATATATACATATATATATATATATATATATATATATATATATATATATATATATATATATATATATATATATATATATATATATATACACACAAACACACACACACACACATATATATATATATATATATATATATATATATATATATATATATATATATATATATATATATGCTTATATATTATATACTTACTTTCATGCTTATGCTTATATATACTGTTGTGACAAAATAAATAAATATATAAATAAAATACACCAAACTGACTCTCTGGATGTAAAAACTAGAAGTGTAGATAAATAGAACTAAATTAAATCAGGGAAAATGAAATCCAATCATTAAAACAATTAACGAAAAGCTTGCTGAAGAGGTGCTCTGGGCACCTCTCCCTAAAAGTTTTTTGAGTGTAGGAGTCAAACTAGCTCAATAGGGAGTACATTCCATAAGTTCAGAGCCAATGGAGATTCTTTCCCACAGCTCTATAGCAAAGGTTCAAGCAGGGTGAGAAGGCATCTTCAGAAAAATTCCAGCAGATTTCTGTAAGCAGGACAGAAACGAATGAGGTCCTTAGCTACTTAGAGCTTTAAAGGTCCATAGGAAGACCTTAAATTGTGCCCTATAAGCAATGGGCATCAGTCCAGATCATGCACCACAGGATTCATATTAGAATAGCTTGATCACAGAATCTACATTATCTCTGTAGCTGACCAGTTATGGAGAACCGGCAGCAGAAATTTTGAGTAGTTTGGAGAACCGGTAGTAAAAATTCTAACTGGCCCCTCCCCATCTATTCTCTACTGTCCAGGTCCCAGATGATTGGGAGGAAATGGAGATTTTGCAGTAACTTTCCCCTGGATTGGGGAGGGAATGGAGATTTTACAGTATCCTTCCCCTGCCACACCCACCAAGCCATGCAATGCCCACTAAGCCACGCCCTCAGAACCGGTAGTAAAAAAAATTGAAACCCGCCCCCCTGCTTTAAAGGGTAAAGGAGCTTCACATTAATCAAGATGGGTTGTAACTGAGACATTGATCAATGTTGTGCCAAAGCCACTCAGGAAGTATTGCACTTGATGCACTGACTATAATTGTGCAACTGTGCCCCTTGGCAAAGCTGGCACTTGCAAATCCAGAGTCAGCTGGAGATCAAGAAGCAATCCCTAAATCTGATCCTACTTTTTATGTGGAGATGCATTCCTACCCAGAACAAGCTTCACTTTGATCCCAAATTTAGCACTTCATTGTTCTTTGAATTTAATTTCAGCTGTTCCTTTTGCAGCCCATCATTGAGACAGCATTCAAGAGTACTGCTTGTTCCTTTGGAGTTAAAAGGTAGGTAGAAGAATAGAATTAATAATAATAATAATAATAATAATAATAATAATAATAATAATAATAATAATAATAATAATAATTTAATTTTTATACCGCCCTTCTCCCGAAGGACTCAGGGCGGTGAACAGGCAAATAAAATAATACAATATCTTACAATAAAACACATTTTAAAAAACTTATTCAAAGTAGCCTAAATTTAAAATACCATACAAAATATAAAAAATAAACCCCAATAAAATCCATATTTAAAAACCCTATTTAAGCCAGTCCTGCTCAAAAGAATAGATATGTCTTCAGCTCGCGGCGAAAGGTCCGGAGGTCAGGAAGTTGTCGAAGTCCTGGGGGAAGCTCGTTCCAGAGGGTTCCAGATTGTCATTAGCATCCTGATACCATCTCTCCAAAAAGGATGCACTTAGATATTAAACAGCATAGGAGACATGAAAGAAGCATATATCCAAATTTAAGCCCCAACTGCTGGAAATGTGGACTAAAACAAGGTACCTTCATTCATACATGGTGGTTATGTTCTGAAACAAAAAAATATTGGAGGAAAATACATAGTTGGATGCAGGAAGTAACAGACTTCCAGATAGAATACACACCGGAATTGTTTCTTTTAGGAATAATGAAAAGAAAATATGATAATGTATAATCTTAATGTAAAATACAAAGTGTATCATCTTACACATGATAATTGCGGCAAAACTGGCCTTTGTGCAGTGTTGGAGAAGCACAAATATATCCCCTGAAGACTTAATAATTAAAAAAGTATTGGACTGTGCTGAAATGGACAAAGTGACGCTTGAATTGAAAGGATTGATGGATTCAGATTTTTACGTATTTTGGGAGAAATGGTACAATTGGATCGAAAATAGAAAAATAGATAAAATAAAAAAGTAGATTTAGTAAAGATGTATAAAATATAGATAAATTGTAGTGTGAAGATATGTAAATGGTCATAGTCATGCACAAGAGGTGAATAAGAATTGTTTAATTGTGAAAACTCAATAAAACATTTTTTTTTAAAAAAGAACCATGTAGCATTCCATAGGTCATTATCTAGTGGTCAAACAATATTCTTCCAGCACCACCTTCTGGACACATTCTGAAATAAGACTTGGTGTCCCATCAAAACCATGTCCCCAAGGCCCAAACCATTAGAAAGCCCTGAAGATAGAAAGCAGCCAAGTGGTCCAATAGAAGGTGCACTTTCCTCCAGCTATGATCTCTAGCATAGATCATTTCTCCAGATGACAAAGGTGTCTCAATATTTTATCTTTTGAGGAACACTACTGAAATGAGTATGATGCATCTGGAATTGTGATGTCATCACTTTATCAATACTTTATCCAAGAGTAGAAGATTTAAGTAACCTATAATTATAAAAGGTTTTTCAAGGAAAGGAGGTCTTTTTAAATAAAGACTTCTGCCTACATTTAATATGCAGGTCTCATTCCACACACGGGAAATAATTGATCACCTGCCTTAATTATGAAGTCTGTTGGAAAGTGGCTGTTTTATTCTGCTCTGAAGAATAAGGAATGAACAAGTAAGTGGTAGCTTTCATTGCCACACATCCTGTCTTCTTCCTCAGATGAAAAGAATATGAGCATAATTTGTCTCAAGAGCAGAGTCCAAACTGAAGCAAATCTGATCAGTTTTATCTGCAGAAACAAACAAACCAACGCGAAAATTCCTGAGCTGGATTCTGAATTTGGCACTCTCCCAAAATCCTGGTGGAGTTGCAGCATTTTTTTTCTAAAGCAAAATACTGTTCTTTGCAGACATAATGGAGGGAGAAAGGCATATCCTTATGGCAATTGCTGCTGCAGATATTATTTCAAGTGTCTTAAGAGTGCAGCAGTCTTAAAAATTAAGTGATAAATGGGCCTAAAAAATACCCCTATGGTTCAGCCTGATTGCTCATTATATTTCCTCTGTTTGTTCTTTTGTTTGCTTAATTGTTCCTAAAATGTCAACTGATTTCTGCTAAAGAGAGGAGGGCATTTAGATGCTATAGTAAAGGTAAAGGCTAGTCATTCCCGACTCTAGGGGGCGGTGCTCATCTCCGTTTCAAAGCCGAAGAGCCAGCGCTGTCAGAAGATGTCTCTGTGGTCATGGGGCCGGCATGACTCAATGCCAAAGGTGCACGGAACGCTGTTACCTTCCCACCAAAGGTGGTCCCTATTTTTCCTACTTGCATTTTTTACGTGCTTCCGAACTGCTAGGTTGGCAGAAGCTGGGACAAGTAATGGGAGCTCACCCCGTTACGCGGCACTAGGGATTCGAACCGCTGAACTGCTGACCTTCTGTTCGACAAACTCAGCGTTTTACCCACTAAGCCACCACGTCCCTCTTAGATGTTATAGTACCAACTATTTAGGCCATAGCTATATTCTACAGATCACGATTTTGATAATAATAAAGACCAATTCTCCAAGTTCATCCCCCCAAATATATATATATCCAGATTTGTTTGAATTTTTAAACAAAGGTTTATAGAAGCAGCTATTCTAAATTGCTGAGAGAATGATCTGCCCATTAATCTGGAGTTACAGAATGATCCTCTAGCACAGGGGTGTCAAATTCGATTTCATTGAGGGCCGCATCAGGGTTGTGTTTGACCTCAGGGGCTGGGGTGGCTGTGGCCACCTTGACATGACTCGTGTCAGGTGCACCTCTGGCGGCCCAAATGCTCTGCCAGCAAAAACGGAGATCGGGAGGGCCACACGAGGACGCAGAGGCATCGCGGGCTGGTCCTTTGCTGTTTCCAGGGTGGCCCATGGGCCAGATCTAAGCACCCCATGGGCCAGATCCAGCCTGTGGGCCTTACGTTTGACACCCCTGCTCTAGCAGATCATTAGCCAAACAGAATAGCCAAACATAAATCCACTGTGCATCCTGCTGGATATGCAGAGTGAGATACCAAACAGGTCCATGAAATCCTAACCAGGGGTGGGATTCAAGTAATTTAACAAATGGTTCTCTGCCCTAATGATTTCTTCCAACAACCAGTTTGCCAAATTGCTCAGAAAGTTAACAACCGGTTCTCCTGAAGTGGTGCGAACTGGCTGAATCCCACCACTGATCCTAACCATTTCTCATGAGGCAACCTCAGCATGGGTGTTGAAATTCTCAGGATAAAAAAATGTAAGTTATTCCAGAGCGATAACAACTATCATCCTGCCTAGAGTTTGTTGATCAATGGTGCACGGTATCCTAAGTGTATCCTTATATTTTCTCAGCTGCCTGAATGCAGCAGCAAATATAGAAAATCGGCAGATGTGTCAGATGGAGTTTGACCAATAAGATGAATATAGTTACTGCACCTGCTGGCACCTCTTTAAAGAGTCTATGTCTTCCTTTGATTTTGTGTGATAGCTGCATCATCCCAAGAAAATATTTCCAATATAGAAGTGTTAAAAAGGCACACATCTTTGCTACCACCTCCTTAACACTTCTTTAACTCAAACGCATTCTTTCCTGATAGCAGGAAAAGGTGCAGCAAGCCATAACGACATCACTTCCAAAGCATTTTTTTCTGTTTTGGATCTGAATTGCTGCACAATTCTGTAAGATTCCCATAACATCTACTATGTTCAGATTAGCTTTGAAATAAGGACTCTTCTAAAACCCTTGTCATCCCTAAAAGGAGACCCATTTTAAACTGTCTGGAATTGATTGAAATTGCAGTCTCCTAACATCTGAAGGCACCAGATTGCAGCAGATAAAACAAATCTATTCCGCTGGCAAATTTCATATCTGCACATCTTTGGGCCATACTTACAATTTCCCTCCTCTTCCCTCCTCTATTATTCATTTAAATTACTGTACTAACTATAATTTTCTATTGCTTTTCAGTTACAAAGCAGTTCACATCAGTAAAAGGAAGACCACTGACATAAAGTAAGAATTATGCACATCTTGAACAACAGGAAATCAAGTCAAGAGGTCCAGCTGTCTTTTCCAGGAAGACAAAGGTGGGTTGAGCAACTGCAGCAATGATGGTGTCATGGACTGAACTTGGGAAAGATAGCACCAAACCCTGCAGCTTCTTTTGACAGACTCCCTATCCTTCATGCCATTTCTTACTCTGAAAATTTAGCAAATTCCATTAAGCCATTCCATTAAGTTAAGCTCAACTTCCAAACAAACATCATCCACTTTTGTCACTGTCTTTTTCTTGGACGGTTTTTGACTTCCAGAGTAACCTATGGCTGGTATTTCTGGATCAGGGGTGAAATCTACTTACCTTCCCTACCAGTTTGGAAGTGCATGCGCCGCGTACATCATGTGCATGCACGGACCCTCTGCGCATGCACAAACCCTTCTGCGCATGCGAAGAGGGTAAAAAAACAGGTTACTTCCTGGTTAAAACAGGAAGTAACGACAACCAGGTGGGTGGGCGGAGCCTCACACTGTCATCGCTACTGGTTCTCCGAATCACCCGCCGCCATCGCTACCAGTTCGGCCGAACCGGTAGCATTTCACCCCTGTTCTGGATGGTCATCTAGTACTATCTAGATCAGTGGTTCTCAACCTGTGGGTTGCGACCCCGTTGGGGGTCGAATGACGACTTGCCAAGGGTCGCCTAAGACCATCCGAAATATGGGAAGTATACTTGCGAGTCGAAGAATCGCGAATTCGGCTTCAGGCGCGATGAATTAAAAAAGAGAGAAATCTTTGCTCTGATGTCTCCCTCTCAAGCCAGCTGCAATCACTCCCAATCGCTAGCCTAATCTGGCTTCAGGCGCGATAAACTTAATAGGGGAGGAGTCTCCGCTTTAATGCCTCCGTCCTCAAGGCAATCGCAAGCAATTCAGATCGCTAGCCAATATGACTTCAGGCGTGATAAATTCAAAAAAACAGTTTGCCGCTTTTTTCCCCTTCTGCTGCGGTGCGCTGAGATTGCTGCCTAAAAAAAATAATTTTATGGTTGGGGTCGCCACATCGTGGGGAATTGTATTAAAGGGGCCACAGCACTATAAAGGTTGAGAACCACTGATCTAGATCCAATACTACTTAGTTTTTAGAACAGCCAGTAGCTGGGCAGACTCCTTCTTAGTAATTTTTAAACCACTCTCAAGATTGTAAAAGTGCAAAGGTGCTGGCTGTTTGGGAGTGGAGTTGTGCTTATGCTCAAAGGGCTGGTGTGTAGTTAGGGAATGCTCCTTAACCTGTCCTTTCATTGGGTTTGTAGGTAGTGGTAATTGTTTCCTAAGATGTATTTGGTTCCTATCTTCCAAACACACAGGAAGTTGGCAAAACACATCTTTTCTAAAGCATTTTTTCTGTTTTGGATCTGAATTGCTGCACAATTCTGTAAGATTCCCATAACATCTACTATGTTCAGATTAGCTTTGAAATAAGGACTCTTCTAAAACTCTTGTCATCCCTAAAAGGAGACCCATTTTAAACTGTCTGGAATTGATTGAAATTGCAGTCTCCTAACATCTGAAGGCACCAGATTGCAGCAGATAAAACAAATCTATTCCGCTGGCAAATTTCATATCTGCACATCTTTGGGCCATACTTACAATTTCCCTCCTCTTCCCTCCTCTATTATTCATTTAAATTACTGTACTAACTATAATTTTCTATTGCTTTTCAGTTACAAAGCAGTTCACATCAGTAAAAGGAAGACCACTGACATAAAGTAAGAATTATGCACATCTTGAGCAACAGGAAATCAAGTCAAGAGGTCCAGCTGTCTTTTCCAGGAAGACAGAGGTGGGTTGAGCAACTGCAGCAATGATGGTGTCATGGACTGAACTTGGGAAAGATAGCACCAAACCCTGCAGCTTCTTTTGACAGACTCCCTATCCTTCATGCCATTTCTTACTCTGAAAATTTAGCAAATTCCATTAAGCCATTCCATTAAGTTAAGCTCAACTTCCAAACAAACATCATCCACTTTTGTCACTGTCTTTTTCTTGGACGGTTTTTGACTTCCAGAGTAACCTATGGCTGGTATTTCTGGATCAGGGGTGAAATCTACTTACCTTCCCTACCAGTTTGGAAGTGCATGCGCCGCGTACATCATGTGCATGCACGGACCCTCTGCGCATGCACAAACCCTTCTGCGCATGCGAAGAGGGTAAAAAAACAGGTTACTTCCTGGTTAAAACAGGAAGTAACGACAACCAGGTGGGTGGGCGGAGCCTCACACTGCCATCGCTACTGGTTCTCCGAATCACCCGCCGCCATCGCTACCAGTTCGGCCGAACCGGTAGCATTTCACCCCTGTTCTGGATGGTCATCTAGTACTATCTAGATCAGTGGTTCTCAACCTGTGGGTTGCGACCCCATTGGGGGTCGAATGACGACTTGCCAAGGGTCGCCTAAGACCATCCGAAATATGGGAAGTATACTTGCGAGTCGAAGAATCGCGAATTCGGCTTCAGGCGCGATGAATTAAAAAAGAGAGAAATCTTTGCTCTGATGTCTCCCTCTCAAGCCAGCTGCAATCACTCCCAATCGCTAGCCTAATCTGGCTTCAGGCGCGATAAACTTAATAGGGGAGGAGTCTCCGCTTTAATGCCTCCGTCCTCAAGGCAATCGCAAGCAATTCAGATCGCTAGCCAATATGGCTTCAGGCGTGATAAATTCAAAAAAACAGTTTGCCGCTTTTTTCCCCTTCTGCTGCTGCAGCGGTGCGCTGAGATTGCTGCCTAAAAAAAATAATTTTATGGTTGGGGTCGCCACATCGTGGGGAATTGTATTAAAGGGGCCACAGCACTATAAAGGTTGAGAACCACTGATCTAGATCCAATACTACTTAGTTTTTAGAACAGCCAGTAGCTGGGCAGACTCCTTCTTAGTAATTTTTAAACCACTCTCAAGATTGTAAAAGTGCAAAGGTGCTGGCTGTTTGGGAGTGGAGTTGTGCTTATGCTCAAAGGGCTGGTGTGTAGTTAGGGAATGCTCCTTAACCTGTCCTTTCATTGGGTTTGTAGGTAGTGGTAATTGTTTCCTAAGATGTATTTGGTTCCTATCTTCCAAACACACAGGAAGTTGGCAAAACACATCTTTTTCTACATTTTATTTTGTGATTTGTGATTTAAATTGTGATTTAAGTTTGGTTTTACTTTGGTAATTGTCATGCTTTATTCTCTCCATCTTTGTTGCAAAATGCTTTGAGTACTGAAGTTAATGGAATAATAGAGTATCAATTATTGATAAAAAAAGATATGGAGACTCTAGAAAGAGTGCAGAGAAGAGCAATGAAGATGATTAGGGGACTGGAGACTAAAACATATGAAGAACGGTTGCAGGAACTGGGTATGTCTAGTTTAATGAAAATAAGGACTAGGGGAGACATGATAGCAGTGTTCCAATATCTCAGGGGCTGCCACAAAGAAGAAGGAGTCAAGCCATTCTCCAAAGCACCTGAGGGTAGAACAAGAAGCAATGGGTGGAAACTGATCAAGGAGAGAAGCAACTTAGAACTAAGGAGAAATTTCCTGACAGAACAATTAATAAGTGGAACGACTTGCCTGCAGAAATTGTGAATGCTTCAACATTGAAAATTTTTAAGAAAATGTTGGATAGCCATTTGTCTGAAATGATGTAGGGTTTCCTCCCTGGGCAGGGGGTTGGACTAGAAGACCTCCAAGGTCCCTTCCAACTCTGTTATTATGTTATGTTAATTCAATAAGTAATGTGGTAGCCACACTTACCTTAAATCTTTCACGGTTGCCATCAGGCTTTGCAATGATAAAGGTTTATGACAAAGTTCAATTTTCACACTAAGATATATGATTTGGCTGATTTCGGTAGAGAGTTGCACCAAATTAAATAGTTTAGATATGAGTCCAAACAAAGATTGAAAGTGACTGTAAAGTGCCTGGATAATTGAGTCAATCTTCTGATTTTCTAATGCCCATCATCACTAAGAGAATGAGTGAGTTCTGGTTTGTCTAGTAGACCTTGGTTAAACAACATAGGTTATTGTGAATTCTTAAAAAACACAAAGTAATCTGTTTTAAAAAATATGGAAGTGGATTCTATAATACAAGTTGTGTAGCTTCTACCAAACGATAATAGAATTAACAGGCCAAAAAACATAGATGAGCAAGGCAGGAACTTATTGATATTCTCTGTAATGAATACTCATGTGCCTTTATCTTATATCTTAGTACAAAATTATAGGTATGATTTCCTAAGAATCCATATACAGTTGCTTGGAAGTAAGAATATAGGAATATCAAGGAGAGATTTAACCCTTTCTTTCCCCTTCTAAATCCTTCATGAAAATTATACTATAAAAGCACTATTTGAATTAAGGGGAAAAATCCATTGGTATCAATTGAAATTTTATCTAGGTGGAAACCCTAATTTCAGAAGGGTAATTTCCATGAGGATTGCAGGAAGGAATATTAAATTCCCATCTTGTCTGCTGAAATTTTGATAACTTGCTGCTATTCCACAGCAATTATTTGCATGTTAAAGGACATGCATGTTACTTACAAAAATTAAATTAATAAATTATTTGGGTTCCATGTTAGAACTGAAAAGAGTTAAATATATAAAAATCATCATGGCATTTATTTACAGTCCAGCCTGTCATAAAAATGGAAATATAAATTGCATTTTGTTTCATAATTATTGAAGAATAATTGGAAGTTTAACTTTATAAGCTTTTTGTACTGATTATCCTAGAAATCTCTTCCAATACCAGAATTGGAATGAAGTAGCTGCACTTGTCTATTTAGCAACAACATTCTTAACAAATTCACCTTCTAGGAAGCTGACCTATAAAGGACATCTAAGAAGCAAGAAAGTGACAGAAGCAGACCTCCCTCTTTCCTTATTGCATTACAATCCTTTGGTGTAATTTTTATTTAAAACAATTTGAGTAAATGAGTTGGTAAACTGAAAATCACTGCTTTTAATAAAAAAAAACCTACCAATCCATTTGATATAAAATATCAAAAACCAGGGGAGTCAAACTCGATTTCATTGAGGGCCACATCAGGGCTGTTTGACTTTGTGGGGCTGGGATGGTGTGGGTGGTGTGGGCGTGGCTAGCTCGACATCACTTGTGTTGGGAGCGCCAGTGGTGGCCTGAGCTCTCTGCCAGTGAAAACAAGCTCCCAAATTCCATTTTCGGTGCTGATGGCCTTCTGCAACCCTCTGCCAGTGAAAATGGAGCTCAGAAGGGCTGCATGAAGCCTTTCCAAACTCCATGTTCACTGGCAGTGGCATTGCGGGCAGGTCCTTCACTGTTTCCAGGGTGGCCTGGTGGGCCAGATTTAAGCAGCCCCATGGGCTCCATGAGTTTCACATTCCTGTATTAAACCACACTGTTGATATATGGGGCCTAGGGAAACTAATTTTAAAAACTAGTTAAATCTGCATGTGCACATACAGCATTTAAAGTAATTGGGTATTGCAATTTTAGAAAAATAAAATTAGCAGGTCTAGTCAGAGTTCTGTGACTCTGTTATTTGGTCTTTATCAGATAAATTTGGCAGGGTTGTCACATCGGGCTCTGTAACACATACTTGCACTACTAAACTTTATGCCAGCAAAAAAGTTAAAAGCTAAAAATAAAGCATGAAAAGTGTTGTGACCTTTTTGAAGAAAAAAAAAGAATGAATGCATGAAAGCTGATTGCCAATTTGAAAACAATTTGGAATGCTTTGTTAATACGCCCTAAACCATGACCCCATTTGGAACATTACAATCTTAAAGAATAAATTAGAAACAACAGTTGGGCAGATAAAATTACAAGTAGCATAGATTGGGAAACTATGTAATAATATATGCATCAGCTCTAGTTGTTGATACCCAATGGTGAACAAATGCCGAGTATCTGAGAGAGCTTCCAATAATAGCTTTGATTAGAGTAGAATGACTTATGGGCACCCTCAAAAGTTTGTGGCTTCATACTGATTTTCATCTATTTATTTTGATAATATACAGCAGATGGTGATTACCAAACTATTACTTTTAGAGAAAATGTTTATTTCTACTCCCAAATGGCTCTCCCTGACCATTCAGACTAAAATAAAGGGAAATTTATTTAGGCAGGAATCAATGTTAAATAGAAACATATATGGGAAGATTTGTTATCATAGGAAGAGGAGGTAATATTTGCAATATTCACATATCAAATTAGATTTATTTTTGCCCAGTTAAAAAAAAACCTACAATACAGTAAAATGATTTCTTGCCCAGAAACACTTACGACTGGGCAGGATTCTAATAGGTGGTGGTAACCAAGTTCTGATCACATACTTATTTGGACTAAGCAATGCACTTTGGAGCTACTATTAAAGATGACCCGAAGTTATAACAGTGTAGTGCAGGGGTCTCTAACCTTGGCAACTTTAAGACTTGTGGACTTCAACTCCCAGAGTTGAAGTCCAGCTTTGCTGGCTGAGGAACTCTGGGAGTTGAAGTCCACAAGTCTTAAAGTTGCCAAGGTTGGAGACCCCTGGTGTAGTGGATAAGTTTCCTAATAGGTCAACCCTATCGTGTGAGAATAACACAGCTGTTAAGAGGTCCAATTGAATTCAAATCTGCAATTTGCCAATATCTTATCTCCTCACCTTGTCTGGTCATCTTCATAAGGAGGTAATAGTGAAGTTTTTGAGCCAGAGATCAAGTAACAGATTTTCCCACTTTTATCAACTTTTCTCCAATCTGGAAGTGCAGACAGCCTCTACGCTACAAGCATTTCTAAAACTAAGCAAAAAAGTGTTGTTCCAAGAGATATATAGCCCTTACTATAGTTTAACTGAATGGTACTTACAATTTGCTAGATTGGTATTAACTGTAATCTTTAATACATTTGGATTGTGACAGATTAAAAATATTGTTAAATAAATAAATATTTGTTATATGAAGTATTTACAACAAAGTCTCTGATTCATTTTTCCGCGTTGTATCACTGTTGTGTATCTTGGATAGGCTGTGACCAATGTACAAGAAATCCTCTCACTAGCATCTACTGAACAACTTTCAGAGCACTCGTAGACTTCATTTTCTCCAACCATGATCTTGCCACTTATGAAACTTCATTATCAGCTCATAAAATGTCTTTTGAGCCCTTTAGCTTAGCCATCTGCTTCTTTTCCTTTCTCCCACTGACTAGGGAAAAATGACGTACTTTTCAGGGCTTCCAATTGCTTCCAAATTCCAGCATTTTTTCATTTCAATGTGTGAGTTCGTTTTGGATAATAAGCTTTTAAGAGTGGTTTTTTTTTAAAAGCTGATCTTAGTAATTACCTATCAAATTTCTCTCTGAAGCTCTCAGTTCTATAACACTGTATTCACACCTTTGTCACTTATGATTTGATAATGAAACAGAATGGTAATACAAACGATGTTTCCTTTAAGATTGGTTCATTTATATTCTGAAATATCAAAAGTGCACACATTTGGGTCTTTCTGCCTTTTATCTTCACAGGATTAAACTATGAACAAATTGCCTTGGAACTGTTTGTCTTGAAATTCAGTTGTAAACTCTCTTAAACATACAATATAAAGTATTACAAGCAAAAGCTATCATTATATATGTAAGGGACCATCTTAAATGTTCAATAGTAAATATTAAATTTGTTATTGAAAGAATCCAAGAGTCTCAAAAATACATTACAATGATATTAGCTTTCTGACATTAGAAGGCTAACACAATATAATAAGGAAAAGATATGCTCATTGTTATGCCATCATAATAGTAAACTTATAAAAACCACTCAAAACAAAATGTTTCTTAACAGAAGTATTACATACACTGCTCTCTCCCTGATTAGCTTTGAACAATCTGTTTAATTTTTCAGACAAGAACTATGAGAGAAGAAACATAATCAAGCCTGAAATATATAGAGATTTCTGAGCTTTGTATATGATAAGGACTTTGAATAGTTTATCTAGCCCTGACATTAATGGAGGAACAACTAAGTCTACTCAAATGAATTAATTCTGGAGGAGGTTTACAGTTCATTGCCTGAGTAAACCAAACAGAACCTAAACATTGTAATAGATTGGAAAGTGTTCTGAATCTGATTACACTACTTCACCTTTTGAAGAATCAGTCTGGATGATTTATGACAACATAAGTTAAAATGAGTTTTTTAAAAAAATGAGCTGAAGCCTGAAAAAAGGAGTGCTATTTCAGTGTTTTTTCAAGTTACCAAACTTTAACTTACACCTGACCACATATCTCAAAACAAAGACAATTAGTTTTCTTACAGAAACAGATCTGGTGGGGAGGGGGGGAATGAAGTACAGGCATTTGGCTTTTTTCTACTGAAATTGTCATTCCACAGTTGTTTTCTTTTCCCTATCTTTTTCCTCCCGCATTCATGTGGCCAAAGCAAAATATAATCTGCACAGGAAAACATTAAACAATCCTCACTCTGAAGGAAGATAAAGAGAAATAACAGGTAAACATACACATGCACATTTAAATAATTTCTTGCAAGTTTGCTTTGTCCTACAAAGGACAGTAATCAAAGTTAATGTATAAATCAGCTTGTAAATTACATACTGTAAATACTGTGAATAATTTGATCCGAAGCATTCTCTAGATGACCTTGGCTATCTTGAAATAAATTAAGAAGTTGTGGACCTGGTTAGTACTTTAATGAGAGATTATTAAAAATATTAAAAAGCTTAAGCTTAAGCTAGGCTGGGAAATTGCAAATAAACAAAACACAATTACACGATTGTTAAGAAAACTACATGGATGTTGACCACACAGTCATTATAAATTGTCTGCAGCGTGAGATTTTATTTAGAACATATTTTTTAAAAAAACAATTAAAATATTTGAGAAAAGTGATACTTTCTTATTTACAATTGTAACTGAGCATAGAAAGTATAATCGTAAAACATTGAAAGGAAGATACTGTGAGTTGTTCTTTAGATCAATACTGAGGAGCTCAGAACCCTTACAAAATGTTTTCCAACATGCAAGACCAATTTTCATAGAAAAGGAAATCATTCTCCCAAGGATGTATTGGTTGCTCTTCTAATGTAGACTGATTAACATTTTGGGAGAGCCAGATGTCATTTAATCACATATTTCAAGCAGGAATTAGGAACCTTTGCAAGATAGCCCCTACTGCGTTTCCTTCCTTTTTTTGGAGACAACTGATTCAAGATGTACAGTGTTTCCTTTCCAGTCTCCAAAATGTTATTTGGACTTCGATCAAGAGAACTAATATTAATTCAGCTTGATAGAAAAACCTTTGAACTAAACCGGGATACCGGTTATCAAATTATTCTTTGGGGAACATGACTGTGGTTCCATGGTTATCACTTGGACTGAGTAGTTGCTTCTTTCCACACTCCAAGCTCGATCAAGATCCACCAGTCCCATGCATTGTTTACCTAAAATATACGAACAGAATATATTTATATATTTCTAATTGTTATAATATCATATGATATAGAAACAAGCACTTTGGCAGCAATTACATTATCACATGTAGGAATATTGCTTTCTCTGGGTATCCTAGAACTAAACTCCACAGAATTTTACAGCAATTAAAGCAATCTAAATGGTGTTGTATCTGCTATCCTTTTCAAATTCTGAAAGCCAGTTACAGTTTAGACTTAGACTTGGAGAGACTCAAATTCCAGATCTCCCACAATCATGGAAGCTTACTGGTTAACATGGGCCAGAAATCTCTCATCGTCACCTGTCCTAGAGGGTTATTGTTGGGAGGAAATTGGAATGTATTTTGGGTTTCTGGAGGTCTATAATAATAATTGACAAAATACTAATACCTTTGAATGCTACTTTGTAATCTATCTTTGGTCTAAATAAAATTTTACACATTGACTAATTTTGTACATCTGGTAACTACTACACTTTATAATGTATACAGTGTTAAATCCCTATAACAATCATATCCAGAGACAGAATAGTATATAAACTATGTTTATTTTGTTTAGATACTGAGAAAGTAGAAGTAACAGAAGAGTAATAAAAAGAAAATGTATTGTTTGGAAGAGTAATTTGGGTTGGATATATAACAAAAGTTATAACGAAAGATATATAACAAAAGCCTTAAAGGGAGAAAGTGAACAGCAGAAACTTAAACATTCATTGGTAAATATTCAAAAGTGAGTCCCCACCGGTTCAAAAAGCATTACTTTCAGGGAGGACTAGTTAAGATTAAACTTAACTGCACCCCAGTGTATTTCAGTACCTGTTTTTAGGGAACATGTGTTTTGTGCTAATCCGATCTGACCTCTCCCCCCCAGTCATCTGAAAATAAAACTACACACCCATTAGCAAGTTTAAAAGGTGAAGAAAGATGACTGAAATAGAAAAGACTTTTAATGGAGCCTAATGTCAGGTATCACATCAGAACTGAGAAGACAAGAATAAGAACACAAAAGCTGGAGGGAGGGAAAGAAGGTGTTTGAGGTTCAGAAATGTCTCATTTCCCTATTTTATCCATGAAGGGAGAAAAGACTGCTGAAACGCTGAATCAACATTTAAAAGCGCACAAAGACACAGCCATTCCACCCATCCTTATGTGACACATTTCCTTTCTATATCACCAAAATATTGAAAAAGGTCTTCACTCCCAATTGGTGAATGACACTTTTCAAATGCACAGCTGTGTTGATAACAGCATAATTTGGCTAACTAAGCTAAACCAGCTACAGGTACCGGAACAGACTTGTAAGTGGATCACAAGCTTCCTAACAAACAGGAAGCAGCAGGTGAAGCTAAGCAAGATCACATCAAATACCTGTACAATTAGCACAGGGGCCCCCCCAAGGCTGTGTGCTCTCCCCACTTCTCTTCTCTCTGTATACCAATGACTGCATCTCCAACGATCCATCTATTAAGCTACTGAAGTTTGCAGATGACACAACAGTGATTGGTCTCATTCGAGGCAATGACGAATCCGCATATAGGGAGGTCAAACGACTAGCCTTGTGGTGCGACCGAGACAATCTGGAACTGAACACACTCAAAACCGTAGAAATGGTGGTAGACTTTAGGAGAAACCCTTCCATACTTCCACCTCTCACAATACTAGACAACACAGTATCAACAGTAGAAACCTTTAAATTTCTAGGTTCTATCATATCGCAAGATCTAAAATGGACAGCTAACATCAAAAACATCATCAAAAAAGAACAACAAAGAATGTTCTTTCTGCGCCAACTCAGTAAGCTCAAACTGCCCAAGGAGCTGCTGATTCAGTTCTACAGAGGAATTGTTGAGTCTGTCATTTGCACCTCTATAACTGTCTGGTTCGGTTCTGCAACCCAACAAGAAAGACACAGACTTCAGAGGATAACTAGAACTGCAGAAAAAACAATGGCTACCCACCTGCCTTCCATTGAGGACCTGTATACTGCACAAATCAAAAAGAGGGCTGTGGAAATATTTATAGATCTCTCACATCCTGGACATAAACTGTTTCAACTCCTACCGTCATAACAACGCTATAGAGCACTGCACACCAGAACAACTAGACACAAGAACAGTTTTTTCCTGAAGGCTATAACTCTGCTAAACAAATAATTCCCTCAACACTGTCAAACTATTTACTAAATCTGCACTACTGTTAATCTTCTCATCGTTTCCATCACCCTCTCCTTCCACTTATGACTGTATGACTGTAACTTTGTTGCTGGTAATCCTTATGATTTATATTGATATATTGACCATTATTTGTGTTGTAAATGATGTACCTTGATGAAGGTATCTTTTCTTTTATGTATACTGTGAGCATATACACCAAGACAAATTCCTTGTGTGTCCAATCACACTTGGCCAATAAAAAATTCTATTCTATTCTATTCTATTCTATTCTATTCTATTCTATTCTATTCTATTCTATTCTATTCTATTCTATTCAACTTTAAAATCTGCCAGATTTACTGAGAATATACAAAAGGATAAAATATCTTGGAATTTCATTATGTACTCTGAACCACAGAGACTGAATATTTTATGCAGGTGTCAAAGCAAACACTTGTACTGTTGTTAAAACCTCTGTGATACAGCCTTTAACTAAACACTTAATTGTTAGAACAATTAATCAGTGGAACAACTTGCTTCCGGAAGTTGTGAATGCTCCAGCAGTGGAAGTTTGTAAGAAGAGATTGAACAACCATTTGTCTGAAGTAGTATAGGGTTTCCTGCCTGATCAGGGGATTGGACTAGAAGACCTCCAAAGTCTCTTCCAACTCTGTTATTTTGTTACCTTCATTAATATCCATCCTCAGTTTTTCTCCTGATTGATGCACCATCAAGTCATTGCTGACTCTTAGCAACCAGATACATTTTTCAATTACACATTGCAAATATTTTACTTCAAATATCTATGGTTTACTTTTCAACCACATGGCTTCCTAAGACATTTAATACTGACTAAAATATAAAATAAGCTAGAATAAAACTATAGAACTTCATTTAAAGTTTTAAAAATAGTCAAATTAATCAGCATTAGAATTTAGTCAACAGTCAGTTTTTCAAGGCAGAACAATTAGTTTTGATATAAGCAATCACCAAGACTAATAGGCATAAGGCAAAGAGTTTGTTACAGAGAACCCAAGAGATAAGAGAAGCACTGTAACTAAAATTAGAGTGGGGATAAATAGGGAGATGTATTTTCATGCTAACAGACAGCAATCAATCCTTAGTGAGTTATTGGTATGCAATAAAGATTCCTAACTAGCTATGCCTGACATATATCTTAAAGGCTTAAACTAAGGATGAACCTAGAGTCTGGTCAAGCTATGCCATCAAATATTTTAAAACTGCTGGGATCTTACCAGTAAGATTAATAATTTCTGTTCTGTTCTGCCTTAAAGTGAACCTAATAATTTCTGTTGGTTGGCCTACCTTTTGTCTTTTGTTATTGTAAATAATGCCTCAGTTTATTTTATTTTTAACTTTATAGTACTATGTCTGATTTATCAATTTTGATAGTATGATTTCTATACTATCCATACTAAAGCACGTTATTGTTGCTTTTTATGAGTCATTGACCACTTTGGATATCTATCTACATATTATACATAATTAAATTGTTCAATGTTATATAGCACAAGGAAGAGTCTGTGGTTGAATGTGATATTTTTACCAGAAAATCAATTTTACATATAGCACCTCTATCAGAATAATCGGGAAACAGATTCTGAAGAGAGAAGGAGAGAGGGAGGCATGGTTGATAAGAGATTGGAATAGTACATACACTATTATAACTTCTTGTTAATGAACATGTCACAACCACCCATTAATAGCAAGCTAATAACATCACCAATACAGCGTATATAATACACAACAGCTGTTCTACAGAAAAGCATACCTATTTGCCTGCGTTCAGGGGGCAGCTGGACAGCTGTCTGATCAGCAAATCTGCAAAGAATCATGTGCTCCTAAAATAAAACACACACACACAAAAGGTCACAAGCAATTGTTTTTACTCTACAAAAATAATTATTTTAATAGGAGTATCCAAAAAAAGAAGGTTTTTCTGTTAAAAATTATTATCATAACATTTTGGGTTATATTTTTGGATTATACTGAAAGTCAATGAAAGGGGGCAAGGGAAAATTAACCCAATGTTCCTCTGACTCAGTCAAAACTGGACATAGCTACTATAATTGCAAATGAAAACTGCAGGATTTATCCACTGGCAACTATTCTTTGGAAAAGGAAAAGAAACATATCCTGGACTGTATTTTTGCCTCTTTGCTTTTACTATTAAAGCATTAAATGATTTTAGCCCACTTGTAATGCCTTCTGTATTATTATTTTGTGCCTTCACCTCCATTATTCCTGTCACTTGGATAGGCATACTATTCTGAGACTGAGTACATGACACCCAGATGAATTCATAATCCTATACTTTTATACCATGAGTTTTTGAAGTTTTGATTTGTTTGGCTATTAAACTCTACCAATAGAGATTAACTTTCTCCCTTGAGTCTGGAACTGAGATTCATTAATGTCAGTCACATGCTGTAATTGACTTAATACATTGTGCATAACATGCTTCCTGCAGTGAAGACCTTAGAAGTGGGTATATATAGGGTCTACTCCCTGTTAAATGAATAGAATAGAATAGAATAGAATAGAATAGAATAGAATAGAATAGAATAGAATAGAATAGAATAGAATTCTTTATTGGCCAAGTGTGACTGGTGTCAGTTTTGGAAGCCATACGAGGTTGGAAGCTTCCGTGCTGCCACTTTCTCATGTGTGGGAAAGTAGGAGTCCAAATCACCCTGTTCCCTCCGCTGTCAATTGGACACACAAGGAATTTGTCTTGAAAAGATAAAGATTAAAGATAAAAGATAAAGATTAATGCCATGCCAATAGATGTATTATTTTTATTTTTTCAATGTATTCAATGTATTTTGTTTTTTATTTTGTAGAACACCTGTTATTTTTGGTTCTTAAAACTACACTGTTGGAAGCTACATTGATTTAGGTGCAAATTATTAGCCCTGAGACCAGCACAGATAAAATTTGAAATCCTTAAATTAAGAGAGAAATGTATTGGAAATATAGACATAGGATGACATATTAATGATCCTACAAAAAAAGGTGCCAGGCTTTGAACTACCACATTAGCAATGGACAATTCTGAATAGAATTAGCATTTCACGTGGCATCTGCCAGGATTCTCTGTATAAATGGGGCATAACCTTCTCCCCTCAGTACGACTGCGGGATCCCACGTCAAACTGTAGATCACATCATGACTGACCATAAGCAGGGGGCATATACTGGTCCAGTAGCTGATTTTTTTAAATATAAACAATGCTGTGTTTCAATGATTAGATGGCCTAGACATTGGTTTTTGAACATAGATCTTTTTAACATTTTAAAACCAGCTACAAGAACCTGAACAGACTTGTAAGTGGATCACAAGCTTCCTAACAAACAGGAAGCAGCAGGTGAAGCTAAGCAGGATCACATCAGATACCTGTACAATTAGCACAGGGCCCCCCCAAGGCTGTGTGCTCTCCCCACTTCTCTTCTCTCTGTATACCAATGACTGCATCTCCAATGATCATTCTGTTAAACTACTGAAGTTCGCAGATGACAAGACAGTGATTGGTCTCATTCGAGACAATGATGAATCCGCATATAGACGTGAGGTCGAACGACTAGCCTTGTGGTGTGACTGAAACAATCTGGGACTGAACACACTCAAAACCGTAGAAATGGTGGTAGACTTTAGGAGAAACCCTTCCATACTTCCACCTCTCACAATACTAGACAACACAGTATCAACAGTAGAAACCTGGGGAGACGACTTCCGGTGTCCAGGGGCAACGGTCGTCTGGAGGCTTCTCTTGCCCCCAGCGCCCGAATCCGGCCGCCGCCGAGGCCCCCAGGGGCCAGGTGTTCCGAAAAAGGA
The DNA here is from genome assembly GCF_028640845.1 of Ahaetulla prasina. Lineage (NCBI taxonomy): Eukaryota > Metazoa > Chordata > Lepidosauria > Squamata > Colubridae > Ahaetulla > Ahaetulla prasina. The sequence continues at coordinate 27,273,802 of NC_080546.1, read as the reverse complement.
CACCTGCCGCACGGACGGCTCGCCAGGGGTCTCCCAGCCGACATACAGGACTGGGGGGACCGATGCTGGCGCGTCCTAGGCTCGGCGGGGTTTGGAGGCCACGGGCCACGGCCATTACTTTGGTCGTCGCCTGGGCCGCTGTGCCCGGTGACACCGGGGCTTTGGATTTATAACTGCAGCAGCCTGGTGGTGAACAGGGGCGGAGAAGAATTGAGGAATGGAGAAGGAAGGGATATCGGTAAACGCGAGTGGAGTGCTCCGGTGCGGGGGTTTTCTCCCCTGCGGCTGGAAGGAGCACGAGTCATTCTGGAGAGAGGAGAACTTAAAATAAGAAGATTACGGTTTTGTGGAGCTCTGGAGAGAAGAGGTGATGGAGAAATTTAGGAGGGAGGTTTGAGGCCCCTCCTCTGAGAACAGTGGTGGCGTCAGCTTCCGCCTTCACTATGAGAATTTTGATGACATCACTTCCCTTCGGCTTCCTGGTTGACTAACTGTACTCTGGACTCGTTGCTCCTGTGAGTGCCCCCTGGTGGATCCGGAGGAAATTATAAGGATACTGTGCTTGCCTGAGGATTTTGAAATTTTTTTTCTAAATGGCAAAAGGTCAGAGACCAACTGCTGGAGAGATGGAGAGAATTCTGGAAAAGTTATCCAATATGGACAAGAAACTGGATGATTTGCAAAGAGGCCAAACGGAAATAAGAGCAGAAATTGTGACTATCCAAAAGGATTTAAAGGATACTCAACAAGTCTCAGCAGAAAACAAGCAGAAAGTGGAAGGTCTGGAGGGTGAGATGCGGGCAGTGCAGAAAAGAGAGGAGACGACAGGCAATGCTGTGCTTGGACTACAGATGGATAAAATGTCTTATTTCCTTAGGTTTCAAAATTTGGAAGAAGTGGACCAAGAAGATTTGAGAGATGTTGTGACTAAATTGTTAGGAGAATTTCTTGGGAGAGGTGTTGATTTCATGAATTGGGATGTGGATCGAGTTTATAGAGTTAATTCACAATATGCACGCACGCATGCAGTTCCCAGAGAAGTTCATGTCAAATTTGTGAGAAGAGAGACGAGAGATGAAATTCTTAGAAAACATAGGAGTGGGGCACTGACTTATAGGGGCAGGGAGATAGCCATTCTGAGGCAGATTCCCAGACAGGTACGTGAAATGAGAAAGAAATATTACTTTTTGTCAAGCAAATTGTACCAGAAGGGAGTAGGCTTCAGATGGCTGATGCCAGAGGGATTGATGATTTTCCGGGAGGGCATTACGAAAAAAATTAGTACAATTGCGGAGGCTACGGCCTACGTGGAGGAACACAAAGCCCTCCTGGAATTAGATGATCCAGGAATTGAAGAAGGGGAGGTTATAGACCATGGGGCGGAGGCGGCTGCCGCTGTTGCGGCCCTGGAGTTGGGTCAGGCTGAACCCAGAGTTCTGAGATCCAAAACTAGGAAGTGATAAAGATATTTGGTATTGTGTTGGTTTTCCTTATTCTCTTTTGTATGATATTCTGTTTATTCTTGACCCTTCTTTATTGCGTATGTAAGATTTGTAAACTTAGCTACTTCGTGTCACCTGCTTGCCATATGGCTGTTGTATGTGTTAAAAATTTGAGCAAAATTCTTATCTTGCATAAGAAAAATGAAAATTTACCATACCTGATATGTATTTGTATAAACCTTTTTTGACCAATAAAAACTTTTTGAACACAAAAAAAAAAACAGTAGAAACCTTTAAATTTCTAGGTTCTATCGTATCGCAAGATCTAAAATGGACAGTTAACATCAAAAACATCATCAAAAAAGAACAACAAAGACTGTTCTTTCTGCACCAACTCAGAAAGCTCAAACTGCCCAAGGAACTACTGATCCAGTTCTACAGAGGAATTATTGAGTCTGTCATCTGCACCTCTATAACTGTCTGGTTTGGTTCTGCAACCCAACAAGAAAGACACAGACTTCAGAGGATCATTAGAACTGCAGAAAAAATAATTGCTACCTATCTGCCTTCCATTGAGGACCTGTATACTGCACAAATCAAAAAGAGGGCTGTGAAAATATTTGGGTTAAAAATATGGGTTTAAAAACCCATCTAATCCAAGAACAGCCATTTCAGTTAGGCTCTGCAGCATAAATTGCAGAGGAATTAGTGAGTCTGTCATCTGCACCTCTATAATTGTCTGGTTTGGTTCTGCAACCCAACAAGACAGACACAGACTTCAGAGGATCATTAGAACTGCAGAAAAAAACAATGGCTACCCACCTGCCTTCCATTGAGGACGTGTATACTGCACAAATCAAAAAGAGGGCTGTGAAAATATTTACAGATCCCTCACATCCTGGACATAAACTGTTTCAACTCCTACCATCAAAACGACGGTATAGAGCACTGCACACCAGAACAACTAGACACAAGAACAGTTTTTTCCTGAAGGCCATCACTCTGCTAAACAAATAATTCCCTCAATACTGTCAAACTATTTACTAAATCTACACTACTGTTAATCTTCTCATCGTTTCCATCACCAATCTCTATTCACTTATGACTGTATGACTGTAACTTTTTGTTGCTATCATTAAGGGTTAAATTGTACCCTATGACCATCATTTGTGTTGTAAATGTTGTACCTTGATGAAGGTATTTTTTCTTTTATGTACACTGAGAGCATATGCACCAAGACAAATTCCTTGTGTGTCCAACCACACTTGGCCAATAAAATCTTTTCTATTCTATTCTATTTATATTTCATTATGTTTTACTAATATAGGTGAAATGTTAATATATATTACTAGCCCCGGTATGAAATGCCACACACACACACACACACCCCTATATATAATGTACACATAACCTGATTTTAAATCTCAGTGTTTTTGTTTCTATGTTTATTTAACAGTGTAATTCAAAGCAGAATTAAATAGATATAGAATTTGATTTTCCTATCATTGGCAGAAATAACACTAACTAGCTATTTTCAATTCTACATGTCTGGGAAACAGAAGATAAATGTAATGTGTAATAAATGCCATAATTGGAATAAAGCCTCCCTAGATCCATTAATGGCTTTATGTGTGGAATGTGCTCCCTCTTAGGAAACATTAGCTTAAGTGAGAAAACTGGTTCTTTAACCTAAGACTTTCTATTCATGGGGAAAAAAGTTTTATTCTCTGGATATTTATCCCCTTAATGGAACAAAATCATTTTATTAAGCTGTACAGCAAGTTTTCCTAATTTTTCGGGTACCCTTCACATACATACATGATATCACATAGCTCATGCTCTTAAGTGGAGAAAAAGTGATTGAATGCCTCTATTTCCAACTGTATAGCTTAAGAAGAATCAAATGTTGCATTATTTTCAATGCAGACAAAGAGACCACTTTATCTGAAAGGCCTATGTGAAAAAAAAAAAGGTAGATTAATGAAAATCATTCCATCATTTTTCCCTTGTTCCTCTTTTCTAAAAAGCACTATTCTATATCACATATATATGCATTTAATATTTAAGTAATCTCATTTAGTGATACAAGGAATTTTCTGTAAGAAAATTCACATAATCTGTGACCAACAATCACTTCTTTACTCTGGATTGTTGTTACTACTATTTTGAACAAAAAATTTGAAGGATATGAATGCTTTTAGTTTCATTTGATAAATAAATTAAAAAAACCATATTGGGATAACCGATGAAGTATGTGACAATGTCTAGCCACCAAGTTGGCTTCATTGGGATAATTAAAAGCATACCAATCCAAACTGGAAGGGTTCTCATTAGTGCTGATACATCTAAGTTATAAGATATAAACTTGGAATTGGGACACCATCTGGGATAGATTTACATAAAATAAATCTACAAATAAATTGGACTGATTTTGGAATGTCTTCCTGGCAAAAATGTCCTTTTTTTAAAAAAACAAAAACCTGTTGCACATTTATGAAAACAATCTGTTTCTTAGAACCTGCAATGTTTCACTATGACACATCTTCTTAACTTCTGAATTTGCTATTTTCTTATCATTGCAATATTCAATGAAAGAAGAATTTTCAGAAATTTAAGAAGTGGAAAAATATACTGCACCCATGATAGAAAAAAAAGTTTAAAATAATTTACATTAGTAGTGTTTTATTTTTTCACTGGTGTAATACTTCCAGTTCAAACAGGTGTGAAGTAAAATGTTGTCAAAACACAAAAATAAAGATAGAATGTAGCCTTTACATCTTATAACTTTTTTTAATTTCAGGACATGTTGAGGGTATGGACATGGCCATTGTAGTGAATATACGTAGAAAATAACTTTGGTAAATGAAATACCTTTTAAGTGGTTTCATCTAAATAAGTGTTCACAATAATTGAAAAAATTATATGAAAAGATTTAATCCTCTGTTCTTCGTCTTACTTTTTTAGTTGTGAGTAAAGAAAAAATCATGTTCCATATGAATGATTGATTTAAGGAGTGGCATGTATTACCTCTTTAAAATATATTTCATTTATTAGAAACATTAAAACTATTCGTTAATATGGTTCAATTTCAATTTTTTTATGGTCACAGAATAACAAATAAAAGCATTAAAACGATACTAATAGTAAAGAATAAAAATAAAAGAATATTGCGATTAATAATAGATTAATAGTTGGGCGTTAAAGTTGATCTAATTTTACATACAGCATAGCAGAATTTAGCCACGTTCAGAGAAACTACTTCATACTGATCAGATGACAGTTGCACATAAAAAAAGATCAGTATTTCTCAGACATTTTATTAGGTAAGATGCTATGAATTGAATCAGTGTGAGTCCTTATAGAACAGGGGTATCAGCCATAGGGTGCTTAGATCTGGCTGGCGAGCCCTCCCTGGAAACAGTGAAGGACTGGCCTATGATGCCTCTGCCAGCAAAAATAGAGCTGGGGAAGACCGCCTGAGCTCCGTTTTCACTGGCAGAGGGCTGCAGGAGGCTGTTGTGGCAGAAAACGAAGCCCGGGTGGGCTGCACAAGGCTTCCCTGAGCTCCGTTTTTATTGGCAGAAGGTTGTAGGAGGTAATTGCAGTAATGGCCCCTGGCCATGCCCCCCCCCTTCCCCCCCGGTCAAACACAACCCTTATGCGCCCCTCAATGAAATCGAGTTTGACATTCCTGTTATAGAAGATGCAGTGTAGCAGGATGTGAGCTGTTTTTCAATGGCCCATTGTCCACTGAAGCGCAATTTCAGCTCATTGATATTTTTTTAATGTCGGTCCTCCAACACTGCTGTGGGAAGTGTGTTGCAGCATGCTAAGGTTAATGCCCTTCGGATTTGTGAGATGGTTATTTGATACAAATATCTCACTGCTTTAAAAGACCCTTTGAGACCTATATATGAAGGGCCTCTGGTGGCTCAACAGACTAATGCAATCTGTTATTAACACAGCTGCTTGCAATTACTGCAAGTTCAAGTCCCACCAGGCCTAAGGTTGACTTAGCCTTCCATCCTTTATAAGGTAGGTAAAATGAGGACCCAGATTGTTGGGGGCAATAAAAGTTGACTTTGTATATAATATGCAAATGGATGAGACTATTGCTTAACACAATGTAAGCCGCCCTGAGTCTTCGGAGAAGGGCGGGATATAAATTCAAATAATAAATAAATAAATAAATAAATAAATAAATAAATAAATAATAATAATAATATGCAATGAAATTATATTTTAACGTATGTCGAATAATAATAATAATAATAATAATAATAATAATAATAATAATAATAATAATAATAATAATAATAATAATAATAATATGCAATGAAATTACATTTTAATGTATGCCGATTAGTGTGCTAATACTACTGGATGGGCTCAAACTGCCTCCAGACATATTTAAGATACCATAGAAGACATTAGAAAGAAACTTCCTATTTGACAGCTATTCTTTGTATGTACAATTGATGGATGAATATAGTTTTTTAAATATCAAAATTAAGGGGTTTTTTTTGCCCATGTTTTAAATTATTAATAGCTGTTCTAAATTCTATTTTATGACCTGCCTTAGAGATTCTTGGATTTGAAAAACAAGATAAGAAAATAAATTAAAAATAAATTTATATTTACTAAATGTTTATTCCATTAATAAAAGGAAAACAAGACATATGCTTTTTAAAGTTTGCTATTTTGATATATTTTTAATGAGAGATTTCTTTTACAGTACAAACTAAACTAAACAAGAAAGATACGCACAATGAAATTCTAAACCTAAAGCTTATCTTTATCTTACCTTGTATGACAGCACTTTCTTGAACTGATGGCTATAATAGAAAAGAAGATCTTATTTTAAATGCTAAACAAATTCTTAATCAAGTGACTATGTTGTTGCATATAATATAAGAGAGAAGTACCCTAAACATGTTTCATTTAGTAGACTACCTTCTAAAAATGGATCAGTAGTTCAGTTTGTTTTTAACTATGTTGCACTCTTAAAAACTTAGATCAGAAATGTTCCTGGAAAAAAAAACAAGAATACTTTAGAATAGTTGCACTTATTGCCTTATCTTTCCATAGCTATACAGACATGATAACATCTGCAAGGATTACATTCCCCAAAGATTGCAACAGAAGAATCTGGAGAGGAAAATTAGAAAACCACAAGTGAAATGATTGGCTATACAAATGGTGTTGACAGGGGAAAATGGTTTGGGGGACCATAATCTGAATTATCTAAATAATGGACTGCTGGCACAAGGTTTAACAACTTTCAAGAAGTGGAAAAAAATTACTTTGAATATGTGTTTGATTAGAAGAGCTTTAAAACTGAATCCTGGGGTGGGATGGGTTAAAAATGTGAATATTTGTAGCTCAGTTAAATATTTATGTTCTATAGAAGTAATAGAAGTAATGAAGTATTCACTCCTGTGTACAAATCCAAGTGAATCAACATAGCAATGCTATAGAGACCATCTTGATTAAAATAAGTGGAAGAACAAATATGCTTAAGAGGGTTCTGCAGAGCACCATGAAGGGTTATATAAGTCTATTGCTATTATTCTTCCTGATGTCTCCAAATGTCTAAAAATTCAAAGAGAAAACGTGAATAAGATTTATTTAAAATAAACATCAAATCTTTCAAAGAGTAATAATAGGATTTCAACCATCCAGACATCTCTTGGAAGGCTATGGTCATTCCAGAAGATTCTTTACTTGTCTTACTAACAGAGGGAAGAACCCTTCCTAAGTTCATACCAACCAATAGGGAAAATGTTTCAGGAAATAATAGTAGGAGGAACATGGAAGAAAGTGATTATGTAAGGTTGGGGTTCTTAATTTTAAGGGAAATTAAAGCTTAATATAATCAAATGGTCAAACGACACTTTAAATATTGTACCTAGTTCTAGGCATCATTTTAAGAAAGAATGGGTTCCGAGAAGGAATGATCAGAGGATCGCTTAAGCCTCCGATGAGATTGAGAAGAAATTGGGGCTGTTTAGCTTTGAGAGGACAGTGGAAGGATAGCCTGCACTCTTCGTAAACATGAAAATACATCCAAAGAGAGACAAGGATATGTTGGTTCTGATTGCAGGACCCCGATGAACAGATTTAAGGTACAGGAAGGTAGAATCCAACTGAAAGTTAGAAAAAGGTTTCTCAAAAATAAGACCAGTGAACTACACTGGATCTCTTCAAGTGGAAGTCAGATAAACGTTTATTGGGATGTTTTAATCGAGATTTCACCATTGAGCAGATGGATTTTATAAACAAAATGACTCTTTCCAATTGTATGTTTTGGGATTCTGTGATTTGGGGTTGTGTATTGCTTTTCTACATAACACACAACATTAGTAACTTGTATTTTTCTTATGTAACACAAGCTGAAATACTTGGATATAATTTGTAAGCAACTTTAAACATTTTAAAATACCAGTTGTTAAACATAATGCTTGGCTTTTCTGTTTTCTCTATTATGTGAGAAAGCTTTTACCATTGTACCCAAAATGCAGTTTCAGATGTTTGATAAAAGGGTATACATTTTAATAAATTGGAAAGGCAACAGACCTTTTTGGAAATGCAAACTTGGATGTATTCTGTACGAACCCGTAACAGCAGGGAGAGATAACAAATGCTGCACCAACTTTGATACAGTGTTCAATGACCATGTCTGTTGCCACTCCACAAGCATGCAGTGCCACCTGAAAAAGAACCTCCAAATATTTATTTTATTTGTTCAATTGCTATGGCCGCCCATCTCAGGAATGACTCAAATATGGGTGGAATATACTGCCCCACTAGAAAACTTCCATGAGAAATAAAGGCTTTCTATTCATATACTACAAAATTAGAGGGTGCACTGAGCATATTTGGAGGGTGCATAAATCAGAGAGGGAAGAGCCTCAGTGTCAGTGATAAATGTTTCTATGAATGAAAGCATAAAATGAATACTGCTCCTTAGGGAACCAATCATTCCCATGTCCTTTTTTCCACAGCTGAGTTATCTACTGGAACATCAGCTTTCATTAATTGTGCTTTTATTATTCATACTCAAATTCGAAAAAAATGTTATAGAAGTTGACATGAGAATTAATGTCAACGTGAACTCAAATTAAATAATGAGAGTAATCAAGCCAACATGGAGTAATCCATATTCCAGGCATTGACCACAATTCTACAAATTTAACAAAATAAACCTGTTTCCTGAAACCTGGTAGTGAGACAGTCTTTAAATAATGCTTAGATTTGGTTGGTAACATAAAATAGCATGAACCTCCTCCTCCCTCCTGAACAGTATAGGATACTTTTGCAGTTTACAAATTATGTTTCAACTAATTTGTAAGAAAATAATTTCCTAACGGTAGTCCTTGAGTACAATAACAACATTATTGGGACCAGAATCGCTAGTTACAATTCTAAAGTAGCTTACCCCAATATTAAAACTTCCTTTAAAATTGTCCATATTTGCTTGGATGAACCAAATATTATGTAATCCTAATTCATCACTTCTTTTTTCGGCACATATGAGTGACTGTTCCTTATTTTCCACCAAAATTATCTACATTAAAAAAGAAAAAAAATAATCTTGGTCAATTTCTGGATTAAAAAACAACTCATATATATATTTATAATCAAAGACCAAAGTTTCCTTGAACAGAAATGTTTCCATTATAAACATAAGTGAAATGCAATTAAGCTTGGCCTGAAATAGTTTTTTCAAAAATGCATTATTCTGGGCATGTCACAAAAATCAGATAACTAAAATCTGTTTTCATAGTTAAAAATTATACTAATTCTAAAGAATGGATTTTCTAACCTAACACTGATAATAATATAATCATGATGGTGACCCCTCAGTTCAAAAAGGACAGTGTATTTCTTAAGGTCAAAGGCTTAAGGAATACTCTAGCTGCAGTTCTCGAAAGTTAGTATTTATTCTTGTGTGCAGTTATTATTCTGCAGTGCCATCCAAAACCATTTTAATAAACACAGTATAAGTGCCAAACCTACAAAGGTTTTATCCAGTTAGCTTATAAAAACAAAGAGTAGATGTTTGCTAGTTACTATTTGCACTGTCTTTCATATCAAGCATTTATGACCACATTTATACCAGATGGGCCCAGTTAAGATCATTTTCACATTTTGCAGAACTTTGCAACTGCAGTTCTAAAATAATTTGTGAGCAGGCCTCTTTTCAAGCATTTGGAAAGAAGCTGTTTTTTTCAGGTTCACTTGCAGGCCTCAGAATGATCAACACAGATTTCCAAGGGAAAATCTCTCCGAGGCTTAAGACAGAGACATATAGTTCCTAGAGAAGCAGCACAGTCCTGTGAGCTAGTAACTAATTCACACTATTTCTCGGATAACACTTCTATATTTAAGGATAGTGAATAAGAACAGAGATTTATATTTTAAAAAACTGAGGGTTTTTTGCACAAGATTTCCAGTTTGCCAACATGTTTGAGATTATGTAAAGTTTTGGAATGGGTCAGGCCATTGGCTAACCTTTTCCAGACCAAGTGCCTAAAGCGCACGTGCGTGCATGTACCCTCAGCATGTATCCCGCCTCCAGCGCATGCACAGAACAGACCCAAAGACCATCTGGTAGATGGGAGGCATGCTGAACTGGGGCAACGGCTCACGTGCCCACAGAGTGGCACACTTGTCATAGGTTCGCCATCATGGGGTTAAGCTATAAGCTGAAGAATATTCAGGCAATTGCTTTAGCTTTTTTATTAGATTTATATAAATTTATGTAAAAGTTTAAAACTAATGTCCCAAAGGTGCTTTTCCAAAAGGCAACTGATTTTCTTGGTTTTTTTCCTTGAAAACATTTCACTTTTCATTCAAGAAAAGTTCAATGTTGGCGAACCTTTTCGGCACCAAGTGCTGAAACGGGAGCGTGCACCCACCTGAAACCAGCTCCCCATTGCGGGAGCACCAGAAACTGGAAGAGCAGCTCCCTGGCGTGCATGGCCACAAACCGGAAGACCGGCACATACACCCGCCAGAAACCGGAAACTCAGCTTCCCGGCACGCACATGGGAACCGCTCTTCTAGTTTCTGGCACTCCCACATGAGAGTGCCAGGGAGCTGCTCTTCCAGTTTCCAGTGCTCCCCCCTGCACATGCATGGTCCCGTTTTGGCAAGGTTCGCCAACACTGCAATAAGCAGTTCATTGAAATTGCAACCAAAATGTGGAGTCCTTGGTGTTCTCTAAGCTTGGTTGCTTATCTATCTATCTATCTATCTATCTATCTATCTATCTATCTATCTATCTATCTATCTATCTATCTATCTATCTATCTATCTATCTATCGTATTTTTATACTGCCCTATCTCCCAAGGGACTCAGGGCGGTTTACAGCCAAGTAAAATATACACATAGATAAATACAAGTTAAAACCACAATTTAAAAAACTTATTAAATACGGCCGAATATTAAAACCCCAATAAAATAATAAAACTGATTAAAACCAAATTTAAAATTTAAAAATTCTAGTCCAGTCCTGCGCAAATGAACAGATGTGTCTTAAGCTCGCGGCGAAAGGTTCGAAGGTCAGGAAGTTGGCGAAGTCCTGGGGGAAGTTCGTTCCAGAGGGTGGGAGCCCCCACAGAAAAGGCCCTTCCCCTGGGCGCCGCCAGCTGGCACTGCCTGGCTGACGGCACCCTGAGGAGTCCCTCCCTGTGAGAGCGTACGGGTCGGTGAGAGGTATTCGGTAGCAGCAGACGGTCCTGTAAATAACCCGGCCCAATGCCATGGAGCGCTTTAAAGATAATTACCAAAACCTTGAAGCGCACCCGAAAGGCCACAGGTAGCCAGTGCAGTCTGCGCAGGAGAGGTGTCACGTGGGAGCCACGAGGGGCTCCCTCTATCACCCACGCAGCCGCATTCTGGACCAACTGGAGCCTCCGGGTGCTCTTCAAGGAGAGCCCCATGTAGAGAGCATTGCAGTAGTCTAGGCGAGATGTCACAAGGGCATGAGTGACCGTGCATAGGGCATCCCGGTCTAGAAAGGGGCACAACTGGCGAACCAGGCGAACCTGGTAAAAAGCTCTCCTGGAGACGGCCGCCAAGTGGTCTTCAAAAGACAGCCGTCCATCCAGGAGCACGCCCAAGTTGTGCACCCTCTCCATTGGGGCCAATGACTCGCCCCCAACAGTCAGCCGCGGCTGCAGCTGACTGTACCGGGGTGCCGGCATCCACAGCCACTCTGTCTTGGAGGAATTGAGCTTGAGCCTGTTTCTCCCCATCCAGACCCGTACGGCTTCCAGACACCGGGACAGCACTTTGATAGCTTTGTTGGGGGGCCCGGTGTGGAGAAGTACAGCTGAGTGTCATCAACGTACAGTTGATACCTCACACCGAAACCACTGATGATCTCACCCAGCGGCTTCATATAGATGTTGAACAGGAGGGGTGAGAGAATCGACCCCTGCGGCACCCCACAAGTGAGGCGCCTCGGGGTCGACCTCTGCCCTCCCGTCAACACTGTCTGTGACCAATCGGAGAGATAGGAGGAGAACCACCGATAAACGGTGCCTCCCACTCCCAATCCCTCCAACCGGTGCAGCAGGATACCATGGTCGATGGTATCAAAAACTGCTGAGAGGTCTAATAGGACCAAGGCAGAGGACTAACCCCTATCCCTGGCCCTCCAGAGATCATCAACCAAAGCGACCAAAGCCGTCTCAGTGCTGTAACCGGGCCGGAAGCCGGACTGGAACGAGTCTAGATAGATAGTTTCATCCAGGTACCGAAGTAATTGACATGCCACCACACTCTCTACAACCTTCGCCGCGAAGCGAAGGTTGGAGACCGGACGATAATTACCTAATACAGCTGGGTCCAGGGAAGGCTTCTTAAGGAGAGGTCTCACCACCGCCTCTTTCAAGGCGGCCGGAAAGATCCCCTCCAACAAGGAAGCATTCGTAATCCCCTGGAGCCAGCCTCGTGTCACCTCCCGTGTGGCCAGCACCAACCAGGAGGGGCACGGGTCCAGTAAACATGTGGTGGCGTTCAACCTCCCCAGCAGCCTGTTCATATCCTCGGGAGCCACAGGGTCAAACTCATCCCAAACAGTCTCAACAAGACAGCCCTCCGACATCCCACCCGGATCCACCCAATTTTGATCCAGACCATCCCGAAGCTGAACGATTTTATCGTATAGATAACCATTAAACTCCTCGGCACGTCCCTGCAACGGGTCATCCCGCTCTCCCTGTTGAAGGAGAGAGCGGGTCACCCGAAACAGGGTGGCCGGGCGGTTATCTGCTTGCCAGCAGATGTTTCACTACCCAACTAGGTAACATCATCAGTGCTAGTTGAGTGTGAGGTTTGTTTCCTTTTATATGCAGTAGCATGTTCTGCCAGTATTGTTGGAGTTGTGTGATTTTCTCCTTGGTAGTTCCTTGACAAATGCAGCAGGGAAGCAGTATTTTGTTGTGCATATTATATTTACATAGATCAGTGGTAGTCAACCTGGTCCCTACCGCCCACTAGTGGGCATTCCAGCTTTCAAGGTGGGCGGTAGGGGTTTTGTCTGATACTGAAGCACTTTCCTTTTTTTTAATTAGGTTTTCATAAAATTCCCCATGACAATTTAAATTTCTGAAAATATACTATTTGTATCATCCATGCATAAGTTTAGTTCACGTTATATAAGTGAAACTAAATGGCGCTATAGTGTGACCACAAACAAAAGAGCCTCGTCCCAGAATAGCTTGCGCATCTCCCCCCACACCACCCAGCTGTAACCGACAAGCAGAGCTAGTAGCCGGCACCCCCACCCCCACCCCCAATCCACGATGTGCGAGAGGCATGGACAGACAACAATACATGGTGCATTACTGTGGAACCGGTGGGTGTTTAGAAAATTTTACTACTAACAGAGATACAAAAGTGGGCGGTAGGTATAAAAAGGTTGACTATCCCTGACATAGACTGTTGCACCAGAGGACTGCTCTTCAAATTTTATTAGAGAATCTTCTGAACTTGTTCTAATATTGCTAATTAATTATTAAACTGATATCTCCCCACAATCAGCTGATCACTTATGGATAAAATCTGTCATATTTAGGCTAACCTAAATGTTAACTTTGCTTTCGGCCTGGATATACTAATTTTGTCTTTTTCACTAACTATCTATAGGAATTATTTTAAATGGGAACTATTAAGAGGCATAAAAATGTATGTTCTCACAAACATTATTATTTTGTTATTTTAAAAACATACAGAAAACTGATAATGATTTTTTTCTTAGAAATAATGTTCTATAAACTTGGACAGTATTATTATTGAAGGATGGTACATTATGATTAGTTAGAAAAAATATCCAGAAAAAGGTGAAAAGGTACTTGAAAAACATACTACTATAAATAATACCCAATTGCAGATATGAAATTTTGAATTAGCAATATCTATTTTATTGGTACTTTACCTGGCACAGTGGTAATATATAAGCAAGAACAATTCCAACATGGCCCTGTTCAAGACAAGAAATGAAGAAGTAAATCTTAATTCTACATAGCCACTATTTTACAATTGGGCATGTGCTTAAATGGAAAATATGCTTTATTTTGAACTACATAACACTACATAAGTTCCAGAAGAACTTATGAACACTACATAAGTTCCAGAAGAATTTTGGAATAGCCATGGTTCATCATAAAGCAAAATCTGGGATGTTTTCATTATTTAAGGAAACAAAATCTGGATGGATCTCAAAGTGATTTTACAGGATTAAGTAAGGTAAGGCTGGCGTGCCTGGGACTTCTCTCTCTCAAGAAATCATCTTACTCTGGACTCCAACCTTCTTAAGGGTTGGGCTTCAAAAATTTTAGCAAGGGGTTCTCTGCCTGGTTGCTGGGTGGGCGTGGCCATGGTGGGCATGACCAAGTCGGCCTCCTGTACCATGGTGGAGGGAGTTTTTTCCCTCCCCAGGCTCCAGAGGCTTTCCTCAAGCCTCCGGAAGGGCAAAAACAGCCTCCTTAGACTCCGGAGGCCTTCTTCCCGAACTTCTGGTAGGCCCATTTTTCGCCCTCCCAGAGCCTCCACACGCACCCTGCAGTTATCTGCATCCAAAACTAGCCGCATGGGGACTCGTGGGTGGGGCCAGCCAAGAGAGGGATTTGGGGGTTCTCTGAACTGCACAGAATCTTAGCTAGAGTTTCTCCCAAACCACTGCAAACTGAGCAGCCCACCACTGACTGGCTTGTGCACTTGTTCCTTCTGGCAATGATTTTTTTACTGCGTATTTCCATATCACTTCTGTTGTAAACCTCAAAACAACCTCTGTCTCTGAAAAAAATACTCTTTTGCTCAATGTATCAAGAGATGTATGCTTCAGCTTGGGCATGAAATATTGAAATCTGTGGTATGGGTATGGAACATTTTGCATATCCTTATATGCAATATATTGTAACAAAATATCGATAGAGACATGAAAGCCAATGAATCACTAATCAGTTTGCCTCTGTCTTGTAGCTTGTTAGTATACTTGTATATATATGTGTATATGTGAAAAGTAATTGAGATTGCATGTTACTACATTACCCCACCACTGCAAAAATCCACAATTACATCTCCAGGTTTAGCCAGTTTTGTCACTAAAGCGATTAGATTGTTCAGCTGCTGTTGTTTCCTCAAAGCGCGATCAGCAGACATCTTTCCTAAGAATGAGAAACAGAAATATAAAGACTGAGGAAAAGATGGTTTCTTTTTAGAATCATTTAACTGAGGGGTATCAAACTTGTGTTGTCACATGACGTATCTTGACTTTTTTCCCCTTCGCTAAAATGGGGGTGGGCATGACACATCTGGCTCGCAGGCTGTGAATTTGACACCACTGATTTAACTACTTATTCTGATTGGCAACTGATTTATTTTTATGGTTTAGCAGGAGTAGTTCGGATTTCATATGGTGAAAAAAGGAGGAAAGAATAAACTTGCTGAAAATGGCTTGTACAGTAAGTCAGCTTTCCAAGTAAGCTTAAGTTCTGTTGATTTCTCTGACACATCTGCATAATTTTCTTTGCCAAAACAAAAGTAGTTTGCTATTGCATTGTTCCAAGATATCTACTGACTCCCAGTCTGGTCTACATCCTTATTATTTTCTGTACAATCCCCACACAAATTCTAAGTGTGATCCCGATTAGCACTTAACAGAACTTCCTTCTTTCTACTACCCTGGTTTCATCTGACAATGTAATCTGATACGAAAATAATTTGCACACAAATAAGTTTATTTATGTACTTTCAGTTTACTAAGGATTAAATGTCAGCCACTACTATTGTTGGTTCCTTATGCAACGTTCAGAAGTCACAAAATGCACTACATGGCAGATTACAATATTTCCTATTTCATTTTTAAAAAGAAATGTTTGTTCATCAAAATTAAGGTCCAGTTTGATTTCTTTTTTTCAAGAAACCCACAATTAACAAGAAAACCAGAAATTATTTATCTCCAGCAGAGGTCCCCACTATGCATAAGTTCTTTTTAATCGAAGAAGCCAAGTTTTAGCTGTATCAAGGTTTGCATGAAGCACACTGTCTACACTTAATTATAAAGGTAGTCCTCGAGTTATGACAATTGAGCTGAAAATTTATGTTGCTAAGTGAAACATATGTTAAGTGAGTTTTGCCCCATTTTACAACCTTTCTTGCCACAGTTGTTACACGAATAGCTCCAGTCATTAAGCAAGTAAGATGGCTGTTAAATGAAACTGGCTTCCCCATTGACTTGTCAGAAGGTCACAAAAGGGGATCACGTGACCCTGGGACACCACAACTGTCATAAATGTGAGTCAGTTGCCAAGGGTCTGAATTTTGATCACATGAACTGCAATGGTCATAAGTGTGAAGAAGGGTCCTAAGTCACTTTTTCAGTGCCGTTGTAACTTTGAATGGGCACTAAATGAACCGTCGTACGTCAAGGACTGCCTGTAATCACTCCACTGAAGTTTATATATTTCAAACATGAGACTTCCAGCACTACTGAACAATAATGGCTTACAAAAAGATCCCCCCAAAAGATGAAAAGGATATATTTGGGTTCATCCAACTATCTATTCCATATCCTTGTCACTCTCATTGCAGCAGTGAGCATATTATAGAACATAATTCAAAACTATTTATTTTAAAAATGCATTGTCTTGAGGCAGCAGAACCAATATGAATAGTATAACACAGATTTTAAATCTTAACAAAACTGATAAAATATCAGAGTCAGATTAAAAATGATGGCAACAGTAACAGTAGATTTTAAAAAAACTCTTCCAGAGCAGCCTCAATAAGTTTTCTTTTCTCTCCCATTGGCTTTATGAAATGCTAAACTTTTACTATGTTTGGCAGTGTTCTGCAAATGGCTATAACTTATTGCAAAACACAGCCCGTATTTAATGTTTGGATTTTTTTTGGTGAAAAGTAGAATTTTCCTTCACAAATGTACAGCAATTTAGACAATGACCATAAACAGGAACTGTAATTTAAATCATAAGAATAAAAACCAGACTTGCATTATTAAAAGAATAATTTGTGCCCTAAGATAAAACATTTTATTTCTGTAATTCCTTCTACTTTAACTTGTCATGCAAGAACAATAGCCAATACATCTAAGTTAACTATATGTTGTGACTGTCTTTAACAATTTGGGGAATATCCCTTAAATTGGTACTACACCTCCTAAGATATGGAAGAGGGATCATGAGAGACAATCAATGCTTGAAAAGTTGATTTAAAATGTAATTCAGGACAGAATGGCATTACAATGTTTTTAACTCTTATTGTTTGCTTTAGCGCTTCGAGCCAAATTGTTTTCTATTAAGATAAGTTCTTAAAAGATTTCAAGAGGGAGAATAATGCCTTTTTCTATACAGCTTTTTCAATTATTTCCTGGAAAGGCCAAATGGCTATTAAAATACCTTGACACATCAAGAAAGAGAAGAGTATAAATCTAACAAATAAAATAAAATAATGTTCTGACTAGGTTCCCTTTCATAACTTTATTTTTAATCTGGGAAACTAATTGAAATAAAACCAAAACAAACTTTATGAAAACAGCTATCAGTGAGAACTTCACTGAAGGGACAGTTTCTTCCCTTTGGTACATAATTTTATTTAATTCTCAAGAGACATTTCTATAACTTCTGATAAAGCAATACATAGCAACAAACTCTAATGCTAATTTGAGTCATTCGATCTAGTGCGTTTAATTTAAAAGTCCAAAAAAAAATGAACTTTCTTTCTAATTCTTTCTATTTAAAAATATTTGAAGATCTGACAAAAAGTTCGTAAAATTGTTTTCTGTTTTCCTTTTTTTGTATTTCTTACTAACAATTCTTCATATTCCTAAGCCGTATTTCTTAATTTCTTGATCTTGTCACTTTAAGTTATTTGGACAAAGATTCATAAATAGCAAGAAGAACATATTAGATATACAATTCTTCATATTCCTAAACCATATTTCTTAATTTCTTGATCTTGTCACTTTAAGTTATTTGGACAAAGATTCATGAATAGCAAGAAGAACATATTAGATATACCCATCCATTATAACCAAGACCAAGACCAAAACCAAACAATATAACATTCCCTTTTTCTGGTTTGCTATACTTACTATATAGTAAATGAATACATGTTTTAGTCAATAACTCTATCTTAGATGTCATAGATTATTATTTATAGTTATAAATAATAGAAAACCATAAAACTGTTGTAAAGTTTCACAAATGATACCCCTTCAGTTACCCATCTTCCCTCTCACTTTAGAATTGAAATTAAAAATACGAGAGAATCACTAATGGATCATTGAAAAACTCAGGGAATTCCTAGCCACTGTGGCTAATCATGTTTTGTTAGGTAATTAAAAAGCATTTCAAAGCCTGTGGGAAAGAACAATTCACCCTGTGGGAGTCATTTTACAATAAGTACCATTTTAACTCACCATACCCTTAAGAGTGTAAGACAAAACAGTATGGAGAAGAACTCAATCTCTAAAATTCTATCACTGAGATCCTAGTAATGTTTCTTACTGTCAACAGCCAAAAATAAAATTATATTGTCATCATAATTAGTAACAAAATATCTCTAAAATGCCAGCAATTTCTAACATTCCAATTCCAATCCAAGGAAAGATTGTTTGTGGATGAACTTTGGCTAAATATAAACAGCTGATTTTAACAGATAAACATAAAACCAAGGATAACATAAATCAAAACGATTGATTGATGCCTCTTTCAAGAAGTCTTTTAGTGCCAGATTTAAAAAAAACCCACAAAAGCAGAGACCTTTAATTCTATCTGTCTGTCTGTATCTCTCCCCCCCCCTCGGAGAGAGCACACAAGTGACAATATTATGATCAAGTTGTACAAAGTAATAAAAATGTGGAATGGCTATTGTAATAGTTAAAAAGTTCTGCTTTTCACTATTCATAAGATCGTAAATACATATTTATTCTAACAATGTAGAATATATATATTACTTATATTTCCAAAAGACAGCTACATTTTATCACGAGAGTTTTATAAATGTTTTAACATTCAGATGGATTTGCACAAAACATGACAAAGTAGAATGATGTTATACTGCAGCACAATACAGTATTTAAGGCAAGTTACACACACAAAGTTCTTCTCAAACCCAGGATGGTATTTCTAAAGCAGGGGTGTCCAAACTTGGTCCCTTTAAGACTTGTGGACTTCAATTCCCAGAGTTCCTCAGCCAGCTTTGCTGGCTGAGGGACTCTGGGAGTTGAAGTCCACAAGTCTTAAAGGGACCAAGTTTGGACACCCCTGTAAAAGTGTACTATAAAATCTGAGCCAAGAACCTGCTTATTCCTGAACGTTCCATATATGTAGTGGTAATTTATGATATGAACATGGTATAGTTACAATTACTAACTAGTTCCCCAAGAGCTAGCCAAAAATGTAGGTTTCAACTGTATGCATGGCCTACATTTTAAAAACAATAGCTGTACAGGTAGTCCTTGGTTTATGAAAACAATTAAGCCCCAGATTTATGTTGCTAAGCAAGACTAAGTGAGTTTTGCCTCTGTTATGAGCTTTCTTGCCACAATTGTTAGGTGCATCACTGCAGTTGTTGAGTTAGTAACACAGTTGTTAGGTAAATCTGGTTTCCCTACTGACTTTGCTTGTTAGAATGTCACAAAAGGTGATCACATGACTTCTGGGATATTTGCAGCCATCATAAATACGAGTTTATGAGTTTAATTACATTGATCACAGCGTATGAGTTTAATTACATTGATCACAGGGATACTGCAAAGGTCACAAGTGTGAAAAACGATAATAAGTCACTTTTTTCAGTGCCGTTGTAACTTTGAACAGTCACTAAATGAATTGCTGTAAGTCCAGGTCTACCTGTACTAGACTTCAGCAGTCCAAATACTTGGGAATGACCTACGGTTCAGCGGCTTAAGTAGACTTAACTTATAACACTGAATGTGGCCTTTCTGTTTCTAATTTGGTCTATAAGGTACAGTATATATATTAAAATGATTTTCTTTTATTTATATTAACAAAAAACAATAATTTATTACTGTAAACTTTGATTAGGTATCTCACAAATACACATAAGAAGATAACCATTATTTGTAAACACCAATAAAAAATTCACAAAATGTTATTTTAATTATATGCATGTTATATCTACTGTATCTATTTCCTGTGTTATGTCTACACCATGGAGACTTTTAAATACATTCAGTCTGTTTTCTAACTACTTTTCAGGGCACTAATCTAAACAGGATTGCTAAATGTTAACTGGCTGTATTTAAATTAATAGTATATTCTGTTCTTATAGATATTAGGACATGATTACAAAAGAAAGTAACGATTTGGAAGTTTAGGATATCTAGTTAGTTTAATATTCAATTTACATACTAAAATAAAGAGCTGTGTTTGGTATTTCTTAATCTTTTTATAGTCTAAACTCGACAAAATACTGATAAACTCACTGCTTTGGTCTGTAGATCTATTTCATATCAGAAACACAATGCAACAGAGACAGTTTAATGCTTTCCTTAATGCTATTTCTAAATAAAAACCCCATTCCTTGAAGCTATTATTTTTTCCATTTTGTAAACTTAAAGGCAGTTTTGGAAACCAAACAAAAACAACCTACTTAGGCTTCTAGATCATTCTATTTTAAAGCACCATAGCATTTAGTCCTGCTTATAATTGAAAAAAAATAGCTAATATGAAAGACAGAATCAAGCTTGCTAGCTATGATATTACTGTGTGAACTTTTGCTGCTGTGCTTATGAATTAAAAAACAATAGCAGGAAATTGTGTGAATACAATATGCCAAGAGATTTCTTTCTCCTTAAGAGGGGTAGACATTAATATATTGGTTAACTATTGCATACCTGATGGTCTATGCCAGTGGTTCTCAACCTTTATAGTGCTGCGACCCCTTTAATACAATTCCCCACGATGTGGCGACCCCAACCGTAAAATTATTTTTTTAGACAGCGATCTCAGCGCGCCTCAGCAGCCGCAGAGGGGGGGGAAAGCGGCAAACTGTTTTTTTAAAATTTATCGCGCCTGAAGCCGTATTGGCTAGCGATCTGAACTGCTTGCGATTGCCTTGAGGACGGAGGCATTAAAGCGGAGACTCCTCCCCTATTAAGTTTATCGCACCTGAAGCCAGATTAGGCTAGCGATTGGGAGCGATTGCAGCTGGCTTGAGAGGGAGACATCAGAGCAAAGATTTCTCTCTTTTTTAATTCATCGCGCCTGAAGCCGAATTTGGCTAGCGATTTGAAGAGCCTGCAGATGGCTTGTGAAGTCAACCATTGGACCGCATTTCTTCGACTCACAAGTATACTTCCCATATTTCCTATGGTCTTAGGCGACCCCTGGCAAATCGTCATTCGACCCCCAACGGGGTCGCGACCCACAGGTTGAGAACCACTGGTCTATGTGCTTACTTCTTAAAAAAACTTTCCACTAATATAGCAGAACCCCTAAGCCTAATCCTTGAAAAAATTTTCAGGACCAGCTCCCTTCCCAAACTATGGTCACAAGCCATGGTCATCCCTGTCTTCAAAAAAGGAGACCCCAGCCTAGTTGAAAATTATAGACCAATTTCTGCGTCACCTGCAAATGGATTCAATCATCAACCAATCCATTACCTTCCACCTGGAAACAAACAACCTACTCTGTAATAAACAATTTGGTTTCAGAAAAAAATTATCCTGTAATTTACAACTTCTTCACTGCAAAAACATATGGACTACAAATCTTGGTCAAGGCAAAGCAATAGATGCAATTTACATAGACTTCTGTAAAGCTTTTGACTCAGTGGTACATGACAAACTTCTCCTAAAACTAAAATCCTACGGCATCTCCGGACCCCTCCATAATTGGATAACAACGTTCCTGTCAAACAGACAACAAGTGGTCAAAATAGGCAGTGCCCTAACAAATCCCGCTCCTATCAATAGTGTTGTCCCCCAAGGCAGCGTTCTAGGACCAACACTCTTCATATTATACATTAACGACCTCTGTGACCATATTATAAGTAATTGTGTTCTCTTCGCTGATGATGTTAAACTATTTAACACTACCAACAATACGGCTACCCTTCAAAAAGACCTTGACTTTATCAGAACACTAAATACAAACTCGACTGACATTACCTTGTAGATGACCCCCCACCCCGTTAAAGACCTTGGAGTTTTCATATCAAATGATCTAAGTGCCAAAGCCCACTGCAACTATATCACAAAAAAGGCTTTAAGAGTTGTAAACTTAATCTTGCGTAGCTTCTTCTGCAGAAACATTACACTACTAACCAGAGCATATAAAACATTTGCTAGACCAATTCTTGAATACAGCTCGCCTGTCTGGAACCCACACCTCATTTCGGACATTAATACAATTGTGCGTGTCCAAAAATATTTTACAAAAAGAGTTCTCCACTCCTCTGAATACAACAAAATTTCTTATGCCACCAGACTAGAAATACTGGGTTTATAAAATTTAGAACTCCGCCACCTTCGATATGACCTGAGTTTAACTCATAGAATAATCTGTTACAATGTCCTTCCTGTTGAAGAGTAGTACTTCAGCTTCAATTTAAGCTTAATGTGAACCACTCCAATTTTGGTTGTAAGGGGTGTACATAAGAGCACCAATGTGCCTACCATTCCTGTCCCAATGTCCCCTTTGATTGTATCCAATTTGTATAGTTTTTTTAATACTTATGCTTATATATATACTTATATATCATATAGTTATTTCATGCTTATGCTTACATATGCTGTTGTGACAAATAAATAAATAAAATAAAATAAAAATAAAATAACTGGAGTTATATCAAGGATTCAACTAGGTATTGATAATTAAGAGCATAAGAGCACCAGCGTGCCTACCGTTCCTGTCCTAATGTTCCCTTTAGTTGTATTCATTTTATGCTTATATATATTATTTAATATGTATTTGACGAAATAACTAAATAAATAAAATAAATAAATAAATAAATAAATTATCTTGTACTTGCATTGATTGATTATAAAGATTATAAAGCTGAGCTGCATTTGGGTAGACCCAGATACTTGCTTTCTCTAGTACATATGTGGGGAACTGCCGTCACCTTACCTTAATAAAACCTTAACAATAATAACAAAACAACAATCCACATAAATGCAGCATAATCAAGCTCCTGTGTCCAGTTGATAAAGTTTAATAAAGGATGAGGTCAAGCCCGAACAGCAGCTTTCAAGATGTCATGTAACAAACTACCTCAAAGAGCTACAATAGATGTAATGACATATCTAGGAAAAGAGATCCACTATTGTATCAGTAGCAGACAACTGGATAATAGAAGATTCTGCAAATATTTAATTCAACTCAAGGGTGAAATCCAGCAGGTTCTGACAGGTTCTGGAGAAGCGGTAGCGGAAATTTTGAGTAGTTTGGAGAACCAGCAAATACCACCTCTGATTGGTTCCAGAGTGGGGTGGGAATGGAGATTTTGCAATATCCTTCCCTGCCATGCCCACCAAGCCAGATCCTCATCAACACTGATTCAACCAATATATTATATAATATAGTAAAATTGATTAGGCATGCCATGACAAACAAAAAGATGCCAAGACCCTAATCTCAATCCTAACCCTAACCCTAAATTGGAAACAATTTCAGCAGAAAGTTAATGAATAGTCTCAAATCCACTTTTCTCTTTAAAAATTCATAGGATCTATTCTTAATTCACAAACTCTAAATCATTATTGGTTGTGCAAAGGCAATCGCTAGTAAAAAAAAACCCTAACCTTTGTGAAAACAGATAGATGTCTGATAAACTCCAAGCTGGAGAAACTGGGGTACGAGGTAGACATTTTGCAAACCTTTTTTAAAAAGTGCTGCGGAAAGGAATGGAGAAAGCAATGGACTGTAATGCTCCATAAGAGCATAACATACATCATATTTTTCGCTCCATAAGACGCACCTATGTTTAGAGGAGGAAAACAAGAAAAAACATATCAGGCAGAGTCTGAGAGGACCACAGATAGGTGTCCTTTCATGTGCCAGCTCTGCCTATTGACTCCTACACTGCAGAAAAGAGACAGGCAATGACAAAGACAGAAGAGACAGGGTTCAGCACTGTAGAAGACCCCACTGCTGCAGCCCAGCTGCTATTCACCAAAGAATTGGCACCATCCTTTTTTGGGGAGGGGAGTGCATCTTATGGAGCGAAAAATACGGTAATTGCTAAAAGGTAAATTGGAATGGATAAAAAATTAGTTTATGTGAATCGTGAATGGAAATCTTTTGTTTCACATAAAGTGAAAAGTTTCCAGTTGGCATCATCAATGGACTGAGTTTTAATTTAGTTTCAGTCACAAATTTCCAAAAGATCATTTATGAAAATATAGGAACTTGGATCTCCCTGCTGTCAAATATAGGGAAGAGTGCTTGATAATATCTTGATTCTCAATGGACCATGTGAGAACGGGGCTGATTGAATAATTATATTCTAACTTATAGACCAGAGTAAAGTGGCTTATGGATCACCATGAATTACCATAACATGTCTTGACCTTACAAGCCAGTTTTATAAAGTCCTGGCAATGAATATAACTTTACAAATAATTCTCTTTCAATAAAGTTGCATGAAATAACACCTGAAAGAATCCCACTGCAGATTTCTTGAGCAGTCATAACCTATCATCAGATGCACTATAATGTTGGCCATACAGAAGAACTGGCACTAATAGGAACATTTTTGATAGACAACATGATAACAGAAGTAATGGACCAAATAATTAAACAGAAATAAACAGCTCAAATGAAGTGAATTATTAAGGAAAAAGGGAGAGACTGTTCTTTCATGTATAGCATAGCTATCTCTAATCAATTGTCCTTTGTATTCACTTTGTCACCTGAAATAGTCTTGGATGAGAGATGGAGTAGGAGACTACTATTAAATTTCAAATCCTTTAAATGAAAACGGAAAAGAATAATCCCTGAATGAGATTAATTATCCACATAATAGTGTGTGGGTCCTTATTTTAAGATATGAAACTATTGTGACATACAGTCATGGGCGAAAGTGTTGGCACCCCAGAAATTTTTCCAGAAAATCAAGTATTTCTCACAGAAAAGTATTGCAGTAACACATGTTTTGCTATACACATGTTTATTCCCTTTGTGTGTATTGGAACAAAACAACAAAAGGCAGGGGAAAAAAGCAAATTGGACATAATGTCACACAAAACTCCAAAAATGGGCTGGACAAAATTATTGGCACCCTTAACTTAATATTTGGTTGCACAACCTTTGGAAAAATAACTGAAATCAGTTGCTTCCTATAATCATCAATAAGCTTCTTACACCTCTCACCCGGAATTTTGGACCATTCTTCCTTTGCAAACTGTTCCAGGTCTCTCTTATTGGAAGGGCGCCTTTTCCCAACAGCAATTTTAAGATCTCTCCACAGGTGTTCAATGGGATTTAGATCTGGACTCATTGATGGCCACTTCAGAACTCTCCAGCGCTTTGTTGCCATCCATTTCTGGGTGCTTTTTGACGTATGTTTGGGGTCATTGTCCTGCTGGAAGACCCAAGATCTCGGATGCAAACCCAGCTTTCTGACACTGGGCTCTACAGTGCGACCCAAAATCCTTTGGTAATCCTCAGATTTCATGATGCCTTGCACACAGTCAAGGCACCTAGTGCCAGAGGCAGCAAAACAACCCCAAAACGTCATTGAACTTCCACCATATTTCACTATAGGTACTGTGTTCTTTTTGTAGGCCTCATTCTGTTTTCGGTAAACAGTAGAATGATGTGCTTTACCAAAAAGCTCTATCTTGGTCTCATCTGTCCACAAGACGTTTTCCCAGAAGGATTTTGGCTTACTCAAGTACATTTTGGCAAACTGTAGTCTTGCTTTTTTATGTCTCTGTGTCAGCAGTGGGGTCCTCCTGGGTCTCCTGCCATAGCGTTTCATTTCATTTAAATGTTGACGGATAGTTCGCACTGACACCGATGCTCCTGAAGCCTGCAGGACAACTTGAATTTCTTTGGAACTTGTTTGGGGCTGCTTATCCACCATCCGGACTATCCAGCGTTGCAGCCTTTCATCAATTTTTCTCCTCCGTCCACGCCCAGGGAGATTAGCTACAGTGCCATGGGTTGCAAACTTTTTGATAATGTTGCACACTGTGGACAAAGGCAAATCTAGATCTCTGGAGATGGACTTGTAACCTTGAGATTGTTGATATTTTTACACAATTTTGGTTCTCAAGTCCTCAGACAATTCTCTTCTCCTCTTTCTGTTGTCCATGCTTAGTGTGGCACACACAGACACACAATGCAAAGACTAAGTGAACTTCTCTCCTTTTTATCTGCTTTCAGGTATAATTTTTATATTGCCCACATCTGTTACTTGCCCCAGGTGAGTTTTAAGGAGCATCACATGCTTGAAACAATCTTATTTATCCACAATTTTGAAAGGGTGCCAATAATTTTGTCCAGCCCATTTTTGGAGTTTTGTGTGACATTATGTCCAATTTGCTTTTTTTCCTGCCTTTTTTTGTTTTGTTCCAATACACACAAAGGGAATAAACGTGTATAGCAAAACATGTGTTACTGCAATACTTTTCTGTGAGAAATACTTGATTTTCTGGAAAAACTTCTGGGGTGCCAACACTTTCGGCCATGACTGCATTTTACTCATATAGCATATATCACATGACCCAGCCTGCACAGTGGTTATGCTGATTTGTTGTTTCTTTTATCCTGACCATAGTTAATATCCTGACTATATGTACTGTATGATGTTTTTATTGTTACATGGTTTTGTACAGTTTGTTGTTAGATATGCAGAGTCATAAATTCACGCCATGCAGTCATGAATTTGCAATGGGAAGCGATATGATTTGAAACAATAATTGAATAATATAATTTGAAGAATCCATTACAGGAAAACATAATGACATTACGAGATTCCTAAGATTGTGACTAATCACTATGTAAGACTAGTCACTATGTAAAACAATATTTGGTCTGACTGTAGAACAATAATCTTATTACAATCCTGACATCATGTAATCTCCCAATTGCAAAATAGAAAGATTCTATTTAAACATTGTCTCAGTTACACTTGAAAATAAATTAGGGCAACAGACTTTAGGGCTAATCAGCCTTCTCTAATTTCATGGTCTGGGTGGAATTCAAGCCCTAGAATTCTCATCAATAGCTATTCTACTCAGATATGTTAATAATTGATGTTGAAAATGCAACGTTCAAGTTATGAACTATTTCTTAAGATCATTAAAATGTTGCCAATTTTTAAAAATAATCATATGTATTATTATTTAGGGGTGAAGTAGGGTGGTGGCTCAGCAACTAAGGTGCTGGCCTTGTTGGCCGGCAGCCCAGGTTTGAGATCCGAGTGCCAAGCGACCGGGTGAGCTCCCATTCTCTCCCCAACTCCTGCCAACCTTACAGTTGGAAACATGCAATGTGTAGATAAATAGGTACCACTTCAGTGGGAAGGTAACAGAGCTTTGTGACATCATGCTAGCCACATGATTGTGGAAATGTCTTTGGACAGCTCTGGCTCAATGGTCTTGAAATGGAGATGCACTCTGTCCCCTAATCAGTAATGATTAGTGGAATAAAATCCACAAGGACTCCTTTACTTTTTTTATGATTATACATCACATATATGACAAAGGATAACTAAGTCATCATTTAATTGCTTGTATGTGTCCATTAAATTTCTGGATATTAATACACAGACAACTATTTCTTGGAAACAGTTGGAAACAAACTTGATATTTTTATAGAAGATATTTGGGGCAGGCTGTGTTTTTTTTTTTTTAGGAAATATTCTTTGCAACTAGAGTTTTGGCTCACACCTAGAAATTCATAATAAAACCACCACTAAAAATGTCAATAAGGATATGTTATGCTAAACCTATTGAGTTATATCCAACTTTACATGAACAAACTTTTGCAGGTGCCACATAATTTCCTCTCTGTGTTCCTCCCTGCTTACCATCTGACTTAAGCAGAAATAAATTCAAATCTTCCTACCACAAAATTGTGCAAGACAGACTTGGAAGTGACTTTGCATTTTACAGGGTTGCCAGTTAAAATAAAAGAGAACTAATCTCTCCAGGAACATTTTATCTGATTCTATCAAACTTGCTGAAATGCAGCCAAAAAAAATCAACCAAGCAAACAAAAACTTCTGCACTTTTAAATTTTGATCCATGATGGTGATGAAAATGTAAGAATGGTAACATGAGTTTGGCAAATATTTTAGTATATAGAATTAGAATATTGAGTGAAATATGACAAATCCAACATTTTTGGACATCCTTATTCAGAAGTGATAACGTGGAACCATGGAAATGTCTTTCTAAATGCATTGTGTCCAGGGAAACACAAGTAAAAGAAAAGCTTCTCACAAATTCAAACTTCTCGAACTCACAATATTTTCTTTTACAGCATGTTTCCCTCAACACAATGGTGAGGAAAGCGACAGAGCTTGAAAGGTAAGACCTGCATCCTTCTTCTCACCCGCCCCACCTGCCACCCCAAATTGCATCCCTAAAGGGGGTGGGTGGCTAAGCAAGGGGCAGGAACCCTGTCATGCCTGGCGAGGGGGGGGGGAAGAAGAGATGGCAAAGGGAGCCACAACTTGCTCCACATGTCTTGCTTCTCTCCCGCCCCACATACCACCCCTCTTGATAAAGAGACGGTGGGGAAGGGAAGCAGCTTTTTCCATTGGGGTGGGACGGGATGTGTTGGGTCCCTCGGTTGGCATGAAGAACAGGGAGGGGAGGTGACAGCAGCAACGGGACATCCAGTCCCATGCTTGCCGCCTCCTGTACCCTCAAAATAATAAGACCCCCTGATAATAAAGCGAAGCCCTTATTTGGGGGGGATCAAAAGAAAATAAGACCCTGTCCTGTTTTCGGGGAAATGGTTTAAAAAATGGTTCATAGGAACCTTCAAAATGTATTTTTATGACACTGCAGTAATTAATTACTTTTCACTTGGCTTAATCTTGGCTCTATTTTCAATTTGGGATTATTTTTTTACTTTTTGATTTCTGGAAACAGTTCTCTCTGGTGGTGTTATTTATTCTTCATATTTACTACATATGATACATTACTGATGATTACTGATGTAATTGCAGACATCTGTAATAGAATCTGCTCTAATAAATGATTTAGAGAAAAGATTAGGTAGCTTCATGTCAGTTCTCCCAGGAAAGTTACTACAGTTCTCAGTGGATTCTAAAATTATAAGTATTAATCAAGGAATTCACAACAGCACATCCATCATTTAAGATTGTTTTATCTCCCAGGGAAGATAACTCCAGTTGAAGAACTTAGAGGGTACAGTTAGAGAAGACACAACTCTTTGTTCCATGTCACATCACCGCCCTTTACAATTCTTTGCATGCTTGAAGACAAAGGGTGCTAACATTTATCAGTTTTTTTCTTACTGCAACAGATGTGGAATTTGCTTGATCATAAATTTCCTTGGGAGCTGTACCTGAATCTGTATCATACAGTCTACTATGTGCTGTGCTACTAGGATACCTGCTTAATTTTATTCCACTAACCTTTTTAAAAAATATTTTTATTTATACATTTTTCTTTAGTAAACATAAAAATTCAGTATCTACATGAACAGTGTGTTGTCTGGGTACAGTTAATTTTGACAAATAACAATAGTAATACTAATAATAATATTCATAACATTGCTATAATTACAAAATAATATTTGCTTAGCCATACTAATAAACCTTCATTGTACAATTAATCATTCTCTTAAAGTTTTAAATTTCTAACTTCTGTTTCTGTTAGCTAACCATTGGTAAAATGAATCCTATGTTAAAAAATATTGTTTCTTCCTTCTACTTAATTTTAAGTGTTAATCTATCCATCTCTACGCATTCTAATATTTTTAAAATTATACTTTCAACTGTAGGGATCTCTTCATTTTTCCACTGTTGTGCAAAAACACTTATTGCTGCTCCTAATACATATAAAATTAAATATGTATTCCCTTTATTGTACTTTTCTGGTAAAATACCCAACAAGAATATTTCTGGTTTTAGATCTATGTGCTGCCTTATCAACATATACTTTCCTCCAGTATTTTTTTTGCCTTTGAACATGTCCACCAGACATGATGTGAACCCAGTATCTGATTACATTTCCAACATTTTGCAGATATGTTTTTAAACATCTTTGCTATTCTTGCTGGTGGTAAGTGCCATCTAGAAAACATTTTATATAAATTTTCCTTATCTGCAGTTGACACTGTTAATTTTATACTACTAATCTAAGGATTTAGTTGGGATTATGTTTAGCACAGTTAAAGACATATATTTAAAAATGACCAGCTACTTTACAAAAGTATGTGCGTATCTATATTAAATATTTATATTTTGTAATGTATGGAAGTAAATGACTTTTGAGGCTAACCATCTTTATTTAATCTTTGTATATATACAGTTGCCTAACTTTAAATTAAAATAATGAAATACCTTACAACAATGTTGCTTCTTCAGAATCTGCTAAATTTTAATTTAATTTAATTAAAATTTAATTAAATTTAAATTTAATTTAATTTTCATAAATTTTATGAAATTGAATTTACATTATCAGATAATATAATTATCTGATATCTTTAATAGATTTTAAATCTGAAGGAAGAATGAAGATAAATGTCTAATTCAATACTGAATTGATTCCAATTTGCATTTCTTAATTTAGATAGCTAAACCTGCCACAAAGGCAGATGGAAACAACAACTGCAACAGATGTGAGGAAAGCGACAGAGCTTGAAAGGTAAGACCTGCATCCTTCTTCTCACCCGCCCCACCTGCCACCCCAAATTGCATCCCTAAAGGGGGTGGGTGGCTAAGCAAGGGACAGGAACCCTGTCATGCCTGGTGAGGGGGGGGGGGGAGAAGAGATGGCAAAGGGAGCCACAACTTGCTCCACGTGTCTTGCTTCTCTCCCGCCCCACATACCACCCCTCTTGATAAAGAGACGGCGGGGAAGGGAAGCAGGTGTTGCCATTGGGGTGGGACGGGATGTGTTGGGTCCCTCGGCTGGCATGAAGAACAGGGAGGGGAGGTGACAGCAGCAACGGGACATCCAGTCCCATGCTTGCCGCCTCCTGTACCCTCAAAATAATAAGACCCCCTGATAATAAAGCGAAGCCCTTATTTGGGGGCGATCAAAAGAAAATAAGACCCTGTCCTGTTTTCGGGGAAATGGTTTAAAAAATGGTTCATAGGAACCTTCAAAATGTATTTTTATGACACTGCAGTAATTAATTACTTTTCACTTGGCTTAATCTTGGCTCTATTTTCAATTTGGGATTATTTTTTTACTTTTTGATTTCTGGAAACAGTTCTCTCTGGTGGTGTTATTTATTCTTCATATTTACTACATATGATACATTACTGATGATTACTGATGTAATTGCAGACATCTGTAATAGAATCTGCTCCAATAAATGATTTAGAGAAAAGATTAGGTAGCTTCATGTCAGTTCTCCCAAGAAAGTTACTACAGTTCTCAGTGGATTCAATGGATTCTAAAATTATAAGTATTAATCAAGGAATTCACAACAGCACATCCATCATTTAAGATTGTTTTATCTCCCAGGGAAGATAACTCCAGTTGAAGAACTTTTAAGGGTACAGTTAGAGAAGACACAACTCTTTGTTCCATGTCACATCACCGCCCTTTACAATTCTTTGCATGCTTGAAGACAAAGGGTGCTAACATTTATCAGTTTTTTTCTTATTGCAACAGATGTGGAATTTGCTTGATCATAAATTTCCTTGGGAGCTGTACCTGAATCTGTATCATACAGTCTACTATGTGCTGTGCTACTAGGATACCTGCTTAATTTTATTCCACTAACCTTTTAAAAAAATATTTTTATTTATACATTTTTCTTTAGTAAACATAAAAATTCAGTATCTACATGAACAGTGTATTGTCTGGGTACAGTTAATTTTGACAAATAACAATAGTAATACTAACAATAATATTCATAACATTGCTATAATTACAAAATAAAATTTGCTTAGCCATACTAATAAACCTTCATTGTACAATTAATCATTCTCTTGAAGTTTTAAATTTCTAACTTCTGTTTCTGTTAGCTAACCATTGGTAAAATGAATCCTATGTTAAAAAATATTGTTTCTTCCTTCTACTTAATTTTAAGTGTTAATCTATCCATCTCTACGCATTCTAATATTTTTTAAATTATACTTTCAACTGTAGGGATCTCTTCATTTTTCCACTGTTATGCAAAAACACTTATTGCTGCTCCTAATACATATAAAATTAAATATGTATTCCCTTTATTGTACTTTTCTGGTAAAATACCCAACAAGAATATTTCTGGTTTTAGATCTATGTGTTGCCTTATCAACATATACTTTCCTCCAGTATTTTTTTTGCCTTTGAACATGTCCACTAGACATGATAATGTGAACCCAGTATCTGATTACATTTTCAACATTTTGCAGATATGTTTTTAAACATCTTTGCTATTCTTGCTGGTGGTAAGTGCCATCTAGAAAACGTTTTATATACATTTTCCTTATCTGCAGTTGACACTGTTAATTTTATACTACTAATCTAAGGATTTAGTTGGGATTATGTTTAGCACAGTTAAAGACATATATTTAAAAATGACCAGCTACTTTACAAAAGTATGAGCGTATCTATATTAAATATTTATATTTTGTAATGTATCGAAGTAAATGACTTTTGAGGCTAACCATCTTTATTTAATCTTTGTATATATACAGTTGCCGAACTTTAAATTAAAATAATGAAATACCTTACAGCAATGTTGCTTCTTCAGAATCTGCTAAATTTTAATTTAATTTAATTAAAATTAAATTAAATTTAAATTTAATTTAATTTTCATAAATTTTATGAAATTGAATTTACATTATCAGATAATATAATTATCTGATATCTTTAATAGATTTTAAATCTGAAGGAAGAATGAAGATAAATGTCTGATTCAATACTGAATTGATTCCAATTTGCATTTCTTAATTTAGATAGCTAAAGGCAGATGGAAACAACAACTGCAGCAGATGTGATTTTCTTTCTCTGTTTTAACTCTAAATTCCTGAAGACCAACATATAATGACAGAGTGCCAAAATACAGCCTATAATGGACACTTTGCTACTGAGACAAATGAAGCAAAAAATGATATCTGTAATCAAGATATATGTTTATAATACTTTAGATTTATATTGCATATTATATATTTTATTTTTTTATCTCTTGTGCTTTTTAATCAAAATGTGATGTGAATGTGCCACATGATAAATAATATACCATACAATAATAAATATACTGTTCTCCTCCTGCCAAAATAGTCTAATTGGCTTTAAAGTCCTTTTAAATCATTTTTAAGCAAAAATCTAAAAATCATAATTAGAGTCTATTGCCATGTTCTGTAAAAGCACTTAGAAGCCTCCAACATGGCCAAAGTCCTTCTGACAATAAATCAGGAGGTATGAAGTGATGATGGCACACAACTTGTTGAACCTCATCATGTTTTTTACTTTCCTGAAAGAAAAACTCCTTACAGAGCACAAAGAGCTTAGTTAAAGTCAATTATTTTTGATTTTCCATTTTAGTTTAGAAAACTTGCACAATCAATCAAGTGTTTAGAATCAGCCACAACAACAAATTATTTATAATCTAATTAAAATCATTAAGAGGATGAACACTTGCTCTTATATAAAGTGTACAAACTTGCCAATGTTTCCCTGATTGATGAGTTATGATCCTATATAGGATATTAACAAAAAGAGCCATTCAGGGAAATGCACACTATTTACGACACGTTAACAGAATGCTAATATGTTTACAGTAATTTATAGAGAGTTTCTGATCCATCTAAGCTTACACACATGGACTATAGATCATATGATGGGACGTTTCTCCATTTCCTTTTCTTACACACTCAAAATTTACTCCAAATGGTCCCCAACTCCACTGAAATAGGCTATTGGCTACACAGAGTTAAGGAGGGTGAAGAGGCATCTTTCTTGCTAGTGATAGCATTCCATGACTGGATGACTACCACTGGACATAATGCTATGTTTTTATATAGTATTCACTGTTCTATAAGATATATTTTGTGCATAGAATCCCTGTGATACAATTATAGAGCGTAATTCAGCTTAGAATACTGCATTCATTTTAGAAGATATTTTCTTTTTAGGCGTACATTTGCCATAATAAAACAAGGCCTTAAAATTGTTGCCCAATAGGAAATTGTTGAGTTTATTTTATTTTATTTTATTTTTTTGTTTACATTTATACCCCGCCCTTCTCCGAAGACTCAGGGCGGCTTACAATGTATAGGGCAATAGTCTCATTCTATTTGTATATATTTACAAAGTCAACTTATTGCCCCCCCAACAATCTGGGTCCTCATTTTACCTACCTTATAAAGGATGGAAGGCTGAGTCAACCTTGGGCCGGGCTCGAACCTGCAGTAATTGCAGGCTTTGTGTTCTTAATAACAGGCCTTACCAGGCAGAGCTAAACCGGCCCTTAATCATACACAAAAATCATACAACTCCTGGCAAGATATAATCAAATTACTTTTAAAAAATTCAGTGTATCTCATGACTTTGCATCTTTTCATGCATCTTTTCCCCCCCTACTTTTAACTAATTCAAAGAGTTTGCATCAACCAGTTCTTTACATAATGTGGAGTTAATCTTATTAAATGTTATTTATTTTTGGAATACTGTAATTACAAGGAATAACTACAAAAAATAAATCACTATTTCTACATATTTTACTGCCCTCTAGTGGTCTACAAATGTTGCAAACTGGTAAGAAAATAAAACAGCAATGATTTGTCCCAAAAATCCCAATAAAGAGAATTATATTTTCAAAAATTCTGTAAATCATCTCTGAAAATTTACCTTACTTCCAAAGGTATAATTTTTTTATTGTTTTCTTTGACTTAAGTATCTACAAGTTATTCTAACTCAAGGTGTAAGCCTGATGCTCCTTTGAACCATCCACAAATGAGCAACCCAATTATGCTTTGTTAAATTCTTAATAACAAGAATATTTTCAATTAACAGACCATTCATTTTGGAAAGCATAATGAACTTCACTGACCAGAAGACAAAAAATATTAAAAACAAATGCTGTGAAACAGGAGTTTTGCAGTCAGCCAAATATTATTTTTTTTTTTTTTTTAATTTGAATTTATATCCCGCCCTTCTCCGAAGACTCAGGGCGGCTTACATTGTGTTAAGCAATAGTCTTCATCCATTTGTATATTATATACAAAGTTAACTTTTATTGCCCACAACAATCTGGGTCCTCATTTTACCTACCTTATAAAGGATGGAAGGCTGATTCATCCTTGGGCCTGGTGGGACTAGAACCTACAGTAATTGCAAGCAGCTGTGTTAATAACAGACTGTCTTAGCAGTCTGAGCCACCAGGGGCCCTATTTTAATGATAGTGTGATGGAATATAGCAGGGGTTGGCTATCTGCGGCTCTGGAGTCACAAGTGGCTCTTTGGGCCCTCTTCTGCAGCTCCCTGTCCCATCACTGGTTCGTCCCACCCCTCTTATTTCTTTTTTTGGACTCCAGCCTGAAGTGGCAGAAAGCGAAGGCTGCCTTACACGTAAATGTGGCGTGAAAACAGGTACAGGGCACCATCACTCCTGCGCTTTCCCCATCCCTCCTTTGGTAACCCCCTGACTGGCTGTGGCTGAGCTGGAAGTGTCTGCACACGCAGAGAAACCCTCCTTAAGCGAGCCGCTGTCCGCCCCACACATGCCTTTTCTGAGCTTTGGTGTTCGCTTGAGGAGGGTCTCCCATTGTGTGCGCATGCTCCTGGCATAGCCACAGCTAGCCCGGGCGTCCTGAGAGGAGGAGTGGGAAGGGGGTTGCCGGAGAGTGCAAGTGCGAAGCTGCCCTGTACCTGCCTTCGCGCCACATTTGCACATAAGGCAGCCTTCGCTTGCTGCCACTTCAGGTAGAATCTCCCTGTGCGTGCGAATTCTCCCAGCTCAGCCACAGCCAGCCAGGGAGTTGGGGGGGAGGAGGATGGTCGCCAGAAGGGAGACACACACATACAGAGGGAGAGAGACATAGAGAGACACATACAGAGTGATACACAGAGAGGGGGGAAGAGAGGGGAAGAGATACAGAGGGGGGAGAGAGGGGAGATAGGGAGAGGGGGGGGAGAGAGAGATAGTTTTGTGGCTGGGTAGGCGTGGCTAGGTGGTCATGTGACTGGGTGGGAGTGAGTGACATTGAGCTGGCCACCCCCACCCAGGTTTTATGGCTCCCTGTGTGTGTGTTTTTCTGTAGGAAACGGGTCCAAGTGGCTCTTTGAGTGTTTAAGGTTGCCGACCCCTGGAATATAGTAAGGAGGTTGATTCCCAGGAGGGAGGGGATGCATTCCAGAGAAGAATGAGGCAACTCAGCCTAAATATTATGTGTGAGAGAAATAGGTTGAAGACAACCTCTCCCTAAGAGTTCATAGAGTATATTGTAGATGCAGATAGTAGAGTGCTCAGTCTGGCAAGATTTTGTCTACAGATGTGAACCATTAAAGAACTCAGCTTGGAAGAATCACCACATTTCATTCTTGATTTGGGGCCTGATTTTTAATGCCTGTTAAGTAAATGAAATACATGGTGAAACATGAAAACACATAATTTTCTTAGATGAACTGATTGATTGACTACATGTCATCAAATCGTTTTAGACGATGTGGTTGCTTGGAATCAAACATAACTTGAAGGCATGTAATCAATCAATCAATCAATCAATCAATTCATCTAAGAATATTCTTAACAGGACACAATCATTATCCTATTCGTTTTCAAATATATTATTTATGGTTAATTAGTAGCTTCACTGCTAAGAGCAAAATGTATATTCTCTCAATTATTTAAAATATATATATAGTTGTTGTTTTTTTTAAAAAGAAACAGTTTATATGAGCGTGGAATCATAATTTGACAAATGAATGAAAAAATATGAATATCAAGATTCTTACCTTTTCCTGGGTTGACTGCGCCAGGTAAACTGTCCCAATCTAGGGCCCATTTAGGGCAAGGATGAGGAGAAAACATTGCTTCAATTCCTTTTTCCTGCATTTTAAAGGAAAAAAAGCATTAATTCAGAAATCTGCTTGAAAGTTCAAAATACTCTTATGTGAACAATGGTAAATCATTATGCATTAATGATATCTTGATATTAGTTATGTTTGAAATACAGGATTATTATAGACAAATTAGGTCCCGATTTTTCTATTTATCAAAGTCGATGCCCCAGAAAAGATTTACAGTTGAGCTAGCTAAAACTGGCATTGTTTTCTTACAACAGGAACCAAAACATTCTCTGTTCAAATCATCACTCTTGACCATGAGGTTACTCTTCTGCTTTATAAAGTTTACAAATTTAAGTTCAAATAAAATATTTTTTATCACTTAAGATGGACGTAATTATGTAATTAACCAAGTAATACATTTCTCCTCTTCCATTATAGTACAAGAATTTCTAAAGTGACCCAAACTTAACCCATTTTTTTGGTTAAAGTTTCATTGTCATTGATGCAGAAGCAAATTATTTTATTTTGCAGGGAAGAATTTAAGAAAAAATTAAAAACATTGCAAACATGATAAAATATCATCAGTTCTCCAAACTATTTTTACTGGCAAGTTCTTAAAACATAAGGAAATATTTTTTACAGTTAATATATCTAACCTAATGAAATAATTACCTACCATTAATTTTGTTATGGTCGGTCTTGGTCCACCTATAAATTGAATTTCCTCTGGAACATTTTCTGGCTCTTTAAAAGCTGTGAAAGTATTCTGCTGGCATTCATTTGGTAAAGGGTGTAATTGACAATCCAGGATATTTTTTATATTGCATTTTACAGTGGCTTGTTTTATTCCAGGTACTTCTAGAACCCTTTTGTACCAGCTCAATATTAAAGGCAGCTGTAGTATGTTGTTTTGGTGTTTCTTGCAAGCAACCTTAAAGTGATAGATGAAAAGTTTATGCACCAATTTGATGTACAAAAAGTGCCTTTGGTACTAAATATATATATATATATTACATGTACAATATATATAACTATATATTCATGTTGGTTTTCTTGATACACATTCTCACAAATGGCCAACAATGTAGGTAGTTTACAATTCCAAAGAAAGTTGGAGATTTTGAACTCACTCTTAATTAAATGTCTAGGACTCCAAAATATAAAAAGAGATTGAACTGCTTAAAACCTACAACTATCAGAGTTACCATGTATTTTTGCTTCCTCCATGAGATATTCAAAATAAGCTACCATTCAACACTTATATTTATGCTGTATTTACATTTCATCAACCGTTTCGCTTTTGCAGGGCGTAGAGATAGGGGGAAAAACAAGGCAAATATTTTTTAATTTAACAACTATTTTATTTCTCCTATGGATCCAGTTAGGCTGTCTGTGTTCCGACTGACAAACCCAAGCAAGCACTGTCGAGATGATCCAATCTCTTTATGCAAAACTTTATTGAATACATCATTTCGGCACAGATCGAAGGCAAAACCAGCTCTACTTAATTTCTGTGATTTTCACATAGTTAAAGAATAGTTTCTCCTCCTTCCCGCCCCCCCCTTAGTGCAGGTCACATTGTCCAATTAGATGTCCAGGTATTGTTATAGAAACCTGTCCAAGTCTTTGCCGACCATCTGGTTAGATGATTTTGGTTCCCATGGGATGATTTCTTGTTGTTGTTTGGAACTAGCATTCCAAACCTAACCTACTCTCCCCCTCCCTCCAGTTTGGTGGCAAGCTGAATATATTGACTTTTATTAAATAGCATGAAATATGCAACTAAAATGAACAAACAAAAAACCCTAAAGGAAAAGTTTGTTTTTATTTTAGAAATAGTCATAGGAATGCATTTATGAGAAAGTTACATGTGCATATTTACTGCCATGTATAAATTAGGATTAGTTATAAGAAAATGTCCCAAAGGTGCATTTTTAAAAGCCAACTGGATTGTCTTTCTTGAACTGAAGAAGCTTCTTGGATGAGAAGCGAAACGTCTTCAAAAAAGTCCAGTTGCCTTTTGAAAAAGCACCTAGGCAATTGTAGACAAAGGATTTAAAATCTGGATTACTGTATATTGATCTGTGGAGTAACAGCAATTTTAAACACGCTTATTTAGAAGCTATATTTTAGTAGACTAGTATATATCAGCCTTTACTTTCAGATGTGAATACATAGAGGGAAGAGACTATCTATACCAGGGATATCAAACTCCTGGCACGTGGGCCGGATGCATCACACGCTGGCCCCGCCCTTGCCCTGTTTAGCAAAGGGGGGAAATGTCCCGATATGTCACATGATGACACTGTAACAACCCTGATCTAGAGGCTAAAGATGAACAAATCCAGGAACGGGTTGTAAAGTGGTTCCCACCGCTTATCATTGTTCAGCATTTACTTTAAAAAAACAAAGATATTCATTCTTACCAAAAAATGATGGATGCATGGCAAGAGAACTATGTCTGTCAAAGTGAAATAAAGTCCTTCAGCAAATATATGCTCCAGAGGTGGAAGTTCAGATGTTTTTATTTTCCTAATGTGAGAGGGCTCCCTGTTGGCAGCAAGTGGCATCTTCTGCAAAGTTAGTTTAGAGAAAGCTGTCCTCAGTTCTAAATCTGCAGAAGCAGGTTCCTTATTTTCCATGGTCCTATCTTCTTTTGAGGACATATCAGTGCTTGCTGTCTTGTCAAGCATCTTTTGCTGTTGAACTTTCTGTCTTCTAATTTTATCATCATTGTGCACTCTTACAGGTTCTCCCAATTTGTTTTCAAACAGCAGTATCTCTTTGGGAACATTCTCATGCAGATTATGAGATACTTTTAGAAAGTTTTCAACTGCCAGAGGAATACTGACCTCACAAAGCCTGGTCCATTCACTAACCTAGAAATAGATAAGGTTGATGCAACATTAAAGCGCTGGATTACGACTGGGAATATTCAGTTTCTACCCCACTTTCAACTAAATAAATTCAATAGATGACTTCGGGGTAGACCTTGTCTCTCAATCCAACCTACTGAAAGGTATACAGAGTAAAATGAAGGGAGGCGTAGATGAGGTCCTGGAAAAAATATTGGATATGTCATCATCATCATCATCAACACCACCAACCACCAATAAAGAGACTGACCATGTAGCTGAGGATTAGTATAATAGTAACAATCAATTGTTAAACATAAGCATTTTAACAAATTGATTGAAATGGCATACATAAATTATTTGTTTTTAAAGCTACAGAAATAAATATCTACTCATACATATTGGATCAGATTCAACTGCTAGCACTGTATACCTAAAATAACTCCAAGTTTGTATTCCTCAAAAAATAGTTTTGTTTTACCATACAACTTCTGTTGGTTTTGAAGACTTTTAAGATGTAGCATTAAGTCTAATATTCAAAGCAAAACAGGACACCAGGGGATCTTCTATGTTAGTATATTTAACTATTTTATATAGCTTGTTCTAGACATCTATTGATGTGCTACATAGATCTATCTTTTGCTTTTATATAAAGTAGTTTAGAAATATGTTTGATCTTGATTGCAAAGCACATTCTAGATTTTAATAATAAACTCACTTCAGCACAAGCTTTCAAACAGGTCCTTTTAAAGCCCAAAAGTTCCAAAACACCTTTGTTTAATGGATCCGCCTCATGGGTTTTCTGTACAATATACCTCAATACCACAGCAAGTCCTGCACGACAAAATCTGCCATTCTTTTCAACAACAGCAGGTAAACAGCAGCTTTGAACCATCACAGGAATTTCAGATCTTTTGATGAAGCTAATCTCTGGGTACTTTGACAATATTTCCTCTGTCTGTTGTAGATCAGAAGTTATTTCATTTGAAGTTACTAAAAATATCCTGAAGATCTTACATTCACAATATGCCAAAAGAAACAAGGATATAGATGTGTGCAGAGGATAGATACAGTCTTCATTATGACCGAAGTAGTCTAGATATAGGTGGTCTTCGTTTTCACTTTTCATTTTTTCCTTAAAGCAAGAAATGTAATTAAAAAAAAATAAGAGGTAGAAAATTATCTATTTACAAATCAATGTACTATATCCCTCAATTACAGACCTCACAGAAAATAGATCATTTGGGGTTTTTTTTAGAACATATAAACTAGAATTGATTCATGCTATGTATAGACAGCAATCCAATGCCGAGTTCTCTTCCCTGAAACATTTAGGATTTTTTATTAGTATCAGTATAACACCATTACCTTGTGTTGTTCCACCATTCATATTACTGGTAACTATCAGAATCAAATTTTAAAAATTTGGGTAAAATTTTTAAAAACATGGGTACCGTATATACTCGAGTATAAACCGATCCGAATATAAGCCGAGGCACCTAATTTTACCACAAAAAACTGGGAAAAACTATTGACTCGAGTATAAGCCGAGGGTGGGAAATGAGGCAGCTACTGGTCAATGTAAAAAATAAAGATAGAGCCAAGTAAAATAACATGAATATTTATTTGAACGAAAAACAATAAAAGTGCAAAAGGGGGAAGGAGGATTCCCAGCTTTAGAAAATTTAGAACTACGCCGCCTTTGGTATGACCTGAGCATAGCTCATAAAATTATCTGCTACAATGTACTTCCTATCAATGACTACTTCAGCTTCAACCACAACAATACACGAGAACACAATAGATTCAAACTTAAAAGTGAACCTCTCCAATCTAGATTGCAGAAAATGTGACTTCAGTAACAGAGTTGTTAATGCCTGGAATGTGCTACCTGACTCTGTGGTCTCTTCCCAAAATCCCCAAAGCCTTAACCAAAGACTATCTAGTATTGACCTCACCCCATTCCTAAGAGGTCTGTAAGGCGTGCATAAGAGCACCAGCGTGCCTACCGTCCCTGTCCTAATGTTCCCTTTAGTTGTATTCCTTTTATGTATTCAATTCATGCTTATATTTATATAATTATTTAATATGTATTTGACAAAATAAAATGAATGAATGAATGAATAGAATAGAATAGAATAGAATTTTTATTGGCTAAGTGTGATTGGACACACAAGGAATGAATGAATGAATGAATGAGTGAGTGAGTTACTTCAACAACATTGTCTCACAGAAATTGACAATACAACTGCAAGCATGAAAATGAGTCCTCCTTTAGCTTCCAAGGGACCAGGGTGCCTCTGAAGGTCAGTGCTCTAAGCACTAAGAACCCAGCACAAATCTAAGCCTGTATGCACACCAATAGTGAAAATACCCTGCACAGTGTCTCTTGGCAGAGAAGGTTAATTTTCATAGACGTTGGGGTGGCTCTTTTTTTTTTTGGCAGGGCAATAAGGGTCTCTAATATCATTAAACCCAAGTGTGAGGAAAAGACAGCAGCTAAAATGTTAAGGCCAGTTGTGTGACCTTCTCCAATACAGTTGGCCTGGCTGTTTGCCAAAACTTAAAACACCCTCCCATCCCCCTCCTGCTAAAGCTTCTTTCTTAAAACAATTGTGGTCTTTGCCTTTCATGTCGCTCAACCTTTCACCTGCCAGGTTCCTAGCCCTTCACCCTTGACCCACTGCTGTGTTTGCTTAGCATTGTGCCAATCGACTTTAGAAGTCTGTGTGTGTGTGTGTGTGTGAGAGAGAGAGAGAGAGAGGAGGGAGGGAGTGCAAAAGGGGAAGGAGGATTCCCAGCTCTAAACAAAGGAAATCCCGGAATGCCAGCGAAGGCGGTGCTCGCGTTCCTCCTCCCTTGCTCAAAAGCCCCAATAACCTTCACCAGCAAGGCAGACCCCACGGGAAGGAAGGGGCA
The DNA here is from genome assembly GCF_028640845.1 of Ahaetulla prasina. NCBI lineage: Eukaryota > Metazoa > Chordata > Lepidosauria > Squamata > Colubridae > Ahaetulla > Ahaetulla prasina. The sequence continues at coordinate 27,230,926 of NC_080546.1, read as the reverse complement.
GGCTGACTCACGAGCATCTGGCTGAAGAGCAGCTGCTCCAGGTCGCCCAGCACGGTGACTACTAGCTCGGGATCGACCTTCAGGAAAGCCTTCTCCGTCTTCCGGCGGTTGAGTGGCCGTTTGGGGCCGTTTGGGGCAGCGCCGAAGAGAAGGGACTAGGGCACACAGGCGCACACACCGCCCAGCTTCTGAAGCACGGAGGAGAAGAAAGAATGAAAGAAGGGAGGAACGCCCTCCTTTCTCTCTCTCTCTTCCAGCGCCAAGAGAAGGGACTAGGGCACACAGGCGCACACGCCCAGCTTCTGAAGCACAGAGAGAAAGAATGAAAGAAGGGAGGAACGGCCCTCCTTTCTCTCTCTCTCTCTTCAGCGCCGCGAAGAGAAGGGACTAGGGCACACAGGCGCACACGCCCAGCTTCTGAAGCACGGAGGAGAAGAAAGAATGAAAGAAGGGAGGAACGGCCCTCCTTTCTCTCTCTCTTCCAGCGCCGCGAAGAGAAGGGACTAGGGCACACAGGCGCGCACACACACGCCCAGCTTCTGAAGCACGGAGGAGAAGAAAGAATGAAAGAAGGGAGGCGGCCCTCCTTTCTCTCTCTCTCTCTCAGCGCCGCGAAGAGAAGGGACTAGGGCACAGGCGCACACACCGCCCAGCTTCTGAAGCACGGAGGAGAAGAAAGAATGAAAGAAGGGAGGCGGCCTCCTTTCTCTCTCTCTCTCTTCAGCGCCGCGAAGAGAAGGACTAGGGCACACAGGCGCACACACACGCCCAGCTTCTGAAGCACGGAGGAGAGAAAGAATGAAAGAAGGGAGGCGGCCCTCCTTTCTCTCTCTCTCTCTCTTCCAGCAGGCAGCTCTTTCGCTTGCGGGGAGAGGAGGAGGAGGAGGAGGTTGGCTTATTCAACCCTTCCCGGCTAGCCATCCAGCCCTTCCCAGGAGAAGGCGAGGAGTTTTGGGCGGCGACCTTTTTGCTAGAAAGCGGCGGCTGCCCGACACCACCAGTTGGGGCGGGAGCCGGGTGAGCCGCAGTAACTCCCGCCAGGCTATGCATTGGCGCGGGGAAGCCTGGCGGTGCAGTCCTTCTCGGCTGAGGAGGAGGTTTCCCCGACCGCGCGAGCTTCGCCGCGAGAGCCACCCAAAGGCCAGAAGAAAGGTCATTCCAGTAATGGGCGGCTCCTTCCTCTCCGCCTTACCCATGCTATGCGAGCCGGCTGGGCTGCAACCCCGCCGCCGCTCCTTCCTCAGCCTCCCGGGGCTCGCGCTCTAGCAGCCGCCAAGCTCAGGCGGACTCGGCAGCTCCCCATCAGCACTCACGGCGCGATTCGGGCAGGAGGTCGGGCTCGCTCCGTGGCGGTGGCGCCACCGCCACCGCCACAGAGCGAGCCCGACTCCTCCTGCCCGAATCGCGCCCGTGCGAGTGCTGATGGGAGCTGCCGAGTCCGCCTGAGCTTGGCGGCTGCTGAGCGCGAGCCCCGGGAGGCTGAGGCGGCGGCGGCGGCGGGGTTGCAGCCCAGCCGGGCTCGCACAGCATGGGTAAGGCGGAGAGGAAGGAGCCTTCGCCCATTACTCGATGGAATGACCTTTCTTCTGGCTGAGGTGGGCGGCGGCTCGCGCGGGGAAACCTCCTCCTCAGCCGAGAAGGCTGGCGGCTCCCCTGCCCAGCCCTCTCACTGCACCACCAGGGCTTCCCCGCGCCAATGCACAGCCCGCCAAGTTTGCGCCGTCCGCCCACCAGACACGGGAATGGGGGCCGGCCTGGGGGCGACAAATCCCGCGAGACCTCGGCGGGCCCGCTCCCCGTCCCTCCCATGGGAGTCCGTTCGGTACCCCCTCCTGTGCGGGGTTCCCGAAGACATAGACTCGAGTATAAGCCGAGGGGGCGCTTTTCAGCACAAAAAACGTGCTGAAAAACTCGGCTTATACTCGAGTATATACGGTATATCCTTGCACCTTTCTAGGAAGGTAGAAAACTCATTATTAGTGGTGTATTAACATTTTATAACTTTCAAATGGTAATATGTTAACACTAGATGGCATGCCTTCTAAACAATTTTAGTTTAAGAATGCAAAATCCCGTTATAACAAAAAGCCAGTTACCATTTGCAGAATAGGTTAATAGCTTAAATTACTACCGTATGAAATGGTTTATCAGGTAACCTATAGGGTACACCAGGGTGTGAGAGGCATCACACCTATGTTTACATATAATTGGAATAGTAATTTATTATATTGTTTATATATTGTAAGAGCATTTCATTCAAGTGGCAATTTTACTATAGATAAGGAATTTTTATCATCTGGGGAGAATGGCCTATTCACAATATGGCTGTGATATAAGTATCAAAAACACATGACTGACAGGTATGACTTCTTTAAATTGAGATGATTTGAAAAACTGCAGTGAAGCAGTACTTCACTATTTTTATTTTACCAAGAATGTTCATGAAGCCTGAGGAGGAAGGAGGCTTTTTTAGAAATAAAAAAATGGAACAGAAATTATTTATCAAGACTTCATGTCAAATTTATAGCAGCTTGGTGTAATTAAAATGTCAATAGTACATTATTTTTTAAAATAATGTTTTAAAAATAAAATTGCCTAGAAGTAAGGGAACCCACTGGTTTCAGAAGGGGTATCTGCAGACACACTGAGGCCAAGAAACAAAGCTTGCTTACCCCAACATGTACAATACATAACTGTTCTTAAAACATTGCTCATAAAACATTCTTTAATGGTTTTTCAGAACTTCACTACATGATATTGCAATTCTAAGTAGTTCAAATCCCAATAAATATTACAGCATTTATTCATGAATAAATATGCCCAGAACTGAACAGATGAATAGTAACCCAAAGCATTTGTAGAATAAATTACACTAAATCAATGGGATACACTTTCAAGTAAACACAAAGATGTAATACATAGGTACATGTTCTTAAAGCAGGACCCCATTATTAAATAGAATACTGTAAGGGATTCACTGACTTAATTAGCAATTACTAATTAACACTAACAAGGTTCCACAAATATATTTTGAACCACAGTTCCAGTATTTTCATTATTAGTTTTTTCTTTTCTTGCTTAATATTGCATGAACTATGCAATTACAATTTCTTTCCATTAAGTCTACGGATATGATCATCTTATATCTATAACTACAGCCAGAGCTTCATAGATGATTTACAGCCAACGCATCAATTCCAGTTTTCAGAGTTAGTTGAAAAAGCTCTCTACACTACTTTTAAACTCGTTTTGTAGAAACAAAGAGGTGAAAATCTCAATTAAAAGTATGCCCAAGGCAACTACATTATTCCTTATTTACATCTGGGTTCCAACAATAAGAGCTCAATAGGAAAAAAAAATATTAAGAGAATACATGAAAACATTAGAAAGGGTTTTCTTCATCTCATCTTTCTAGATTTGATTTCTTGTGGTTACCTAAATAACTGTAATTCCAATTTTTCAATTTCATAGTAAGTATTTTATTTGCATTTCTTTCACTTCTCCTAGAGATGCAGTATGCAGAATTGCACAGAAATTATACAAGTTTTAATCTGCTGATATTGTACCTACCGGTAGCTGACTGGTCAGCAACTGTTTTTCCAAGAAAGTGAGAAAGGAACCACATCTAGATCCTGTAATCTCAGTACAATTATTGAAATAAACCTGAACTGAATATGTGGCTGACTGTATATGCCCGAACCACAATGGCAGTGTCTATCCTTTACAGGGAAATAAGAGCAAATAAATCGTACTATGGCTTCATATGTAATGTAGTGTGAATAATCACTCCATTAGTTGCCAAAAGTCAGTCCCCCTTCATACCCCAGCCTCAAGGATCATTTGATGAACTCTAAGCCTTTGTACAAAAATTAAGTAAATCCTCAAATTGAGGTTTACTTAAACTAAATAAAATTAAAACTTGCTAAAGCTCAATGTCTAGCAACAGCTTTATAGCTTTTTTTGTTTCTAATGGAGGTTCTACTAGTCAGCACATTACACTATAATCAGTAGACTACTCAGCTAAAAACACACTATACGCTTTATGGGCTTACCATAATGGGTATGAATGAACTCAACCAATGAGAGTTTAAAAATTATTCTGGTAATCCTATGGTCCTCAGGAATTCTCAGATGTGAACTTCAACCTTACTTCAATCTGAACCCACAATCTCATTTGAAAAGCAAAATACAGTTATCTTTCTGAGTACTCTTAATCTTGGCTGATATGGAAAACAGGATCACAGCCGGTCATTATCTGGATGGGTGACCACAAGGAAATCTTGCAACCATCAGCTAGACTAGAAAAGTTTTTTTTTAAAAAAAACAACCACCAGAAAAAAGCAATCACAAACCATTTTTGTTGCAAAATAAATAAATAAATAAACAGAAGTAATTAGGTCAGCTCAAAGGAGACATTATCTATAGAACACCCCTCCAAAACAACAACAACATATGGCTATGGAAAGGAAACACTGCAGCGGCAGATAATTGAAAACAAGAAATCTGATTTTGATTTCTATTTTATACTTCCACTAGCCATCAAGCATGCAGACAACAAACTGACCCTGATTGGGCAACCTATCTGTCTGGAATGGAAGGTCTCCTGCTCGAGCAGGAGGGCTGGATTAGAGGACCTCCGAGGTCCCTTCCCGTCCTATGATCCTCTTCTACATGCTTTTAAAAAGTATTTTATTATTATTATGATGATTCCAAAAGACATGTGGCGATAGGCATGTGGGGAGGGGAACAACATCTGCAGGTGCCCAGGAGCCTCGTAATCGAGCGCCCAAACCCTTCAGTTCCCAACCCTGGACCGGGACGGGGAGGGGGTGGGTGGGGTGCGGCGGCTCGGGGACGGAGAACCGCTGCCCTCCCGCCGGTTATCCCTTACCGAACGGCTTCTTGTCCCCTACCCCCGAAGCTCCACCCCTTCCTCCGCTTTGTCCGGGTTGGAGATCACCGCTTCCGGCGCCAGGCCCAGGAAAAGAGGCCGACCGGCATCGGCAGGGAGCTTCTCAAAGCGGTAACCTGCCGGGGGCGGCGGGGCGCGATTTTGGCGAGGGGAAAAAAAAAAAAGAGGGCGGCCTTGTAGTGTTCTCGTCAGTCAGAGCCAAGCGTGAGGCGTTGGGGGTTTAGGAGTAGCCGCGGGCGGGGAAACGGGGCGAAGGCTCGGTTTGTTTCTGTGGTCGCTGCCCCTCCGTTGTTATGAATGAAGATTTTTTTATTATTATTATTACTGTTGTACTCGTGATGGGTAATGAACTGGGCAGCAGAAAGGCGTAGGAAAATGTCACTTTTAGGGAGAACGACAGGTGTCTGGGGATAAATATATTTATTTATTCGTATAAATTTATTTATTTATTCGTTTATTCGTATCCATTTCATGTATTCATAATCATGTTTATATCTGTAACCTTATATGTGCTTGACAAAATAAATAAATAAAATAAATAAATAAACCAAAGGTTATTTAGCCCTTGTGAGATAGAACCGTGGTCTTTTTATGTGGTGTGTTCAGCATCTTGGGTCAATCCAGCCCTTTGTTTTTTATTAGTCAGCATTTCTGGCTTGACACAAGAGGAGCAATCCAGATCAGCTTTTAAGATGTATTATGGTTAACCAGGCTGGGAATCAGCATGGGGAAAGAAATCCCACCCCCCCACAAATAGTAGATACTATGAAATAAAAAAAATTGATAATATTTCTATTGTGAAATCTTATGTGATGGTGAGATTAGCAAAATGTAAAAATATATAAAGTGGTTTTAATTCCCACAAATTGCAATATTGGACAGACCATGAGCAATCTTGCTTTTTAAGAGTTCAGAACAGCTCAGGAGGGAACTGTCAAATTTCTGCCGTTCCGTAACTGAGACTTTTAAAAAGCTTAATAAGTACTCAAATTCTGTGGCGGCTCTATCATCACTCCAAAACAGATGTAAGATAAAATGCATTGAAAGTGAATTCTGTATATGGCAAGACCAAGTGTATTATATGCATATTTCACAATGCATTATTCCCTCTGCTGTGGCTAACTACAATATAGCTTGCAGATGAGCCTTAACTGAGGCTATCCTAGCTTTTGAAATCAACATTGGGTTTCTTAAATTTGTAAAATCAGAAATTGTATCTGAATTGAAGAATTAATTGCTTGCATTAGTTTAAGCTGTAAAAAGTAAAATAACGGAAGAAACCTACTTTTCTTCAAACAACCTGGAATGATTTTACTAATGAAGTTGTTTCCAAACTCTCTTAGAAACATGTGAGATCTGAAGGCCAAATGCATACTTGAAATTGACATTTTCTTTTCTTTTTAGTTAAAGATTCTACTATGGCTGCTACTGTGAATTTGGAACTTGACCCTGTATTCTTGAAAGCTTTGGGCTTCTTGCATTCAAAGAGCAAAGATTCTGCTGAAAAGTTAAAAGCACTTCTTGACGAATCTTTATCTAGGGGAATTGATTCATGTTATCGTCCACAGCAAAAGGTACTGAAATTTATGAATAAAATTAACTTGTCTTACATGGCATATATTGTAACGATAAATGAAAGCCATTTTGATTTAGTAGTTAAAGGTCCCAGACTAGAAGCAGGAGACTATTAGTTCTAGTGCTACTTTAGACCCAAAGCTAGTTAGATGGCTTTGAGCCAGTCATGTATTCTCAGCTGTAGGAAGGAGGAAATGGAAAACCATTTTTGAAAATCCTCCAAGAAAACTGCAGAAACTAGTTCAGGAAGTCTCCACAAATCAATATTGATTCAAAGATGGATAAATAATGTGCCCTGTCCTATGCTATGTTTTCTTATCCTACCGACTCTATCCAGAATATACTGTAGCCATATTAAAGGACCTGGTTTAAGACAAATCATTCTGGGGGGGAAATTTTGATGGGTGTATTTATTACTTATTTCAGAAGTAGATCTGGTTTCTATACGTACTAGTCAATCAAATAATTTTTTATTTTAATTTGGCAAGTTCTGTGAACACAGTCATTTTGATTTATTCATATACAGTATATCATCAATTTTAAGAATCCATGTATTTATGAGATGTGTTTATTATCTCCAGTTTTATTCTTAATGTAACATTTTGTGCATTTTTCAGGAAGTAGATCAGCCCAAAGTATCCATTCCAAAACCAGTTTCTGTTAAGAGCGCTCCAAGCCTCCCTTCAAGTAACAATAATGGGAAACCCACTGTAGTTGAAAAGGTGAAAAAAGAGGTGGAAAAGAGAATTGTGGATAAGGTAAGTCCCCTTGTTACATTTTGAACATTACATCCATTCCTTATTTAGTAACTGAGTTCTATTCCAGCAATCAGGTTGTAAGCAGAATGATTGCTAAGTGAACATTAGAGAGAGAAAAAATGCTATAAAGACCACTGGTTGCTGCCTCCTCATTCATTTAACGCTCTCATACACCCTTATGCCAGCAATACTCTCGCTCTGTTGTTAGGCACCCGAAATGAGCTTATTGGCCAGAAAATGTTTTTTATTACCATTGTATTTGCAGATGGTCACTAAATGCTAAATAAGAAGTGGATGTATTGAGGAAAGAGGTTCTAATAAAGTTACATATTTTAAAAAATAAAAATATTTTTTGCAAGTTTCAATCAGAGGTGTTCAACCACTGTATCATGCACATTTGTGTGCCACAAAAAGTCCACAAGAGCACTTCAGTGAGCCAAAATATATAACTGGAAATGCTGTACATTGAGAATCCTGTTCCATGACATTACTGGGATGGACTTTCTATTTCATAACCTGGAAGTCTCACCTATGAGATATGTGTGTGAGATGAAAGAGACTGAAAACTACAGTACTGCTTTAAATACCGTATATACTCGAGTATAAGCCGATCCGAATATAAGCCGAGGCACCTAATTTTACCACAAAAACTGGGAAAAACTATTGACTCGAGTATAAGCCGAGGGTGGGAAATGAGGCAGCTACTGGTCAATGTAAAAAATAAAGATAGAGCCAAGTAAAATAACATGAATATTTATTTGAACGAAAAACAATAAAAGTGCAAAAGGGGGAAGGAGGATTCCCAGCTTTAGAAAATTTAGAACTACCCCGCCTTTGGTATGACCTGAGCATAGCTCATAAAATTATCTGCTACAATGTACTTCCTATCAATGACTACTTCAGCTTCAACCACAACAATACACGAGAACACAATAGATTCAAACTTAAAAGTGAACCTCTCCAATCTAGATTGCAGAAAATGTGACTTCAGTAACAGAGTTGTTAATGCCTGGAATGTGCTACCTGACTCTGTGGTCTCTTCCCAAAATCCCCAAAGCCTTAACCAAAGACTATCTAGTATTGACCTCACCCCATTCCTAAGAGGTCTGTAAGGCGTGCATAAGAGCACCAGCGTGCCTACCGTCCCTGTCCTAATGTTCCCTTTAGTTGTATTCCTTTTATGTATTCAATTCATGCTTATATTTATATAATTATTTAATATGTATTTGACAAAATAAAATGAATGAATGAATGAATGAATAGAATAGAATAGAATAGAATTTTTATTGGCTAAGTGTGATTGGACACACAAGGAATGAATGAATGAATGAATGAGTGAGTGAGTTACTTCAACAACATTGTCTCACAGAAATTGACAATACAACTGCAAGCATGAAAATGAGTCCTCCTTTAGCTTCCAAGGGACCAGGGTGCCTCTGAAGGTCAGTGCTCTAAGCACTAAGAACCCAGCACAAATCTAAGCCTGTATGCACACCAATAGTGAAAATACCCTGCACAGTGTCTCTTGGCAGAGAAGGTTAATTTTCATAGACGTTGGGGTGGCTCTTTTTTTTTTTTTGGCAGGGCAATAAGGGTCTCTAATATCATTAAACCCAAGTGTGAGGAAAAAGACAGCAGCTAAAATGTTAAGGCCAGTTGTGTGACCTTCTCCAATACAGTTGGCCTGGCTGTTTGCCAAAACTTAAAACACCCTCCCATCCCCCCTCCCTGCTAAAGCTTCTTTCTTAAAACAATTGTGGTCTTTGCCTTTCATTGTGCCAATCGACTTTAGAAGTCTGTGTGTGTGTGTGTGTGTGTGTGTGTGTGTGTGTGTGTGTGAGAGAGAGAGAGAGAGAGAGAGAGGGAGGGAGGGAGGGAGTGCAAAAGGGGGAAGGAGGATTCCCAGCTCTAAACAAAGGGAAATCCCGGAATGCCAGCGCGAAAGGCGGTGCTCACGTTCCTCCTCCCTTGCTCAAAAGCCCCAACATGATATTGGAATTGGATGCCATTATATACCTGCTGAGGGGATAATTTGAATAACTTGAAAGATATAAAAGCTCTAAACATATTTGTTTAAAAATCTTTGCTGCTGAAAAAGAAAAGAAGCTTAACACCTTAAATGGTATTTATTAACTGAAATATCATCAAATCAAATATATAATGAGGTATATTATAATGACCTTTGTTTTCAGAAAGAAGCATGATGGAAGTTTTTCAATAAAGGGGGAAATATAGAAAAAACTTAGTGTCATGCTCATATATCATCTTTACAGATGTTGTTAACACTATACTATGGCAGCATATGATGGTACAATGTTTCAATCAATTTCAGGATGAAAAACTCATCAATGAGGAGGAGGAGTATAATTTATTAACCTTGTATGATATCAGTTTCTCAAGGACTCTAGAAGGACCCGAGGAAGAAATCTCTGCCCCCTCCCCACTTTCCCTTTCCAACCCAGCCTTCCAAGGGGACCTTGAGGAGAAATCTCTGCCCCTCCCACTTTCCCTTTCCAAGGCAGCCTTCCAAGAGGACCTCTCGAAAAGAGCGAAAGCTTTCTCCTGGCCGTTTTACCACCACTACATCCTAGGCTGGGTTAGAAACAAGGAGGGGGAAGTTCAAGGACCACATCGATGGCACGAGCTCAGATTGCCGGCTGGGGATGATGGGCGCTGCAGTGCGATCTCGGGAGAGACTAGGGGGGAAGAAAGAATGACTGTTTCCCCACACCCTAGGATTGGGGAAAACATTGACCCCCCCCTTAGTTGCGGGAGAAGGGTTGCGCTTCAAAGCGGTCGCCTCCATCCATCAATCCATCCTTCCTTCCTTACTTCCATCCATCCATCCTTTTTTTTTTCCCAGCGAGCGGTGCGTGTGTGACATGCAAGCAAGACGTCTCACGGGGCGTGTGTGTGTGTGTTTGTGGTGGGGGTCTCGTCCCAGCCACCCACCCACTCGCTCCCTTTCCCTCTTCGGAGCGTGGGCTGTTCCCGTTCGCCCTGGCCTCCGTCCTCCGATCTCCTGCGCTGGGAGGCGGCGGCGAGCCAGCGAACGGGCACCGCGGACTTTGGCAAGGAGGAAGGTGGGAGGAAGCGGAGCTGCCGGCTGTGGGGGTTGAGGCGTGCAAGAGGAGTGAGCGTGAAAGGCCTTTTGTGTGTGTGTGCGTGTGTGCGCCTGTGTGCCCTAGGGAGGAAGCGGAGCTGCCGGCTGTGTGGGGGTTGAGGCGTGCAAGAGGAGCGCGCCTCCTCCTCTTCCTCCACGCCGCTCCTCTTGCACGCCTCAACCCCACCATCCCCACCCTCTCCGCGTGAAGGTCACCTCCTCCTCTTCCAGGCGGCGGCGGCGGCGGCTCCGGCTCAGCGGGCGCCACAGCCGGCAGCTCCGCTTCCCTCCCCACTGGTCCCAGTCCAGCCGAACGGTGAAAGCGACATGCCGGCGCCGCTCCGCTTTCACCGTTCGGCTGATTGGGACCGGCTTGTCAGGCAGCGGGCGGGGAGCCGCCAGCCTTCTCGGCCGACGCCACCGCTCGGGAAACCTCCTCCTCAGCCGAGAAGGCTGGCGGCTCCCCGCCCGCGCGCGGACCAGCAAGCGGTCCCAATCAGCGAGCGGTGGCGGGCGGCGCTCGGCATGTCGCTTTCACCGTTCGGCTGGACTGGGACCAGTGGGAGGGAAGCGGAGCTGCCGGCTGTGGCGCTCCGCTCGGAGCCGGAGCCGCCGCCGCCGCCTGGAAGAGGGAGGAGGGGACCTTCACGCTGGAGAGGGTGGGGATGGTGGGGTTGAGGCGTGCAAGAGGAGCGGCGTGGAGGAAGAGGAGGAGGCGCGCCTCTTGCACGCCTCAACCCCCACAGCCGGCAGCTCCGCTTCCTCCCTAGGGCACACAGGCGCGCACACACACACACACAAAAGGCCTTTCCACGCTCACTCCTCTTGCACGCCTCAACCCCCACAGCCGGCAGCTCCGCTTCCTCCCTAGGGCACACAGGCGCGCACACACGCACACACACAAAAGGCCTTTCCACGCTCACTCCTCTTGCACGCCTCAACCCCCACACAGCCGGCAGCTCCGCTTCCTCCCTAGGGCACACAGGCGCGCACACACGCACACACACACAAAAGGCCTTTCCACGCCACTCCTCTTGCACGCCTCAACCCCCACAGCCGGCAGCTCCGCTTCCCTCCCACCTTCCTCCTTGCCAAAGTCCGCGGTGCCCGAAGCCGTTCGCTGGCTCGCTCGCTCGCTCCCAGCGCAGGAGATCGGAGGACGGAGGCCAGGGCGAACGGGAACACTGCACCACCAGGGCTTTCCCGCGCCAATGCACAGCCCGCCAAGTTTGCGCCGTCCGCCCACCAGACACGGGAATGGGGGCCGGCCTGGGGGCGACAAATCCCGTGAGACCTCGGCGGGCCCGCTCCCCGTCCCTCCCATGGGAGTCCGTTCGGTGCCCCCTCCTGTGCGGGGTTCCCGAAGACGTAGACTCGAGTATAAGCCGAGGGGACGTTTTTCAGCACAAAAAACGTGCTGAAAAACTCGGCTTATACTCGAGTATATACGGTATGTATTTTTGTTTTGCAAACTATGTCATTCCCATATGTTATATAACAATAGTTAATTTATTTCAGAAGTATAGAGAGTGCTTTCCTCTGCCAGTCATTTAGTTTTAAAAGGGTGCTCTTCTCCTTGTCTACAAGTTACTTTGTTCCTTTTCAATGATTAAGAGAACGTTACTTTATTCAAACTATGTTTATTTAGTCTTCCCTTGCAATTTCACTTTACTATTTTAACAGCAGGCTTTCAACTTTATAGAAGACTAATTAAATTAGTTTGTCTAATATGGTGGTTCCTTGATTGGGATATTGTTGGTATTAATCCTGATGCTACTCTCGGCTTAACTGAGCGTTGATTGCTGGTGAAAAGCTGCTGTAGTCTTCCGGCTTTTTGACTGTCTCTTTTGAATGATGTGAAGATGTAGTTTATCTCCATGTGCCTGTTGATGACTGATTTGTCAGCGTGTCAGGCTTCCCAGAATTCTCTAGTTTTTTTACACATAATGGCTGTTGCAAGCCTAACACGGTATATTGTAAAATGACTTTTTTTTCCTGGGGCTACTGGTTCTTTTGGATTCAAAGGTATCCATTATTAGTACCACATACATCTTCAGTTTTCCTTATCGATGAGAAGGGCGGCATATAAATGTAAGAAATAAAAATAAATAATTGTACCCCTTTGTTTCTTTGTTACCAGCAGTTTCCTTTATCTTATATAGGATACTTTTCCTTCCCCTAAACAGAGATAATTACTTGGGACAAATATGTGATAGAATGTATTAAATATTTGCTCAGAATTTACATTTTGTTTGTTATGTGAATATCATTTGTTAGGTAAAAGTGGAAATCAGTGAAGGAATTGACATCGCAAAAAAACCAAGACTAGAAAAGCCAGAACCTCATGCCTCATCAATCACAGTGCAGACAAGCAAGGATTTACCCATGGGAGACCTTTCTAGTTTTGAAGAAACTAGTGCTGATGATTTTGCAATGGAGATGGGTCTGGCTTGTGTTGTTTGCAGGTAAGTTTTTTAAATTTAGTAGTTATAGCATATATGAAGACCACAATTAAATATTAATTGTAAATGGAATCTTTTGTCTATATAGAGATCTTGATTCCTTAAACAATTCTCATAAGTTGCAAGATCTAAATACTTTTGATTTCTCATATATTATGTGTATCTACAGCACATCTGTTAGAAGATATTCACATTCCATGGCAGTGAGATTATAAATACAATAGTTACCAAAAGGTAAAGTTTATACATAGAAAGGTTTCTAAATCATAACTTGTATTTTAACCTATCTTCAGGATTTATGACCCATTTTAATTGTGTTAAATTTGAAAAGCAACTTTAAAAATGTCTTTAAAAGATGTTCTTTATATTCCATTTATTTTTTAAGTTTGTCAAAATTATCCTTTATATTATTCCCTTCTATTATATTACTGGGAAACAATCACTGTTTCTCATTCAATTAATTTTGAAAAATCTTCAGTTATATTTTGAATCTTCATTCACGTTCCTAAGACCAGTTACTACAGAATCATAGGTGCTTATTCCTGAGTAAAGTTACGTAGAATTATATACTATGTGGGATTTTTTTTTCCGGCCTTAATTTGGTTTTTATAGCAGCAAAATGTTCCCAAAGCTATCTATACAGTATGCTAACTCTAATTTTCCTATTAAATTTAAAAAATATATATTTTTAAATAAATTTTATTTTTAACAAAAAGAAAAAAAGAAAAACATTCATATCAAACAATTTCAATATACTGAAGGGGTGTTTACATATCTTCTTGTGCAATCTCAAGATGAACATCTCTTTCATAAATATATCTTTATTTTTCTAACATATTTTCCCATCTAGCCAATTATAGAAAAAATATTTTTATCTAGCCTTCTGCAAATAGTTTGCATGATTACTTATGTACCTGTCCAATGGGGATATATACAAAAGCAACTTAGTAATTAAGTAATCTGATTTGTTATCTAAAAATAATAGCGATTAGGGAAATGGTGTTTTGTTAATCTGGTTAAGGTACATTTCAGTTCATAAATAGGATTACTATTGTAGCATATGTTTCCAGTAGAATAAAATTTAATGTATATGATTTTCCTACTAATTTACTACATTCTTATGTGATGTATCCTTACTCTTATGATTTAAAAGCCTAACTTTTCTTCTGATTCAATAGGTAATTATAAACTATCTTTATGTTTACTGTATGAGTTGAAGGAATATGATTTGGACAATGTCATTGCACAATTTAACATTTAGAATTCCCCATTAAATATATGCTGCAATTGGGATTTATTTCCTTTTTGAATTAATTGGGACTTGGAAGAATGGTCACTTTGATTTTGTTGACAATTTTGGTCTCTTTGTTTTGTGTGTAATTTAAGATAGGAAGAGAAGAGCATATCTTCCCTCTTATCTACCAGATACCCTGTCTCGTGCCATATATTCCCTTGCAGCTTTCATATATGCTTAAGAGGAAGAAGCTCAGAGTCACTATGAACTTCAAGATAGGTAGCATATAAATTTTAAAAATAAAATTCCAAAATAGCATGATGAATTTTGGTAACTATAATGTTGCTTTGACCTGTAAACATTAGATTATATGCTGACAGGTAATAAACATTATCCCCATTGATAAACGTATGATAGACAATTGGTTGAAAGAACGGGGCCTAGGCTTGCAGGTTTTTATGTGGAATTGGAAACCACTAATTTGGCCTCCACTGCTCACCCTATACATACTGGTATCTGTCCATCTTTTCTAATTTCACACTGTTGTGTAGCTATTCCTAATTCTCTACAGCTAAAGATACAAAATCAAAGAATCATAGGGCTGGAAGCTTGGAGGTCTTCTAGTCCAATTCCCTGCCCAAGGCAGGAGATCTTATTGCATCCTGGACAAATGGCTGTCCAGTCTTGAAGACCTCCAGTGATAGAACATTCACAATTCCAGGACGCAAGCAGTTCCATTGATTAATTATTCTCACTGTCTGGAAATGTCTCCTTAGTTCCAGATTGGATCCTTCTTTAATGAGCTTCTACCCATTGCTTCTTGCCTTGCCCTCGGGTGCTTACGAGAATAAGTCACCCCCTCCTCCCTGTGACAGTTCCTTAAAATCGAGCGACAGTTATTCCATCACATCTAATATTTCTCTTCGTTAGACTAGACATGCCTAGTTCCCATCATATAGTTTAGCCTCTAGTTTAGCCTCTCTTATCATACTTGTTGCTTTTCTCTGCACTCTTTCTAGAGTCTCAGCATTTTTTTTGTACTGTTGCAACCTGAATTGTTTGCAGTATTCCAAGTGTGGTCTCACTGTACTAGTTTTTTGTAATCTTGATGCTATCCGTCTATACTGACAAATTTGTAAAAATATGATGTTTCAAGAGATTGTTTGAAGAAATGTTTAATTGACTACTATGTGTTTTATAGACAAATAACAGTGACTTCTGGAAATCCATTAGTGGAATGCCAGGAATGTCATAACCTCTATCACCAAGACTGCCACAAACCTCAAGTGACAGACAAGGAAATGAATGATCCACGGGTAGTGTGGTATTGTGCCCGATGTACCAGGCAAATTAAAAAAATGGTAAGATATTTTTTTTCTATATCTGTGAGGAAATATTAATTTAACTATTTAAAGAAGAGATTCCTTGATTCATTAGAAAATGAAGATTAGAAAGAAGAAGAGTTTGCTTTAATAAATTAGGCTGACAGCTACAAGGCTCTTTTTTTCCTAATGTTGTTTTAGTATAAAATTAAAAAATATCCTTCAAATGTTTTGAAATATGCTATTTTGTTTTTAAGCTGCTATTTTGATTTTAATAGTTTAATACCACTTTTACAAAAATAATTACAGCAATAATTTTTTAAAAATGCAATTAAAGGAAATTAAATAATTACACTGGAAAAAATAACTCAGTCCAAAAAGTGTATGCTAAATCTGATTCACCAACCCATGTTCTTAAACCCGGTAATGATGATGATTTTAATAAAAGACTGGTTTTTATTAGCTCAGATTAATAATATTTAAATCTCATAACAAATGAGGTACTTTCCTATATTGATTTCCCTGAAAAGGCTTTATTTTCATGTAAATTATTGTTGATTTCACATGTATTATACTTGTATTGGTAAAATTGTGGTACAAGAAGAACCATTTTATTATTAGTGAAAATACAGAATAATTTTTTTAAAAAAAATCAAAATATTACAAGAAAATTTTTCAAAGGATAGATGAACTCTTGTATTTTCATTTGGAATAATGTCATGTAGAATATTTTGTCTAATAAAGTCTAGCTCTTTTAAAACATAAAATAATTTCCCCTATCCTCCCTACCAGCTAATAAACTACTGTTTAATTATGAAAATTTTACAAGGTCTCAAGTAGGTGTCTTTGGAATTAATAGTTTATTACTTAGATTAAAAACTAGATGTACTGTAGGTTCATATTCCATTTTGTCAAATCAATTTTATTTAAAAAAATAAAAATCAATTTTAAAATCAATTTTAAATGTTTATTTCCATATACGTAAATTCAAATATGTACATTAGATATATAAATTAGCAGCTGCCTAGTTGTATGAAACAAATGAAGTATGTTGATGAATAAATATTGTAATAAATAGTTGTTATAGTATACAAGCACCAGTTTGTTCTAGTGATTAAGGTGTTAGGCTAGATTTCTAGTCCCGCTTGAATGCTGGCTGGATGACTTTGGGCCAGTCATTCTCTGCCTACATCAGACTGGGGCAACAAGCTGATTGGTCAATTCCTATCACAAGAAATGGATCAATACTTGATACAAAAAAAATAATAATGGATGTTGCACTTTGGAGGAAATTTTTGGAAGAAAATAATATATAGTAATAATACATTAGGCTGTTATATAAGTTCTCCTGCACACCTCTTAAGTTCTTTTATTGTGATTTCCCAATATTACTTTCCAGAATGTTTAGTAGATAGTAGTGTTAAAGCAGAAAACTATTTTTTATTTTAACGTTTTTTCATATGTACAATATGTAATTTACAAAGGCTCAGAAAACACAGAAGCCTTCCCAGAAGCCAGCTCCTGCTGTAGTGTCAGTAGCTCCAGCTGTGAAAGATCCACTAATAAAGAAACCAGAAATTAAGCTAAAATTGGAGACTACCCCAGCCTTCCTAGCATTTAAGAGGACAGAGGTCAAGGTACTGTGCAGAGTGTACTGTGAAATATTGATTGATTAATTGAATTTATAGCTTTGTTTTTAGTTTAATTTTGTTTTGTTTTTCTAACGAGTGTTTTGTTTTGGTAATTTTCCTAACCTCATAATATCATCCTCCACTTTCACTTAGAATTCCACGTTAAATATTTTTATTCTTAATTTTCTTCCATTTTGCTACTGATTTTGAATAAGTTACATAATTTAAGTAACATTATCAATAATATTACATTTAATAAGATTTTATATTTCAATTTAAAAACAGGATGCTACAGGTTATTTTCAGATATATCTATATTTATTTCTAGATTTAGATATGATATAATAGTAGTGTTATCTCTGTAAGTTTCTAATTGTTCTTTCTTTGCATTCAGATTAAAGACAGCTACTGTAGTAGGAAGTTTATTTATAGGGGAAATCACATTTTTACACCTAAAAGTTGTATAAAGTAAAATAAGTTTTACAAATAAAATGGTTAAATGTTATGTTTCTCTTTTAGCGCAGTATTAGTAACAGACTGAAGGAAAGCAAAGATTACAAAAAGAAATAACCAACAAAGTTTATGCTAAAGTTACAGGTAGTTCTTGACTTATGACCATTTAATGACGGTTTGAAATTATGGCAGCCTTTGAAAAAGTGACTTACAGCCTATCCTCAAAATTACAACCATTGCACCACCCTCATCAGACAAGCAAAGTCAAATGGAGAAGCTGGATTTGTTTAATAACCACATGATTCACTTAATAAGCACGTGATTCACTTAATGACAATGATAAAAATAGTAATTAAATCAGATCCAGCTGCGATGACTCAGTTAACAACTGCATCATTTAGAAATTCCACTCCCAATTGTGGTTGTAAGTCAAGGAGTACCTGTATTTGCTTCTGCTATTGCAATTTAGGAAGCTTCTAGACAAATTCCAGGGCCATGGTAATTAAATTTCTTGAAAATTTGGAAATATCATTGGCCTTGACTATCAGCTGCAAAAAATGCAGAACCAAAATTAACCTGTGTTACTTTAGGTTAAAAAAAAATGCTAGTATTTTAAACCAATTAATATGCAGGACACATGGTTGAATTTTATATGAGTTCTTTTATATTTGTAATAGATAAGAGAATTCTGGATCAGTTTGGCAGGATTCTGCCCTTCTCATCAGAATCAAAAAGCACAATCTATCTTTTCATCTTGTGCCATTTAGAAAACATTTTCTGCAATCCTTAACAATTTTAATGAGACTTGTACAGCACCATTTGTGGTTGACTGTGTCAAACAATTGCAAATAACTGTGATGGAAACCTATACATGTACTATGGAAACTTATGTACTATGGTAACTTATACATGTACTATTCACATGCCCTATTACATATTAAATGCCTTAACTGCTGCTAATTTTGTCCCAATAAATACAAATTATATTCCTGAGATCCACCATTTATTTTCATGTTAAAAATATTTTTTGATTTAAAAAAAACTTAGGTATGGATCCAGCAAGTTTTCTTACTTGAATAATTCTGAGATTTTTGGCGTATGAGGATGAATCACTGAGCTACTGTATATTGTATATACAAGAAAAAAGTTGAAGCCATGGTTATGGTTGGCCTGGAACATTATAAAGATATTAATGTGCTTCTTTTTGTATTCTGAGACTTTGAATAAATATTAGAGTCCACTGAGTTTTTCATCTAATAATGATAGGAAGGTAAATGCTTGTAAGGTAACACTTGTTTCTGTCTGATTTTAGACTTCGGCAACAATGTCAGGGAACTCAACCACTGCCAGTGTTTCCTCCTCCTCAAACAGTGGCCTTACAGGATGGGCAGCTTTTGCAGCAAAGACATCTTCTGCAGGCCCGTCAACAGCTAAGATGGGATCTGCCACCCAGAGTACCAGTGGCAAGCCTGTCACTGGCTCAAACAATCAGAAACCTACTGGTTTGTCAGGGCTGGCCACAACCAAAGGAGTAGGATCAAAAATAACATCTGCCAGTAGCACAAACCCTAGCCAGTTGAAGCCATTACCACCTCTGACATTGGGGAAAGTTGGTCTCTCTCGGTCTGTGAGCAGTGACAATGTAAGCAAAATAGGCCTTCCTAATGCAGGCAGTTCAACCCCAGGCAACAGCTCAACTATTGGTGGAAATGGCAGCAGTGTGGCAGCAGGGAGCAGTGCTAGTAAGTCAAGTACAGAATCGGGCAACCAGTCCCCATCACTGAAAGGTCCAACGTCACAAGAATCACAGCTCAATGCTATGAAGAGGTTACAGATGGTCAAAAAGAAAGCAGCTCAGAAGAAGCTAAAAAAATAACAGGTCTATTTTTAAAACAATAGATAATGATATCATTAGTTCTAGTCTGCAAAGTGCTAACATGTCGTTCAGCTTTAGCCAGATAACAGTAAAATCAATGATCTATAAATTACTGTTGTGTTTTCATTTGGCACCCGTGTGTGTATTCATAAGAATTAATATATTAGTAAAAGGTCCTGTTAGTCTACAAGCTGCCTTGTTTGTACCTTTCTCATTAAATTAGAGCTACAAAAATTCAGATTACCACTACTGGTAGATGGTAGTATTAAAGTTTATAGTCCAGGAACCATAGCTCTAATTAAATACAGTTATTAAATACAATTTAACAATACTGATTCCTTTAAAATATATTTGATGCTTTACTCTTCTTCAAATATAGACCTAAAAACCATTATGAATGCTAAGAAATTTGTATGTGTCTTGGGTGTGTGTGTGTTCCTTTACAATGGTGATACATCAGCTGCATTTGCCATTTCCAGTGGAATAAACAAGGTTGTATGTTAGTCCCAGTCCTACTCAATCTCTTCTTCATTTGATGTTGTCACATGCTATCCAGGGTTTGAAGGAGGGAGTGTGTGTACATCAGGTACCAATTGGAAAGCTCCCTCTTTGGCAACTTGAATGTAAACAGTGACTCTGTAGAGTCATTAAAGGATCCCTCTTTATTGATGACTGTACACTCCTGGGACACAAGGACACTGATCCTGAACAAATTCTCAGATGTTGTTTCAGCCTGATTATCATCCTGAGAAAGACTGAAATACTCATCAGCCTCTGCCAAATCTCAAGACCATAGAACCACTGTTGATAGCACCTAGCTGACAAATGTAAACAGCTTCAAATATAGTTTGGAAGCATCATCTCAAGTGAGGGTTCTTTGGATATTGAAGTCAGGATCAGCAGGGCAAAGCAAGCACTGGGGTGCTCCATCAACACGACATCCATCTCTCCAGAACGCTGCAAGTCTTCAGAGCTGTGGTTATCCCTTCCCTCCTATGAGGATGAGTACCAGACACTACTGAAGGTACAGCAAACAACAGCAGGCATTTCATATGTGTGCTCCATCCTCGACATTTGCCGACCAAGACCATGTCTTATTTTATAATTTATATCCTATCTTTTAAGTCACACATCTTTCCAAAGAATATCTCACATATATGCTGTATATACAATGTCTTAAAACCACAATCTTGTTTCCCTTTTCTTTTGTGCTCTATAGAAATTAGGTAAGCTGATGTTTTCAATCTATTTGAAATTTAAACTTTAGCCAGCACCACCAACTGTTTAATTCTGGAAATTTATCCAAAATAGCTTACCAGCTCTTGGTCTCATGAGACAAAATATCACTGTACAACATTTTTACCCACTTGCACAATTCAGGTACTTCGGGATGGCAGATCCATGTTCATTTTATATGTAAAATATCTCAAAAGGAAAGGAAGTGATTCTATTCATCATTTAAAATTTTTTTTGGTAAGGTATGATTACAATTTAGAGACTACCACACTAAGCTGCATCACTTGCAATAAGTCTGACAAAAAGAATTGAAGCAATATTTATTTTTTGCTTTTTTGCTGTTTCTTCATAGAACAGGAAACTTAGAACTTTGGAGTGATGGTTATGGTAAAAGAAAAATCAGTTCTGCAAGCATTTTATTAGTCACAAAATTGCAAAAGAAAGCTTATGTACCAAACAAAGTATAGATGTCTGTCTGAAAATCAGAAAGCAATAGATCAATTATTTATGGAGTATTTGCCATATATGAGGGGTCATTGAAAAGGTCAGTCATATTGCTGAAGTTCTCAACCCAGCAATGAAATATATGACTGATATGAATGAAGGCATATACATGCCCCAAGTTAATGTTGCAGGAGCAAATCTGGGTCGGTTATTGGGACCAGAGATTTAATTTTCCAAGTTTTTGGCCTTGTAGTGGAAACTCAGACTGATTCTAAAGTCTGTAAACTATCCTTACAGGATTGATCCTAGAAACCATTTATAAATAGTTTCTTGAACTCTACTGACATATACTTCACTAGTTCTTAGTACATGGAAAATAGCATCAGATTTAGTGACTTCTGTATTTGTATTTTTAAGTGATTTCGAAATTGCCTTGGAGGATATGAATGAAGGCAAATATATGTAACTGCTGTCCCGCTCACTCACACATGCACACACACACACGTAACTGGTTTAGTGAGTTTATTAACATTCCCCAGCAATTCTCTTCATCAAAAACCCAGAACTGTCTCAATTAAGTCCATCCACAAGCAGACCAATGCTAGTCCATACAGCAATAGCCAAAAGAGTCTACAAGGCACTTGAAAGTCTTTCAATCAAAATAAAGCCACCAGGTAAATTTAAATCCACAACACGAGAGGTCACAAGGCAAGAAAAGTCTAGAGTTTCCAAGGCATGATCCAAGTCAAGGCACAGTCAAACCAAAGTGAGGCAGGAATCACACAGCTAGGAAACAAGCATGTTCCCAGCATTGCCTCCGTCTGCTGTGCTAAATAGCCAACTTTCGGTGCAGTGCATCTCCTGCCTTTTCTCTGCCTTATGTGTTCTTGGATCAATGCAGAAGGCAGTTTCTCTTCCTCATCACTGACCAGCTGCAGCTGCATGCTTTCCCCACCTGAATTGTTCTGTTGCAGCTGTGCTTCAGCCAAATCCCTGACAGAGAGCAACTAGGGGCCATCAATCAACTTGGCTCCTGCCGTGCCAGGAACTGATTCATCTTCCCCCAAGCTGACCTCTAGAAAGGTTTCTGGGGGAGTCATCAGTGTCCCAGGATAATGTTGCAGGATCAAAATCTGAGTCTGTCACCAGGACCAGAGGTTTTGTCTTCTGAGCTTTTGGACTTGTGCTGGAGCTCAATCTCAGGGAAGTTCTCAGTGACAGTTCAAAAGCTCAGAAGACAAAACCTCTGGTCTTGGTAACCGGCCCAGATTGGATCCTGGATATCATTTGTGTGTATATTAATTGAGCAGTGCACAGTAATTTTGCTTTTAAAATAACCTCGTGGCTTGGGGCAATACAATATTGTATTAATTTAGACATCTGGTTTAAAGAAAATACTGAGATTTCATTCTAATGACTGCCTTGATCCGGCACTCCAAACTTTGGTTCCCAGAGCACCTAAATTTGCTTCATTATCACCAGCTCTATCCTGTTACTCTTGGGGAACATGTCCTCTGTGCCATTGCAGATGCTTCATTGGAAGCGAGCACTGCTAAATACAGTGGGATTTATCCTCAAAATACAATTCTGAAACAAGAAATGGGTCCCATTAGAATTTATGAAGCATAATTCCTGGTATACACAGAATTGCATTTATCTCTCCATTGAGGCTAACAGCTGTCACTTAAAATAAATTTCAGGAGGCATTTTCAGCAGAACTACAGTTCTGAGATTACAGTTCTTAATCTGAGATTAAAAAGTAATATGTTGAAAGGTCAACAAAAAGTGCATTCAGTCCTTTACAAGTTTGGAACTAGAAATATCTTGCATAACCAAAAAGGCACTTCCATGTGCAAGAAATCTCCAGTGAATTTTCTCAACTTCTCTGTACCTGAGTGTAAACTGTTTTTAAGAGTATATAGAAACCTGAGAACATTCTAGGACAATATAGGCTTCATCTTGCCCATTCCCGATTAATTCACAAATCTACAAAAATCAAACTTTGAATTTTATAACTGGCATAGTTGGATTAGTTGTGTTAGGTTTTCACAGCAAAGATCAACAAGTCATTTTGTGGCACCTAAAGGACCAAGCAGATTATTATGTTATGAGATTTTTGTTGTTATAGGTGGTTTAGCGCAGTCATCCCCAAACTTTGCGGCTTGGTGGGCCGGCTAGGGGCCAGAGGAGAACTGGGTCATGCCACCAGGGGGCTAACATGCACACACAGCTCAACTTGCATGAGCGACGGGCTAGCACGCAAGTGCACATGCACAACTCTACGCACAACCGAGCACTCGCAAGGCCCGGTTCCAAATAGACCACGGCCCGGGGGTTGGGGACCCCTGGTTCAGTGGATGAGTTCAACATAATTACATTTCTCAGAAATCTGTAGAAGGCATTACAAGAGTTCTTGTCCAGTCCACTGACAAAAGTTCAAAAGTAAAAGTAAATATAGGCATTCCATCAAAAATTCTTCTTTATAAGTACTTCAATTCCGGATTTTAGAAGCTCTTAGCTTATTGCATTTTTTAAGGCACAAAAATTCATGGGTGATAATAAAAATCTTCTGGCTCTGAGAATTTATTCCATAAGCTAGATCTGATATTTACGTGTATGTCATCTTCCCAAGATAATTAGCTGGGACATATCCTTTTTGTCCTTCGGCTTCAGCTAACCACCATTCTTTATTGCCACTCAGGTCCGAAAAACGAAGGATTTGAACTCGCTGATATTCATGAAGACTGAGTTCCTGCTTACTCCTTGCTTGAAATGCATGAACGGCATAAAAAGTCTAAGAGATAAGAAACATAAAAGAGAGAGTGAGAGAGAAAGAGAGAGAGAATGAATGAATGAATGAATGAATGAATGAATTAATTAATTAATGTTCAATCCTAATCCTTATTTCAGTGAAAAACTGGGGCGAAAGCATCCAACCAAATCAGCTCAGCTAATCAAGCAACATCCGACTATGCTTGTTTTTTTTTTTAAAAAAAATCTTGTGTCAGTTTTGGAATAATATATTTAAGTAATGTCACTAATATTAGGTCCAAATCCCTTAATTTATAAACTCTATACTTATTTCCCAATGAGATAAGTACGAAGTCATGAAACAGTGGCATATTAAAGTTACCTCCTGGTAACTTTGGGTCTTGGAATACTTTTCTTGGTTATCACTAAGAACCATAAAATGCGATGTGCTCTAATTTAAAATAATCTTGTAGCTGTGCAGTATCAGCTCCAGATTTGGGGGGAAAAAACAAGACCTAGATCCCATGTTTTAAGTAGGCCTACTTATTTGCCTTTGTCATAACTGATCATTTGCCCCGCTTCCTTCTCTGAGATCAGACTATACAAAAAAGAGTTGGCAAGATTAGTAGACGCTGCAATTCATTTATCTAGAGAAGAAAAACGAATAGGCAGCTACAGTTAGAAAGTGGTGTCCAGCAACTAGGGGTAACTCATCCCTGAATTCATCCCCTCTCCCTTTTTTTAATAAAAGGACTGATCATGAAATCATGCTTACGTGTTGCTCGTCTGTTTCATAAAAGCTCTCCAATTCTGAGCCATTCACAGATTCTTTTTCACACAGGCTATTATAGGAAGAGTCACTGCCACTTCTTTTGTGTTCTGTGGGTTTTGTACTGTTGTCATCCAGTTGTCGTGAAGAGACAAAAAGGCTGATGTTATCAAAGTCACCGTCACAGAAATGGATTTCCCCAGGATTTTTTGGTCCCTTGGCTGGTTTATAGGGTTTCAGGAAGGAAGAATAAACGTATCCTTTAAGAACTATACATAGGGGAGGAAAAAGAAAAGGCCAAGAGTATCAAAAGGGTTTTTTATTTTAATGAAAGTGCATTAAATTATTGCAAGTTAAAAAGAGAGACAGAGAGAGACATTGCAATCTGACATTGCAGTGAAAGTTGGAGGAGTCATGAAAATGCTCTAAAGTATTGCAAACTATACAATCTAATTAATATTACACTATCAACTGTGTTTTGTTCTGTTCTGGCAAGTCCCTAATCCCATACCAGTATTCAGGTTAGCTAGGCTTAGTACTTGTGATGCAAGCTCTGACTAGACTGACTAGACTACTTCTTCCAAGTTCAACAAGGCACTGCCATAGAGTTGCAAAGAAGACAATCACTAAAGGTGGGTAAGAACCAGCCATAAATGCTGGATCAGTTTAATATGGACTGCCTTCTGGTTAAGTCAGGAAATTTCACATAAATCTCAAATCAGTGGCTTCCAGAAAGTAGATGTTGATGAATCTTAAAGTTGCAGGGGCTGAGAAATATGGCTCTAGAGCAGGGGTGTCAATCTCGATTTCATTGAGGGCCATATCAGGGTTGTGTTTGACTTCGGAATGCTGGAGTGGGGTGGGCGTGGCAGGGGTGGGCATAGCCAGCATGCCGTCACTCGTGTCGGGAGGCACCTGTGGTGACCTGAGGGCTCTTCCAGAGAAAACGGCCTCCTGCAACCCCTGCCAGTGAAAAGGGAGCTCGGGGTGGCAGATGTGGTGCCACCGCAGGCCAGTCCTTTGCTGTTTCCAGGGTGGCCCCACAGGCCAGGTCTAAATAGCCCATGGGCCGGATCCAGCCCCCGGGCTTTGAGTTTGATATAGGGGTGAAATGCCCCTGGTTCGGACTGGTAGCGATTGTGGTGGGTGGTTCGGAGAACCTCGTGGTGCGAGGTTCCACCCACCTGCCTGGCTGTTGTTTTAACCAGGAAGTAATGTGTTTTGTACCCTCTGGGTATGTGCAGAAAGGTTTTGCACATGCTCAGAGGGTCTGTGCATGCATGTGACACGCACACACACAGATGGAGCACGTGCACTTCTGAACCGGTAAGGAAGGTAAGTAGTTTTTACCCCTGGTTTGACACCCCTGCTTTAGAGAGCTGAATATTTTAAAAACTTTGAAAAATTCCAAATGCATGTTGAACTGGATTCAGAAGAACTGGAAGATTAGTTAAGATGATTTTAATACCTTATTTTGTTTTAATGTATTTAATTGTTGGCCACTCACTTTCACTGGAGAGATGGATAGCACAAACAAACAAGATTATTATTTAAGTCAAAAACCCTTAGCCATTTAGGAATAGCAATATAGAAATGAAAATGATAAGAGGTAAAACAGTGATTAAATGGAAGTGTCCGTTAACCCCATATCTAAAACCAAGAAGGTAATTTTAAAGATCAGGTCTCTGCAACTAGGGCATATCTATGCTGAGAGTACAATGTGAAGTACTTACTTCCAGTATCAACAAGCCACCTGCTTGTACAGCCAAAAGGATCCTTTTGGTCAATGAGAGCCACCACCTCTCCTTCATAAAGATCAATATCCAACTCCTGTGTGGCATTGCATTTACGCTTGGCTTGGTATAACAAGTCCACATTGTACATAGAAAGTAGCATTAACCGGTGGACGTCTTTCTGACGGGGAAATTCAGGCTGGAAACAAAAAACTGATTGAAAGAACTACTATACCATGGAACAGCATGCTCACTGTTAATTGTGATTTTCTACATAATGTGATTTCAGTCCTGACCTGGTTTATTAGAAAAATCTTATTTAGCTACGATCTGTCAAATAAACTACAATTAGCCAAAGCCAAGCTAAAGTTCAAAATCACATTATGGTTTAGTCCAGTGTATGAATCCAGTCTTACTATTTACATACTTGTGCTGGTTCATATTTTTGAAGCTGAGAGATTCCTCTTCCACAAAGCATATTAAATTTGTCTGTTTCTCTTGTTTTAATACATTCGATGTATTTAATACATTAATTTGGTAAATTAATTAATATAAGGCATTTGACCTTATCCTTATCCTACAGTGAAAAGGCCATTCTTTAGAAATTAGCTATCCATGATATTACTATTTTATGCCTGGAATGATATACATCAGTCAAATTGTAGATATACATCAAGATTTAGCTGCTGCTTCCTAGGCATCTGATATTGTTAGCATGAAGCAGACCAGAGTGAAAACTGGGATCCATACATCACCAAAAGCAATGTCTATTTGTTAAAATTGTATCTGCTTCAGTGCAGATTACTCAGTGATGGTTTAGCATGTATGTACTTCGCCATAGTAGATTTTTGGTTTTACAGTATACCAAAGGGAGATCTCAGCATCTGTAGATTGACTATAAAGATGGTGAATCCCTAGCTTCACGGGTGTCAAACTCGCAGTGTCATGTTGCTGTCATGTGACATTTCATGAAGTTTTCCCCTTCGCGGAGCTGGGGTGGGCGTGGCTTGCTTGTGACTCATCCGGCCATGTGGGCTGCCAGTTTGACACCCTTGCGCCTAGCTTAATATAATTACTCAATTTAATGGCAAATTGCATACCTGGAGAGAGACGGGCCTCTTTTTTTCAAAACTCAGCTTTCTTTCAATAAAAGTTACACAGTGGTTTTCCTTGATACAATTCAAACTGTGAACATCTTCAAGAACCTGATCTTGTATTTCACTGATACTGGGAGAAGTTTTCTGCAAATAGTAAAAGAGACTCAAGGTTACCTTATCATTCATCAGCTTCATGTACGAAGAAGCTTCTACTCAGATCTATATTTCTATCAGAGATTACAACAGACACATATTAACACAATTAATACATTGTAGCTACATGTGCTTACCGGCCAGTGTGCAAGCACATTTCCAGGTTTCCAACATCCTATTGCCTAACAGTGCTGAATTAGAAAACATTGGATAGCAAAAGACCCAGCTGAGTGAATTTAAATGTCATATGTAAGGGATATGCCACTTCCAGATACTGCACTGTAACCACTGTGCCACTGAGGCTCATCCTTAATCTTTTCAACCTGGAAGCATCTCAGTGCTTATAACTTGATGCTCCTAACTTTCCCTAGAAAGAGGGATCACTAACTCATGGGCACAAGTTTACACACAAGCACCCAACTTCATTTGTGTTCCCTTTTCCAAAGTCTTCATTTTTCCAACAAAACAAAGCAAAAACTATCCACATTTTAGCTTTTGATTTGTTTAAAATGTTAATGGTATGACCGGAGACAAATATCTTCTAGGAGACCATCCATCCCATTTCTACCCTTAGCTTCTTCGAACCTTGAAAACTAAATTTTGGTTGTGGAATTATGGGAGAGATTTAACCAGTGGAAATGAGAATTATGTGGCATCTCTAAGCTTTTCTGGGATGCCTTTGAAAGTGAAAAGTGCAGAGCCAGTCTAAAAATCCACTTCATTCCTATCAATATTTCATCTACCAGCAAGGTAGTACTAATTCTTCAAAAATGTCTCCAATATTTTTTAATTATTCAGTTGAATAAGGGTGAATTTACTTTAAAATTTTCTTGCAGAGACAAAGAAAACTTCAGTGAAATTTACATGGATGAGTTTGATTTTGTTGCATTTACTCAATGTCCTGTATTCTATTATCAATGTCCTGTATTTTTATTAATGCAAGAATCTTATCAGTACTGTAGTCAGCAGGCTCCCTGGCTTCCTACGCTTTAGTTTAAACCAAGGGTGGCAGCTTTAAGACTTGTGGACGTCAACTCCCAGAATTCCCGAGTCAGCCATGTTGAAGTGTGCAAGTCTTAACGTTGTTAAGATTGGACACATCCCAATATTAAACCTCATATATTTATGCTCAGTTTGGAAGTGTGCGTAGCCAGGGACACTTTGGAATGATGGAAAATATGTAATAGAAACCACAGCATCAATATTAATCTTTCTCCCAATTCATTTCCATACTACCTTTGAAAAAATCAGAGGTGAAACTTCCTGTGATGCCTTTGAAAATGGAAAATGCAGACCTAATCTAAAAACACTCCATCCCTCTCAACATTTCATCTACCAGCAATGTAACATCACTTCTTCAAAAAGGTCTCCAGTATCATTATTTTTTAATTATTCAATTGGATAAAGGTGAATTTGCTTTTAAATTTTCCTTCAGAGACAATCATTTCAGCTCAAAAATTGCTGGTTAAAATGTGAAAGGCATTTTGAATTGCAAACATAAGCAGCCCCCATTCAAAGAAGAAAGAATCACAAACTACTTTCATCAGGGTGTTGGTACCTCCGGTTTAATTGCTAGTAATTGGGATTCATTGGTTGAAAAGGATTGTGATGCTGATGACATCATGTCTTTCAGGAGAGTGATGAGACAACATAGGCAACTGGTTACAATTTTCTTTGCTGCTTCATTGAACCGCTGGAGCTCCTCCACTAGCTGTGCATTGAGGGCCTCATATTCTTTCCTGGCCAGGTCAGTATCATCCCCTGAAGCTTTTTGATACAAGCTACTATAATCCAGAAGTTTGTCATAACGCTTTTGGATGAGCTTCTGGGGGCCGAGGAAAAGAGAGTGCAGTGCAGTCAATGGAGTCAACACCAACTTCTCTACTTGATTCAGCTTCATGCATTGGAAGAAGGAAAGGCAAAAGATATATATCAGAGCGAAGAAATTCATTAAATAACATTAGCATAACTTTGACGTAAGGATTGCATCTCAGTCCTTATCGCCCATATTTCCAAGTATGTCAGCACACTCAAAACACCTCCTAGCTGAAGGCTACAGACATCAATATATTCCCAAAGAAGGCAGTTTATATCTTGCATATATTAGCCAAAGTAAATAAAATTGAACTTTGTATTTGTGGCATAAAGGTAAAGGTTCCCCTGCACATGTATGCTAGTCGTTTCCAGCTCTAGGGGGCGGTGCTCATCTCCGTTTCAAAGCCGAAGAGCCAGCGCTGTCAGAAGACGTCTCTGTGGTCATGTGGCCAGTATGACTCGACACCGAAGGTGCACAGAATGCTGTTACCTTCCCACCAAAATGGTCCCTATTTTTCTACTTGCATTGTTATGTGCTTTCGAACTGCTAGGTTGGCAGAAGCTGGGACAAGTAACAGGAGCTCACCCCATTACGCGTCACTAGGGATTTGAGCTGTTGAACTGCTAACCTTCTGCAGGATGTATGACCATTTTTCACACTTATGACCATTGCAGCATCCCCTTGGTCATGTGATCAAAATTCAGATGCTTGGCAACTGACTCATATTTATGACAGCTGGAGTTTCCCGGGGTCATGTGATCACCTTTTGCGAACTTCTGACAAGCAAGGGGCAAGCCAGATTCACTTAACAACCCTAACCCTAACTTAAAACTGCAATGATTCACTTAACAGCTGTGGCAAGAAAGGTCATAAAATAGGACAGAACTCACTTGACAAATGTCTCGCTTAGCAACATAAATTTTGGGCTCAATTGTGGTCCTAAGTCAAGGACTACCTGTATATCCTAACTGATTAGTACCACTTTTACCATTAGTGGGGAGAGATACATATGGCATAGGGACAATTAAGGTTTGTATTCAACTTTAATCTTGCCTATCTTGCTAAAAAGCATTATGTGAAAATCAGAACTGAACCCTGGATGGCAGCAGAGATCAATATCTGTGGGCAATATCATGAAAAGAAAGTCACATGAAGAATTATAACATGAAGTATGAGAGAATTAAGTGACAAAAAGGGAAGGAAGGAAGGAAGGAAGGAAGGAAGGAAGGAAGGAAGGAAGGAAGGAAGGAAGGAAGGAAGGAAGGAAATGTTCTATGTACCCAGGGAACTAAGAGAAAGGACAATGTATCTGAATGAAGATAATCTGTTCTCATACAGTTGGTGAAGACATCTCAGGATGTAAAATAGTAAAGCTATTTATATCCTATATTTACTAGTAATATATGCCTGTTATTATTATTATTATTATTTAAATTTAATCTTCCGGTTTGGAGAATCTTGTTAAATTCCTGGTTGTCTTGGGAGAATCAATTTAGATAATGAATAATAAGATGAAAACCTAATTCAGAAATACAGAATTTTCCATACCATAGATTTAAATTACAAACCTAGGGCTGAAGTTTCTGTTGAGGTGTAAAATTTACTGGGTGAGTCACATTTTCTATTTTAATTTACCTTGCAAAGTTTTCACAAGAATAAAGACGGGGATATACTAGATTTTCTTCCTTTTGAAAACCACAGGGTAGATGGTTGGCGTGGCTTTTATCCTCAAAAGAGCCATGTGTGGTGAGGCTATGCCCTGACTCACCAAGTCAGGTTTGTGGCTGAGCAAGTTTTTTTTTTTAAGTCTCCCTAATCTACAATCTTCATTTACCTTTTATTCATTCTCAATTCATACCTTTTGAATATTCTTCCAATATGGAAGGCTGGATTTTGTATATACTTACAGCAGGGCTGTCAAACTCGCGGCCCACAGACCAGATGTGTCACATGCTGGCCGTGCCCATGCCCAGTTTATCGAAGGGGGAAAAAGTTGTGATACATCACGTGACGAAGCTGTGACGATGCAAGTTTGACACCGCTGACTTAAAGTAAATTGGAATCTGTGGGTAGCTAGGCTAAAAAACAAACTACTTTCTATTAGATTTGTTGTGCAATATTACACACAGCAGATTTCATGAAATCTATTCCAGTCCTTTTAAAGCTATATATTCAAGAACTTACAAACAGTTTGCTGGGATGCCCAGCATTAATCAATGCGTCTGAAGATGTGTTAGCCCCATCTTCATTCTCATGTAGCAGATCTTGAAGATCAGTTATGCACTGTGCTCCGAGAAATACAGAGTCCTGAAAAAAATGAAATAGACAAAAGAATGTTACATATACGCACAAACCACCACCCTTTTCTTTCGTTGGGAGTGTTACTTGGATCCCTGACATTAACCTGAATGTCAGGCTTGGAAGCCATTTTTTTCATTGGGCCTTCAGGCCTGCCACATTTACTACTGTGGGAAACTGGGAGGGAGGATTGTATGGAGAATGGGCGATATATAGTCATAATAACATTCCTTTCTCAGAAAGTCAAGGACATCTTGCCCTGTACCTTGATGGACGGAACTGGGAGGCATCTCCAGTTGGGATGTTGCTTGGATTGGACCATGTGATGGACATGTGGGTGTTGGGCAGGGACTCGGACTTTCCTTTGGGTGGGGAAAACCTGGAAGCTTTCAGATTTGGGTTTTCCCAGATGTGCCAATATGACATCTCTAATAAAATGGAACTTTGAGGAACTTCAAGCCTCGGAGTTTTCTTTTGCTGGGGGTGTTACTTGGAACTCTGACATGTACACTTCTTCAATAACATTTGCAATAAGAAGTCAATACTTATTTATGAAACAATCTGCTTGCTACCATTTGCTGCAATATTTATAAAGCTGCTATGTAAATTTGTGCGGTAATAATCCAATTTGTCTTGTATTCGTGAAATAAATGAAATGCCTTTTTGGGTAGGTATACAAACACACGCAGTTAAACTCTTAATTTTTTTTGTTTTTCTGTGTGTGCCTACAAGTTATTGTTGACTCCTGGTGACCTGCTTGGACTCATCTCTATAGTTTCCTTGGCAAGACCTTAGAAGTGGTGCTGAGAGAGAACTACTGGGCCAAGGTCACCCAGTTGGCTTTGTTCCTAAGACAGGATTAGAACTCATAGTCTCAGTTTCTAGCCTGGTACTTTAACCACAACACCAAACTGGGTCTCTAAAGCCCTAACTACAGAAGCAAAAACAAAACAAAAATCCAGCACTTTGTCCCCTTTCGTTTTGTTTCATCGTGTGAAAATGCAAGGAAAAGAGAGTGGCAAAGATGATAATCAGACAGTGCATGTTAAAAGGCTGGTAAACCAGTCCTTTCAAAGACATTAAAGCCACAGAATTATTCAAATGAGTCCATTAGGTCAAAGTAAACACCCAGCCACCTATAGTCTCATTTCACAAGTGTGTTGGCCATCTAAATCATTTAAATAAATACAACAACAACAACAATAATAATAACAATAATAATTCGGAATAAAAATTCTAAACTAGATACAAAAGGCATCAAACCAGAAGATGGTAATAGTCTAGATCAGGGGTGTCAAATTCAAGGCCCATGGGCTGGATCTGGCCTGCGGTCTGTGGGGCCGCCCTGAAACAGTGAGGGACCGGCCTGTGATGTCTCTGCTAGCAAAAATGGAGCTCAGGAGGGAGGGTTTCAGGAGGCTGTCGCAGCCAAAAATGGAGCTTGTGTGGGCCACCCATGATTCCCCCGAGCTCCGTTTTCGCTGGCAGAGGGCTGCAGGAGGCTGTCGCAGCCAAAAATGGAGCTTGTGTGGGCCACCCATGATCCTCACAAACTCTGTTTTCACTGGCAGAGGGTTTCAGAAGCCCGTCGCAGCCAAAAATGGAGTTTGTGTGGGCTGCCCATGATCCTCCTGAGTTCCGTTTTCACTGGCAGAGGGTTGCAGGAGGCCGTCGCAGCTGAAAGTGGAACTCATGTGGGTTGCCACAGTCCTCCTAAGCTCTGTTTTTGTCGGCAGAGGGTTGTAGGAGGCTGTTGCAACAAAAAATAGAGCTCAGGAGCCCATTTTCGCTGGCAGAGTGCTTGGGCCACCATGGCCTCCCCCAGCATGAATTATGTCAAGCTGGCCCCACACCACCCTGGCCCCCCAAGGTCAAACATAACCCTGATGCGGCCCTCAATGAAACTGAGTTTGAGATCCCTGGTCTAGATGAAGATCAATAAATCTAGAAAACTTCTCACAGACACAGGTTAGGAATACAGGTAACCAAAGCAGGATAAAAAGAATGTTGTGAATAGATATTGCATCTATGTCAGCTTTTGATCCTGTTTTCCATATTTCTTTGCAGCTGGACTCCAGTGTGGTAACTCTGACTTCTGCAGAGGATTCTTCTCCAGAGCCTGCAAGAATGTGATTGGTCCATGAAAATGATCCCTTGGATGAGACCTGAAGCATAGATCTATAAAGAAATTGACTGGAGTTTTCAGATTTCAAATGGAAGATTTTTCAATAGTACAGTATCAGTATTTAAGAGCTCCTTGTAAATGAAAAAAAAAATCCCAACAGAAGAGGGCATTGTTTACTTGATCTACTAATTTAATTGTTGACATTTATTTTAAAAAATTGAATAACTTATGTATTACATAAATAAACTATGTAACACGTAATACATAAATCTGAAAACCTTATTGTATCCACCATTCAGCATTCTCATACAACCCAGGCCCAAAGATTTATGGTCTGACTTGCGTATTGAAGTAAGCCATGAGTTGCTTAACAAACCAGAATTGATTGCACAACAGATAGCCAAACTATTTTTTAATAATGACTTCCCATACTTTACAAACACAATATAATCTTAAAGTGTGCATTTGCCAGGAGACGCACTAAGTGAAGTTTAAATCTTCATGTAAAGGTTTGAGAATTCTGTTTCTGACATTTTTAATATGGATTAAGAGAAGAGCTTCAGTATTTTTCCCCATCTGTGAGATCAGTTCAAGATTTGAATCAGGTTTGACCCGTCAAATGTCAATTTGCAACTTGTGAACGATTAGCACCAAGGTTGCAATATTGTTACACAACACTTACTTCTAAATGCTGAAGAGACAATGGAATATTCTTCACACATAGTTTGACTGTCTTTTCTAAGCTTTTGAATAATTTCTCCTCTTTATTAAAAACTTCATCTTTCACCTAAAGCCACAAAAACATAATAGTTAGGATAAGAACGTAATTGCTAATAGTAATGCTAAAATGCCTTAGAGTTCCTTCCCATTGGTCTGTTGAAGCATCTTCACATAACAATAAATAACAGTTTTAAGGGAATATTAAAATACCTTTACTGCCATTCTGGTTACATTTCTTTAATTTCAGACCTGTGGGGTCCTTGTCGCTCTCTGAGATTGGTGGTTCTTGCAAACATTTTATTACCAACCTCGGTAACATCAGCAGTGCCCTGAGTATGTTATCTAGTTTGGTAATGAAATGTCTTCAAGAAAAAACCGAGCTCAGAGACTAACAAGGATCCCACAGTTCAACTCACTGCAACAAATATTCTCTTCCATCATTTTCAGTCCTCTTCATCATTATCCAAAAATGAATATTGACATGTTTCATAGACAAGCATTTTTAACTTCCCCTCACTGTTGGGGGCAATATGCTGACTCTGTAAACCACTTAGAGAGGGCTGTAAAGCAGGAGGAGAGCATATAAAGTCATAATTTCTGTAAAAAAGATACTTAACTTAAGAAGCTTGTGTCTGTGGGGTCTTTCTGTGAAATAGTAATTTTGTGCTTTCAGTGAGCAAAGATGAAATTGGTAATTGACTTTAGCCTTATCTTAGCCAAACTAGGTTATACATGCACTCACAACCTTTTGGAATGCTTGCGATTTGTACACTATAAAATGTATCTGTTAAAAGCTTTTATGAAAAGAAAACCAAATCCTACTAGGACTGATTTACTTTGCTAAACAGAAGAGGGTCAATAATTGATTAAGGAAGTTAGAAGCTGCTGCAAATGTCAGCAATGGAAAATGTGACCTGAAGCAATAACTTAGA
This sequence comes from Ahaetulla prasina, assembly GCF_028640845.1. Classification (NCBI taxonomy): domain Eukaryota; kingdom Metazoa; phylum Chordata; class Lepidosauria; order Squamata; family Colubridae; genus Ahaetulla; species Ahaetulla prasina. Next base: position 27,195,526 of record NC_080546.1, on the reverse strand, counting down.
ACAGGTAGGTCAAATTTGTGTCATCGTGGTGTTGTCACATGACGTATCGCAACTTCCCCCCACTCGCTAAACCGGGCATGGCCAGCGCATGATGCATCCCGCCCACGGGCCATGAGTTTGAGAGCCCTGACTTAGAAGAAAGAAAAATGCTGTGTTTTTATGTTTTTATGTTTCATAAAAACATAACTCTATCCCAAAATGCTTCAGTGCTATTCGAGTTTGAAAAATGTTGATTAAAAAGAAACTTCGACACAGAGAATACCCGCTTCATCATAAGAGTGTTATCAGCCTGCATAGAATTATTTAAACCATATTATTCCATGCAGCTGATAAGAACTGGCACAGAATCAAGATCTACAAACTTTTATTGTCAGTTCAGATTTTTGAATTTCATTGCTAACAATTAGGGCAGGCTGTGTTAGAGAATCAGAATGGCTGCCGCATGCTAATAATGTCAATTTTGGCTGAGATGGAGAAGCAGTTAACTAAGCTTAAGGTATTTTCCTCTATTTTTAGGCATTGATCCAAATGTGAACTAGTAAAGCTTTGAAATTAATCGAGCTGCCAACTACAATAACCTCATCCGAAGCCCCATTTTGACTTTTGTACTGTGTGTTTGGAGTCCTGTCTAGAGCAGAAGGTTTCACGGGCTATATTGTTTAGTTCTGGCTTCCATTAAAAGATTTGTAGTAAGCCACAGAAAAATGCAACTGCTTTTTTGAAGTTAAGATACATTCTGAAGTTAACTCTCATCAATAAATAGCACATACCTTTTTAATTTCTTCTTTAAATTTTTGAATCTGAGCTGAAGAAATTTCAAAGTTTTTAATGACTTTTGGCACTATTTGCTTAAAAGCCATTTAAAATATATATATATATATATATATATATATATATATATATATATATATATATAGCTTGATAATGGACCAAGAAGAAGAAAAAAAAATTAAAAAAGAAAAATTCAAAAAACTTTTTTTCTAAATCACTATAATCCCAAAGAAGAAGAAAAAATATAAATCATAAGATTCTCGTTTCTTCCATTTAATCATTCCTATATATCTTCTATTTCGACACTAGCTGTTAGCTTTAACTTTCGTTTTCAATACACACATTCCACAAAACCGCCATTTGCTTTCTTCTCTCCTATCTTCGCAGCAAATATATCCTCAGGGGTTTGCAGTCTTCTTACAAAAAAGTGTTAAAACTCCAGTTTCTGCTCCGTCCACGTTACAGTCCATCATAAATCAACTCCTGCCGTGGAAATTGGACGCTTTGTTTGTCCGCCTTAAAGGCAGAAGCCTCGCCCAGCCAGGAGCTTATCAGGCTATGGAAGGAGAACTCCCCGTAAGCCTTAGAAGCTTATTAGGGTGTCTCAACTTCAAACCTGAATGCTCATCTTTCCTTCTTTGCCTGAAGGAGAGAATTCCAAGCTGTCGGACCCAGATTTACTATGTCCTGACAGCTCTACTGACTAGGGAGTTAGCAGCTAAATCATAGCTGCTCTCCACGAAGCAGAGCCATACCGGAAGAATTAAGAAATTCTTTACAGGAGTTTTTGGAGAGTCATTTTTTAGAAATAGATCAAAAATTTGATGAAATAGAGAAAGAGATGTTGGATTTTAAGGAAGTGGTGGAAGAGCAGAAGAGGGAAATGAAAATGGTAAAGGATGCAATTGCGCAAATATTGAGCTCTTGTATTCAGATGGAGGATAATCTTGCAGAAATTAATAAAGCTAATTTAGAGTTGCAAAGGAAAATAGAAGAAACTCAAAAAAATCAAAACAATTGGAACTTAGATAATAAGATGGAAGATATACAGGCAAAGGTAGATAGGGCAGATGAAGAAAGAGTAATATTACAATATAGATTAATGGAATATGCTATAAGGGTGAGGGGGTTGAAACAAAATAGGAAGGAAAATTTAAAGGAGATTTTTATGCAAGCCTTTGCTCAGATAAAGGGTGTGGAGCCGGAAGATTTTGAGACTAATATTGAAAGAATTTATCGTGTTAATTCTTGGTGGGCAAGACAAAATAGAGTACCGAGGGATGTGGTTATTTATTTTACAACTAAAAAGGTTAGGTATGAAATTTTGCAAGCCTTTTATAAAAATAAATTTCAAATATTGGGACAAGATATAAAAATGATGAAGGAAATTCCTCCTAAAATGTTAAGAAAGAAAAGAGAATTTGCTTTTTTAGTGGATGAATTTAAGAAACATCAGATTTTAGATGGGAAGTCCCAATGGGTTTGTCAGTGAATTTTAGAGGCAGAAAGTATTTTCTTAATTCAGTTATGAAAGCGAGACATTTTTATATTAATGTTTTAAAGAGTGGGAATCCTTTGTTGTTAGATGCTAAGTTAATTGGTTTGGAAATGATGGAAAATAGAATGGGAGAGGGGAGGAATGTTTAAGATATGAATATGATGATTATGGTTAATTTTGGAATTGATTTGTTTAGGATATAAATTATAGGATTTTGTTATTTGCTATTTGTATGGTATAAATTTATGGGATGATATTATTCAATTGTGAAGGATGGAAAGTGAAATTTATGAATTTAGATAATGTGGATGTAATGATTTTAACTGTTTACTGTTATATTGTGGATGTAGTTTAAATGATTATTTGTTTTAAATGATACGTTTATAGATAGTAAAAGTTCTGAAGTTAAGCTGGAAATACTATATTTGAGAGATTTTATTGAAATGATATTTGATTGATGGAGTAGTATTGGAAGATTGGATATTAAATCTTATGACAATTGAAGAAATATATAAGTGATGAAATTTGAATTTGAGAAGCTGGATTGTAAATTAAGAAATGGACTTATGAAATTTGAAGGAATATACAAGTGGTGAAAAAATTGAACTTTAGAAGATGGACTAATTTTAAAATGGACTGTAAGAAGAACGGACATTAAATGTTATGGCAATTGAAGAAATATATAAGTGATAAAAATTTGAGTTCGAGAAGATGGACTGTAATTTGAGAAATGGACTTATGAAATTTGAAGGAATATACAAGTGGAAAAAATTGAATTTGAGAAGATGGATTAATTTTAAAATGGACTGTAAGAAGTAATATGTGAAGTTGGTATTGCTTCTTTTCTTCTTTTCTTTTATTATTCTTTCCTATCTTTTATTTTTATTGTGAGGATCTAAAGTTTTAAATTTTTAAAGGTGGGAGGTTATGTATATTTTGTATACATTAGTTTGTGATTGTTGGTCATAATACCGGTATTTGCTCTGGGAAGTCAGGGGGAAGGGGAGGAGGGGGAAGGGGAAATGATACATGGATTGATTATTAATGTACAGTAATTTTTGAAGATATGAAATTAAAAATTTTTAAATGATATTGGGGATGCTCGACTGCCATTTCAGGAAGAAAAGGAGAGAGGAGTAGAAGGAGGGAAGAAAGTAGGTAGGAATGAGTAGAGAAGGAGGAGGGGAATAAGAAGGTTAGATAGGGTGGAAGAAGGGAGGAGTGGAGAAGGAGGAGAGGAAGTAGTAAAGTGAAGGAGATGAGGATGGATGGGAAAGTAGTAGAGGGTAGAGAGGGAGGTTGTGAAGAAAGGAAGTGGCAATCGGGCAGGCCTGAATCAGTAATAAATAAAAATTAATGATTAATGATGGATAATAGTTTGTACATAAATATGATGTTGGAAAATGGAAATAAAAATTATTTATAAATAAATAAATAAATAAATAAATAGCACATACTTAGGAAGTCAGTCACAGGCCCTAACATAATATATATTTCATGAGTAAGCTACTGGTTAGCACTTCTTTGCTAATCAGACTGGTTGGAATCAGAAAGCAAAGAACTAAACAAACAACCTGATCACAATCCCTAATTTGTATAAAGCAACTGCAGAATTGTGACTCTGGCATATAAAAACATTCTCTTTAAAGTAAATTATGTGCTCCAGATTTCTTAACACCTTGAGAAATGCATGGGCAATTGATAAAACCTGTTTTGGAATGGGCAAATAGGAAGGACATAATAGGAGGAAAAGGAAGGATACCCAACGAATGAAAATACTTAGCACTCTGACCAATAAACCATCTCTTAAAATCCTTGTAAAGCAATGGCTGGATATACATGTTGCACTAAGCCAGGGGTGTCAAACTCAAGACTCATGGGCCCGATCTGATCCACGGGGCCAGCCTAGAAATAGCAAAGGACCAGCCCGCGGTGTCTGTGGCAGCCAAAATGTTTTGGCAGCAAAGTGCTGCAGAGGCCGTCCAGGCCAAAAATGGGGCATGGGGCCCCCCCTTGCCCCATTTTGACTGGCAAGGTGCTGCAGGAGGTGTCCATCCCATCTCTCCCTCCCAGCCAGCCTGTGGGGAATTACAGTGCTGATCTGGCCCTCATAGAAATCCACCCCTGCACTAAGCCATAACAATGTTGACTTAGTTGTGGCTTAGTTGTGGCTTAGTTGTTGCATGAAATCGGCCACTGTGGATTGCAAATTATTGATGTGAGTAAATCCAGCAAAGGTTTGAGTACTCAAGAAATCATGTCTAAACAAACCAGTACAGTTCAGTACAGGGGTCAGCAACATGCGGCTCTGGTGCGGCTCCCTGTCACTCAAAATATTTATCACAACCACCAATGTGCAACACCCACCGGCACTCAATTTATTGAGCTTTTCAACCCCTGGTAGGCCAACCATGGATAAATCCTAGAAAAGAAAATTTTCGGAAGAAAACAGAACATTTAATTCAACTACATATGCTAGTTTTGGGGCCGCTCAAGAAATAATCAGGCACAGGAAGTTTTGTGGCACCCAGTGTTTTCTTTTCTGTGGGAAACTGGTCCAAATGGCTCTTGAGTGTTTAAGGTTGCAGACCCCTGGTTTAGTATGATGTGCAAACACAATGAGTGATTACCTGAGGCTCTCCTCCTGTCAGAATCTTCAGGTGACCAGTCACTCTCTTGGACTTTTTACTAATTGAGTGAATATTTAACTTTGAAAATTTATCCTTCAAAGATTCATCTTCATCATTCTTCTTATACTTAAGCACTGTAATCAGACAAATCACATTAAAAATAACAATGTGCACTGATAAGGCAGCAATGAAGTTCTATATGCTTTTTTTTTAATGCTATCACCGATTAGAGAAATAAAGAAACAGAGGCTACAATTTGTTCTACTGATGGAAAGAAGAGTCCTGATGGCTACATAAACTTTCTAAAAGTTTAATTTCACTAATTGTTACTGTCATTTTCAATAGCCGCCTTTATTCTATTTATTGCAAAATGCATAGATGCTTGAATTCTATAGCAATTTTCATGTGTTTGCAAAGCAGAATTCTTAGTGAATCTATCAGGGAGAAGCTCAGATACAATAAGAAAAAAATGCTTAATTTTATTTATATGCCTTAAGCAAATGCAAGCATCTAATACTTGAGCTGTAGCAATATTTTCAGTCTTCTCATGCAGTAAGATAAATAAGATGGGAACAAAATGTGCTTTTTAGTTCTGGGATTTAATGATTTTTTTTTTGGCCTATGAATAAGCATATATTGCTCTTTATGAAGAACAACAGCCCAAGGGAATTCCCATATAAAGAGACGAGATACCCATGAACTCTAAATGCAAGGAATGTCTATCACTTTGAAGCTAGCAATTGTTGAAAACTGAATTGTGAACCGGATGAATATTGCTTTGATCCTACAAAGAACATGCTATAATATGTTTAAGGATTCAGTCAAATATCACCGCCATAGCCTATATTTCAACATCACAATAAACTATTTTCTCATAATATGAATAGGCTTAGCTTTTTTTCAGGGTTATGGGCCCCTTAGCCCCTGGGAAGTGTTTTTATTGGACACCCAGATCTGAGTTGTGAAATTTCAAACAATGTGTTGTTGCGTAGAAAAAGAGAGTTAGAGATAACACTAACAATTTGCTGCCATCTAATATGCAGTTGTTTAGATTTTTGCAGCCCTACTTTGTGATCAGATAAAGTTTTGTGTATGGCGTCCAAATGCAGAACATACCTATCCAAAAATAAGCCAAATTCAAAGTGTAGATTATTGTCATATTGAGTGCTGAATTTACAAATCATATTAATACAAAATGGGATTAATTTGAATTTAACTTACCATACCATGTGACATATGACTGGACACTATGTGTGAAACCAGCCAAATATAGTTTGTTCTATAGTTAAGCAGATTAGGGCTGTTGTATAGGTGTCCTCGATTTAGGACCACAGTTCAGAGCAAAATTATGGTCATATCTCATTGCGGTCATTAAATGAGATGCCCACCAAATTCCAGCAATCCCTGCTGCTATCTTGGAGCATGTGGTGCCCCAGGTAGTGGGGGAGGCCCTGGATTGCTGAAGGGTCATAAGTCGAGGAGTATCTGTATAACATTTGGAAAGGTATTTGAATCCTGGTCTTACATCTTGCTACATTTTTGGGCTTAATAAGTGGATGTTGATGTTTTCACATTTCTTTCAGGAATGCTTTGTACAACCCAAATGAATTTTAAAACTTAATGCTAAGCGTAATTATTGTAGCTTGAATTTGACGTAAGTTCCTATCTGAATGCCTTTATTACAACAATCTTTCCTTCTGTAGTATGTATGACCTCTGCAAATGTGTTTGGCAAACTTTCACTACGCAGAACTATCATTCTGAAATCAGACAGATATTAAAGTGACAGAATCACTTTCCTAAAATGAAAGTTCCATAAAATAAGAATCCCACAGGTACAGGTCCACTGTCTTCCATTGCTCATATTCGTTATAAATCAATCCATGGCTTAATTTGTAAATAAATAATTTGGTCATCTCTTTAGATCAATCCAGATTAATGTGGGATGAACAAATCCTCTCAAGAAAGGCATTTTAGTCGTATATCTAAGCTTTAGCCACACAAAAATTCCTAGTAGATTCAGACAAAGATTTGTTTGGTCTAATACTCTGTTTTCATAGCGACCAGCCAAATATATTGGAAGCTTACAAGAATGGAAACAAGGAGAATGATGCTCTTTCACAGTCATTCCTCAGGTACTTATATTTAAGGCAAAACTGCTTGCTGCTGCTTGCCATGTATACAAGCTTCAAATTTCATTCCATACAGGGAAAAAATCAATATGGTGCAGCATCTTATTATTTTCTATAATGGTCATTTCATTGTTCTGAAAAGGTCATACAAGCAGGTCCCTTACGGATATCCCATATTGTTGACTTTCTCTTACCTATATCCTTTCTCCTTTTAAGTTCATTTATATTCATATTCATATCTTTCATAGCAAACAAGGCATCCTGCAACGCTTTGTAGTCGGGGTGAGACCTAGGAGTGGCATTCAAGAGCTCACACAATAACAAAGGATACTTCATTACACGTTGTATTGGTTTGATCATCAGAGATCCCATATCTAGTAGATTTGGTTTTCCCCTGAAATTTAAATTATGCCATGTTAAGTACAAAGGAGAGTTCTTACAAAATAGGAAAGAAGGAGATTGTATTTCCTTGTAATAATTAGCTTTCACAACAACCCCACCCAGCAATTCTTACTGTAACAAGCTTAGGAGTAGCGGGGAAATGTTAGCATGAATATTTGATTATTACAATTGTAGATACGCCTAGTTCTGCAAATGCATTAGCATCTTTGTTGTTTAGTGTGCCAAATAGTCAACACCTTCCATGGTTTTATGAATGAATCTCGGAGGGCACAAAAGTCTAATTCCCTTCTGTTATCATTCTGACTCATCTACATTTCAGTGATTCATAGCACACCAAACCACAAACAGAGAACTGTAGTTTAGCTCAGCATGATGTACAAAGCAAGCTTTCTGGCTAAAGGTAAAGATAAAGGTTTCTCTTTTCCAGTCATGTCTGACTCTAGTACTCATCTCTGTTTCTTAGTGAAGGATCCAGCGTTGTCCAACAAAACTTTGGTGGTTATACATGCTGAGGCTCATGGAACACTGTTATCTTCTCACTGAAGCGGTACCTATTTATCTACTTGCATTTGCATGCTTTCGAACTACTAGGTGGGCAGGAGCTTGGGAAATAACAGGAGCTCACCCCATCATGCGGTGCTGGGGTCTCAAGCTGAGGCAGTCAGCTTTCCAACTAACAAGCTCAGCATCTTTAACAACTGAGCCATCACACCCCCTAGCTTTCTGTCTACATAGTTTATCACAAAATGCAATGTTTGCTTAATTCAGAGAATGATAGTTAAGTTAGCTGTGGCTAAGCAGATTGCTTAAATGCAGTCTCAAATGGCAAGAGAAATTTGTCTATTTATACAAACATTACTTTTCTGAACAGTTTAAGTGCCACGCAAAAGGCTATTCCTGAGCTAATTTCGAACCTAGACTTAATAGCATTTGTGGTGATTATGCAGAGTTTAGGGAATGCTCCCATTACAGCAAGCAGAGACTGCCTTTTGCCAAACAGGGCATTTTACCATTTATTGTATATCAGACTGGAAATAAAACTTCACTTGCAATTAATCTAATATAACTAGTACAATCAGATTTTGACCTTCTTTCTACTGGAAAAGCAGATTAGTTTAGCAGCTGCAAATGTGTTTCTTCTATGACTTGGGAAGCCTTGCTTGTTTCTTTCTATAAATCAGACTGTCATTATGGTACAAGAAATGGACAGGCTACTACATCTTTTGCAATCTGAGTTTTTTTCCTGGGAGTTTCCTCCTGGGAGCCAGCAGCCCAAATATAGTTTGGATTGGATTGGATTGGATTATATTAGATTAAATTAATAAACCGTTGATGAACTTGTTGTCCTTCCCTGTTGACTCACTGGCACATACAGTATAGCATATTTTCTTTGCTTTTTAAAGTTGGAATTGCTACTATTTTTCCCAGGTATACATCTTATCTTGGCAGGGTCATTTCCTAAATAACATGGCTGCAAACCGTACTAGGAAACAACAAAATTTCAGATATTCGTGGCAAGCCACTTTTATATTATCTCCAGGAAAACTACATGAACTGCAGTACATGTCTATGAAGTCATCAGGATTCAAGCTCAACGTAAAGAAGGCTTTATTTAAAAGCAAAACAAAATAAAAGGATCAATGCTGCAGAATGCGGAAATTAATTTCTGCCAGGAATTCCGTTGTCTGAGCAGAGTTATTCAAGCCATATCTGACAGCTTGGGGGAGCTCCTACTTCATAGTACAGATAACTCTGTTTCTCTGTTTAAACTAAAATGCAAAAGCTTCACCCAGAAGGGTTCTCATTTCTTTGCCGCTATATATGTGTGTGCATGCCTAAATGACTCTCAAAATTATTCATAGGATGTCATAGAGCTATTATTCTGCTAATCACCAACATACTGTCTTTGCTAGGAGTTAAGGGCTCTGGGTAAAGCTTAAAGAAAAGGGTTATTGTGGAGCTGGAGCATCTAGTAGACAGATGTGCAGAAATCCACATGCCAAAACGCTCATTAGGATTCCCCAAAAGAACAAGCCTGTTTTTGTGTCTGGATGCTTGGGAGGTTACATGAATCCCCTGTATCTAGTCCAAACAGCACCATCCATAAATTTTATTTTGAAAGGCTAATGAATTATTGACCAATTTATAATCAGTGCAATTCACAGCGTTTGGCCTATACTTTAACAATGATAAGGGCACATTAATTTTCAGAAATTCAGCATGAGTAATTTAATGCACATCTGCTATTGGTATGCCTAGGTATGATCTCCTTTTGTCATTTGATATTATTTGTATAAGCACAACCTTAACTACATTTGATTGAGACAAGAGCTTTATTATGCCAACTCAGGATCATACAACCATGCAAGGAAGGGTAGGTCAACTGTTGAAACTGTGTCTGTGTTTTGTTATAAGACAAGTATATATATACATATACATATACATATGTGCGTGTGTGTGTGTATGTAAACTGAAAAGTGTTTCCTGGTTTTTTCTTTAATTATATGGATGCCATATTTAGAGTTCAAAACTACGGTATACACACCCAATCATTCAACAATCAACAAAAAACTGGGCTTACCAAAGCTGTTAAGCCAGAATATGCTTTATTTATTTATTTGGCTTTCATATGTTGTGTGAAGCCAACAAAGTGCACTTTATTAAATAAATCTTGTTGAATCCAGCACTGTATGTGGAGACCATGAGCAGAAGGCAACAAAGTGACTGAGAAAAAAGAGGAAGTCACTGGAAACTTATCTTATCCTGCCTATCGTTGGCATCACCACTCCTATCATCATTAGTCCCCATTGTTTTTATAGCAGTCAGACTAGACTTAAGAACAGAATGAGGATATGGACGGGAAGTCTTCACTACCCATTCCTTAAAGACCTGAAGGTCTTTATCCTCAGCTACTGATACCATTACAGGAAGATTCCATGTAGAGCTTCATGGATAGCATGGCCTCATGGATGTTTAATGCTATAAAGGAGGCATGAGGGGGTATGAAGGTGTGAGAAGGTAGGTGTCATGGCCCCATCAGAGCTTGGGTCTGAGGAGGACGAGATGGAACTAGGGGTGATGGAGGAACGACTGGAGGAGCAGGACAAAGCAGTCCCAGACCTCTTGGGCCTGGGAAGAGTCGCCAGTGAAGGAGAGAGAGCACAGGATGACCAAGGGGAGAAAGAGGACAGGAAGCAGAGCAGAGGAGTGACAGAGCTCCGGCAGCGAGCAATTACCTCTTCCCGCCCCCCCCCGCCCCCCCCGATCCCCGAGCACAGAGACTAGAGAGGACCCGAGGACTCGGGAAGAGGGTGCCCTCCCCTCTGGGGAATGAGATTTAAAGAGACACTGTTGGAAGGGGCACCTGTTAGGAACAACTGTTGTCTTTTTCTAGTCTCACGTGCTGTTACTGACTTCTGACTTGTCCTGTTTGCCTTGCCCTGATTGCCTGGCCAGACTATGTGCAAGTTCACAGTGACCCAGTCCTGCTCCAGGTTGTGTTGCAGTCCCAGTGAACTCTTCCTGTGACGAGGACTCCTTGGAATCAAATTCCTTGAACTGTGGCTACTCTCAGAACTGTGCTGTTCCTCTGGACTAATAGCAGCCAGGAAGTATTAGAGCTGCATGTTTAGAGTTTTGTTCCTGGACTTGCAGTGAACAGTGGGACTTTTGGGGCAAAGTTGGAGTAATAAAAGGGGAGTTAAGCCTTCATTCCAGCTGTGTTGCTTCCGTGCCCAGCCCTGGGTCACAACAGTAGGTCTTTCGTCTTTCCAGAGGATGAGAGTGAGCTAGTTGACTTTATCCAAGCCTTTCATATATTGTATGAATGTTGGATTGAGATTTTAAAAAAACTGCCTGATTATGTTCTATCAAGTCATTTTTTTATTCTTAGTCCTTAAAGGACTACTGTACGTGATACTCCTCACCGTATAGATGTGTTTTCTGAATGAACTGCCCCTAACCTGCTCTGTTTAATGTTTCTTTTAGTTTAATGAAAACAAGTATTAGGGATGACATGATAGCAATGTTCCAGTATCTGTCGCAAAGAAAAGGGGGCCAACCTAGTTTCCAAAGCACCTGAAGGCAGAACAAGAATCAATGGATGGGAACTAATCAAGGAGAGACCCAACCTAGAAAATAAGGAGATTTCCTGACAGTTAGAATTAATCAGTGGAATGGCTTCCCTTCAGAAATTGCTTCAGTGCTCCATCATTGGAGGTTTTTAAGAAGAGATTGGACAAACATTTATCTGAAAGGGTATAGGGCTGTGATGGCAAACCTATGGCATGCGTGCCAGAGGTGGCACGCAGTGCCCTCTCTGATGGCATGCGAGCCATCGCCGCAGTTCAGCTCCACTGCACATGCGTGCGTGCCTCCCACTGGCCAGCTGGTCTTTGGGTCTCTGCCACACATGCATGGGGGTGGGTGGAGCGCATGCAGGGGTGGCACGGGGGGATGGCGCATTCATTGCATTTTGGGGGTTCGGGCATGCTTTGGGCACCCAGTTCTGAAAAGGTTAGCCATCACTGGTATAGAGTCTCCTGCTCGAGCAAAGGGTTGGACTAGGTCCCTTTCAACTGTTATGCCACTGTAAGTCCATTCACTTTGCTGCTGGCCATCCTCTTCTTTTCTTTCCTTCTGCCTTTACCACTATTACAGCCTTTTCCAAAGAGCTACATAATGTGGTCAAAGTAGGATAATTTGTGCCTGTAACAAGATCTCTGGACTGATCTGTCTGACAATCCCTTTGTTTGTTTTCTTGGCTGTCCATGGTTTTCTCAATAATCTTATTGATTTCCCAAAAAAAAATATGGAATACAATAACTTATTCACTGATTTATGCACATAATAAGATATAATAAGGATCTTACAGATAGTCCTCGACTTACAACCCCAATTGAGCCAAAAATTTCTGTTGTTAAGTTTGACATGTGTTAAATGAGTTTTGTCCCATTTTACGACCTTCGTACAATTGTTAAGTGAATCACTGTAGTGGATAAGTTATTAAGTGAATCTGGCTTCCTCACTGACTTTTCATGTCAGAAGGTCGTAAAAGGGGTTCACATGACTCCGGGGCACTGAAACAGTCATAAGTATGAACCAGTTGCCAAGCATCTGAATTTTGAGCACATGATCATGGGGATGCTGCAGCGGTCATAAGTGTGAAAAATTGTCGTAAGTCACTTTTTTCAGTGCCATTGTAACTTTGAATGGTCATTTAATAAACTGTTGTAAGTTGAGGACTGTTGTAAGTAAATTGGGTTCACAATTAGCCATCCCAAATGCAGGACGGATGTAATACATCTAAATAAATGTATAACTTACCCTTCTTCATAGATCTTTCTGCAAAAAGAAAAAGAAATATGGAATCATTAGCAGTCTCTTAATTAAAGCAATAGCAATAGCACTTAGACTTATATATTGCTTCACAGCGCTTTACAACCCTCTCTAAACGGTTTATAGAGTCAACATATTGCCCCCAACAATCATTTTACTGACCTCGGAAGGATGGAAGGCTGAGTTAAGAATATGGTGACATTCAAACTGCTGACAATCAGCAAAATTAGCAGACTTAGAGAATATTAGTAAGCTGATCCTAGTTCAGGTATCTCTGATTTTTTTTTTTGAGCTAGTGGGCATTAAGTATTTTGAGAACTGTCCCAGGCATCTAATGAAATGGCTATCACAAAGAATCTAACCAGTTACAACATACCAATTCTCCAGAACTGTTGAAATTATTTTTACATGACACACAAGTGCATTTTTAAGTCTCTCAGATGCATTCTATCACCTCAGCTTACCTTTGTAATTTTTTCTTGGCAGGTAAACACACATCCTAACAAAACAGAGGCTGGAGCCACCCACCACTTTTATTATTAAGATGAATAAAATAATGTATAAAAGAATAACAATAAAAGAATAAAGTATTTATTGTTAAAAATAAAACCTAAAAGACCCACGAGGAATCCAGAAGCTATATTGTAGACCCTAAGTGCTTAAACCAAACTATATCTTGATTTAGTATTACTATAATAAGGCAGTAACTTTTTCAATATTTCATATCCCTTCTGGCGCAATGGGACTTTTGGATCTTCACTTCAATTTTAGATTCATCACAGTTTGATATTATATTGTCATGTTGTGGGAATAAAATAAAGGGGAAGTTCTATTTGTGTGGCCCCAAGAAAAGATGAGGCACTTAACAAATAAATAAATAAATATTGATGAATAAATGATGAAAATCATCTTGAATGTATTTGGGTCAATATAAAAGGGGTGAAAAACGATATTGCCATAGGTCTATACTATAGGCCACCCAACCAAACAGAGGAAGTAGATGAACTTTTTGCTAGTCAGCTAACTAAGGTATGTAGGAAGCACATCACAGTAGTAATGGGGGATTTTAACTACCCTGACATCAACTGGGAAACAAACTCTGCACCAAGTGGAAAATCCAACAGGTTCCTAACAAACCTAGCAGACAACTTTGTTTCCCAAAAAATAGAGAAGGCGACAAGGGGATCAGCCATATTGGACTTAATTCTCACTAACAGAGATGAAATGATAGAAGGTGTTGAAGCTACAGGAACCTTGGGGGCAAGTGACCACGCAATATTGGAATTCAACATTAAGCAAATACAAGTAGTAGAACAAAGTCAAACTAGAGTCTTGGACTTTAAGAGAGCTAATTTCAATAAACTTAGAGAGATCTTGAGAAGGATTCAATGGATGAGAATCCTCAGGGGGAAAACAACTCAAGAAGCTTGGGAAATTTTGAAAAGTGAGATTATAAAAGCACAGTCTAACACAATACCAATGAAGAAGAAAAATAGTAGATCACAAAAGAAACCAGCATGGATGCATAAAGAACTATCTGACAAATTGAAAGACAAAAGGACAAATATAAAAAGTGGAAAGAGGGCAAATAACTAAGGCAGAATATCAGCAAATAGCCGAGCCTGTAAAGATGAAGTGAGGAAAGCTAAGGCTCACAATGAACAAAGGCTAGCGACAAAAGTAAAAATAATAAAAAGCTTCTTCCAACATGTTAAAAACAAGAAAAAGTCAAGGAAACAATTGGCCCATTGCTGGGAGAAAGTGGCAAGAAGATGACAAGCAACAGGAGAAAGCAGATCTACTTAACTCATATTTTGCATCTGTCTTTACACAAAAGGAAAAAACAATCCAACCTATCAAAAACAGCACTACAAAAAAACAGATTAGAAACACAAGTTAAAATAGGGAAGAAAATGGTAAGTGAACACCTGTCTACCCTAGACGAGTTCAAATCACCAGGACCGGATGGATTACACCCCAAGGTTCTGAAGGAACTGGCAGACGTGATCTCAGAACCACTGAACTATATCTTTCAAAGATCCTGGAGCACAGGGGAGCTGCCAGAGGACTGGAAAAGAGCTGATGTAGTTCCCATCTTCAAAAAAGGGAAAAAAACAGATCCAGGAAACTACAGACCTATCAGTCTGACCTCAATACCGGGGAAGATTCTGGAAAAGATAATCAAGCAACGAATCACCGAACACCTAGAAGCAAACAAAGTAATAACCAAAAGCCAACATGGGTTTGTCAAAAACAGATCATGCCAGACTAATCTTATCGCATTCTTTGACAAAATGACAAAATTAGTAGACCAGAGGAATGCTGTTGATATAATTTACTTGGACTTCAGTAAAGCATTTGATAAAGTAGACCATAACCTACTACTAGATAAAGTAGAAAAATGTGGGTTAGACAGCACCACCACCAGATGGATTCGTAACTGGCTGACCAACCGCACTCAACGTGTAGTCCTCAACGGAACTACATCCACATGGAGGAAGTATGCAGTGGAGTACCCCAAGGCTCTGTTTTAGGCCCAGTACTCTTCAACATCTTCATCAATGACTTGGACGAGGGATAGATGGGGAACTCATCAAATTTGCAGATGACACCAAGCTGGCAGGAATAGCCAACACTCCAGAAGATAGGCTCAAGTTACAGAAAGATCTTGACAGACTTGAACATTGGGCGCTATCTAACAAAATGAAATTCAACAGTGAAAAAAGTAAGGTTCTACATTTAGGCCAAAAAAACAAAATGCACCAGTACCGTATATGTGGTACCTTGCTCAATAGTAGTACCTGTGAGAGGGATCTTGGAGTCCTAGTGGATAACCATCTAGATATGAGCCAGCAGTGTGCAGCAGCTGTTAAAAAAGCCAACACAGTTCTGGGCTGCATAAACAGAGGGATAGAATCAAGATCACGTGAAGTGCTAGTACCACTTTATAATGCCTTGGTAAGGCCACACTTGGAATATTGCATCCAGTTTTGGTCGCCACGATGTAAAAAAGATGTTGAGACTCTAGAAAGAGTGCAGAGAAGAGCAACAAAGATGATTAGGGGACTGGAGGATAAAACATATGAAGAACGGTTGCAGGAACTGGGTATGTCTAGTTTAACAAAAAGAAGGACCAGGGGAGACATGATAGCAGTGTTCCAATATCTCAGGGGCTGCCACAGAGAAGTGGGAGTTGGGCTGTTCTCCAGAGGGTAGAACAAGAAGCAATGGGTGGAAACTGATCAAGGAAAGAAGCAACTTAGAACTAAGGAGAAATTTCCTGACAGTTAGAACAATTAATAAGTGGAACGACTTGCCTTCAGAAGTTGTGAATGCTCCAACACTGGAAATTTTTAAGAAAATGTTGGATAACCATCTGACTGAGATGGTGTAGGGTTTCCTGCCTGGGCAGGGGGTTGGACTAGAAGGCCTCCAAGGTCCCTTCCAACTCTGATGTTATGTTATGTTATGTTAAATAACTTCTAAGTACCGCTTGGTTGAAGAACAATGGAGGATGAGTTAGATCGTGCAATTTTCTAAAAGGTGTTTCACTTTATTGAGTCCTCAATCAATTATTTGTCAACCCTGAAGCTGGCCTGACTGATGCCATTTTGAGACTTCAGTACTGACACACTGGAGAAGTGGGATGGGGGGGCGGAATATAGATAGTTGGGGCATTGTACTCAAAACAAAATACTTTCTCTTGGGAACCAAGGACTTTCCCGCAGGTGCTTGGAAGGAGCGAACTGGAGTCACCTAGCAACTGCACAATATCCTGATTGGACCATGTGATTGTTTTGAGAAAGTGGAAAACTTTTACTTTTAATTAGGTGAAAACCGTGGGAATAATCAGAATCGGTTTTCATCAGCGTGTGCCAATATGACATATCCAATAAACTTATTCTTTGAGGAATCTACCTGTCTCAGAGTTTTGTTTGATAGGGGTATGTTACTTGGAACCCTGGCATTATTCCTTTCCAATCTACTTCATGAAGCCATACATTCCATTTCCCTCTAAGAGTCAAGCAAAGCACCCAACCTTATGGCTTCACCTCACTGTCTTGTATCAACTCTTCCAAAAATTCCAAAAACTTGAAGAGGTTAATGCCCAGGTGCTTCCATTCCATTGCTGGAATTTTCACAATCCCAGTAAATAGAACTGTGGTGTAGTACTTAAACATATGAATTCTTGGGCCTTATTGCATGAATAATAAGGAAACCTATTCTTAATATTCATTTTTGGACTTTGGGGAAAGAAATGATGAATTGAAGAAAGCTCTGCTAAAAGTGGAACCAACAACTGCAATGGAATGAAGAATTGGCAAGCGGACTGGCTCTTTGCAATTTTCTTCTGGATGAGGAGAATACCTGAAATTACCCACAAGTTCTCCTTAAAGTTGCTCCTTGTGAGGAGACTGCAAGACAGTGGTCTTTGGCATGTTTATGTTGGGGGATAAGGGAATAGCATCTTCCTCGACCCATGGTTGGCACCTTTAAAGGGCATTGGATTTACATAGTTTTCTAATCACTTTTGGAAATTGCTTGTTAACTGTTTTTCGGATATTAGAAATCTTTGGATTGACACGTTTTACAGTGCCAGGTGAGTTTCCTTCAATCTTTAGCCACAGACATTTTAAGTACAAGTTTAAAGACTTACTGTATTTTTTGGAGTATAAGATGCACCTTTTTCCCCCCAAAAAGAAGGTGAAAATCTGGGTGCGTCTTATACTCCGAATGTAGCCCAACCCAGCTTCTCAAATGGAGGTTTCAGAGGCTGAAAGAAACTTCAGAAAAGAAGCCCCCAAACAGAGCTTCAGAAAAGAAGCCCCCAAACAGAGCTTCAGAAAAGAAGCTCCCAAACAGAGCTTCAGAGGCTTTTTTTCTGAAATTCTGTTTTAGAGGCTTTCAGAAGCAGAAAAAATTTTCAGAAGCAGAAAAAAAAGCAAAAAAAAAGCACGGCACAGAACTCACAACCAAGGAACCTGTGGGAACAACTGATTGGGGGGCCAATCCACTTGCCAATCTGCTTTTTTCTTATTTTCCTCCCCCAAAACTAAGGTTTATACTCTGAAAAATACGGTGATTTTTTTTTTTAAATCAACAGCAAAAGGGTAATTAGAATTTTGATTTTGGAAGGTTACAAATAGACCAGATGAATTTGAAGTAAGATTTTGGAATTAATTATGCCGAATCTTTCCCGTGGGAAAATACTTTTGCTTTGAATTATTTAAAAAAACATACCACTAATAAGACTTTAACTAATAGACAATAGAGGGAACTGGAAGGAACTAAATGTTACAATCAAAGGAGATGAACACTCAACTTACTAATACAGAATGAAGCAAAATATTTTAACATTAAACATATTGGGAAAAAATTTTTTTGAACAATCAATTAGTTTTAAAAGTATGAGCCTCTATGGAATATATTTAAAAGATGCTATGGGAAGCAGAACATGTGTTACCAGATATTATGACAATTGATTTAAATTTGATTTTAAAATGACAGGTTGTGACATGGAAAAATATGTTACACTGGACATATAAAAAAATTGGCTGATAACTTAATAATGAAAATGTACTGTAGATACAAATAACAAACCAAGAGATAATTTGCCTACAAAAGAGGTTAAATCTTTGAAGAATTTTATTTTTATTTATTTATTTATTTATTTTGTTGAGTACATATTTGATAATATATATAAGTATAAGCATGAATTGAATACATAAAATGAATACAATTAAAGGGAACATTAGGACAGGGACATTAGGAACTGGATGAGGTCAACAGAAGACAGTCTTAGGTTAAAGTTTTGGGGGTTTGGGGATGAGACCACAGAGTCTGGTAGTGCATTCCAGGCATTAACAACTCTGTTTACAAAAAAAATAAAAATGAAAATGAAAAGAAATCAAATTCCAGGACATTATTTGAAGAGACTAAAGATCAAGATTATTAAAAGGGAGGAATATAATGTTGATTTATTTGATTAAGGTTCAATAAATATCTTGTTATCTCTGATAATCTTTAATGGACTTTTGCTGATCAGTACTGAAACAATTAGGCTTTAAGGATTGTTTATAGATAAGATATGGGATATGAGAAAAAGAGATCATTGTTGTATTTTATGAGAAAGTGATGTTATTGAAATTATTTATACTTGTGATAAAAGGGTAAGTCATTTGTTTATATATCTTTTCTTTTTTTCTTTCCTCTTTTCTATTTTTCTTTTCTGCACTTTATGTTTTATTTTTACTCCTTCGTTTTTTAGTTTGTATTAGTTTATCTTTATAATAATAAAGTAAAAGTAAAATAAAGATAAGAAGTAATATTGTATTTTTGCTAACATTTTTAATTTTTTGAAGTCATGCAAAAGGAATCAAAAACATTAGATAAATCTAATCAAGTAACTTCTTGAAAAAACAGGAACACCCTTAATAAAGCAAACTCTTGAAAATATAATCCCCTCCAACTCTCACATAATTTAGGATTTATAATAAACATTAGCTCTCGCATATGTCATACAATAAACAAAAAATGAAAACAATGTTTTCTAAAAATCTTACTTCAAGGACTGTAGACAGTCTTTTATACATTGTTTCAATTCCTCGTCCTTTTCATAAAATTCCAGAAGAAGGTGAGCATCATCGTGATGGTAACAGTAGATTTTGTATGCTTCTTCTAGTACATCTTTAATCTGTAGAAAAACTTGACCTGGGAAAGCAAAAATACAGATAAGTCCAAACAAAACCACTGTCAGATGATACACGGTCTCCTTAAAATTTGTAACGATATATATTGTATCCGCTAAAATCTGCAGGACACTTAACAATTGGTCTTGGAAATTCTGTTTCCTGCTTTGTCTACCTAGGAGTTGGAATCTCAGTTGGCCTTGTGGTAGCGCTGCAATTATCGAATATTGCTCTAAACCAGGGGTGTCAAGCTTGATTTCAATTATGCCGCCTTTGGTATGACCTGAGCATAGCTCATAAAATCATCTGCTACAATGTCCTACCTGTCAATGACTACTTCAGCTTCAACCACAACAATACACCAACACACAATAGATACAAACTTAAAGTGAACCGCTCCAAACTCAATTGCAGAAAATATGACTTCTTCAGTAACAGAGTTGTTAATGCCTGGAATGCACTACCAGACTCTGTGGTCTCATCCCAAAATCCCCAAAACTTTAAACTAAGACTGTCTACTGTTGACCTCACCCCATTCCTAAGAGGTCTGTAAAGGGCATGCATAAGAGCACCAGCGTGCCTACCATCCCTGTCTTAATGTTCCCTTTAATTGTATTCATTTTATGTATTCAAGTCATGCTTATATATATATATTATCTAATATGTACTCGACAAAATAAATAAATAAAATAAGTAAATAAAATAAAATAAATCATTCTTGGTTTGTTCAATAGTCACAATAAGGGTGGGAGCCCAGTGATAACCAGCTTCAGAGCACACAGAGACTTTGTCTGATTTTGAAACACCAAGCTGTTATGAAAGGCAAGCCCTAAACAAAGAAAAGCACATACCAAAAAGGAAGTCAATCTTTGACTTCTTGAAAGCAACTAGAAAGAAACTTCCTGAAAGAATTTACTTCCCATTAAGAGTTTGATGCAGGTACAGAAATGGGAAAGCATAACACATGGTCTCATTTGATACCTCAGCTGCAAAAATATATCTGTAAAAAGCAACACCTCTATGCAATGTATTTATTTCAGCTTCTAGCTAATTTGGGGACAAAACAATTCAGTCTTTGATTTTTCCTTTGTGTCTAGTAACTAAGATAAATGCCAAACACAGAAAGGTGAACTCGGTTGACAAGAGGCTAAATGCACAGCTTTCATTACAGATAACATGCACATGGATATGATTAAATGGAGCCATGTCCTTTTTACTGCATGCATAAGAAAAGGAAACCTTCTCTTTCCTCCACCATTCACATCATTTACTTTAATAACACTACTAAGAATACCAATCAACAACCTACCAAAGGCCTTCAATCAGAGTGTCCTTGGATGCTGCAGAAGACTGTCTCAAAAAAGCCATTCAACTTATAATTAGATATAATGAAACATGATTATTTTTCTACCTTGTTGCTTCTAAACCAGGAATCATATAGCAACTCTTACAGTCAACAATAATATACTTGCTTCTTCTAAAATTAACTATACATTGGCTGGTTTCATTAATCCCTTTAAATCATGAAGCACTTCCTTTTGTCTTAGTGTTCTGTGTCATTTGTGCTAAGATCTAACTTTAGGGTGCGACATCTTGTTTAAACCCAGCCAATATCCCAGTCAACAAATCATGATTTGTTATGTTTTATTTATTTATTTATTTATTTTAAAAAAGACAAAACAAAACTCAGAAAGCTACAGGTTACATAAAGCACTGTGGACATTTTGATGCTTTTCCACTACAGCATAAGTTTGATATATTTATGAATTACATCTTCAAACTCAAATGCTCCAAAGTAAATCTTGCTATCTTCAGATCTCTAATCATAATTTGGATGTCAAATTTGAACCAGATCTTCACCCTATATTTGTGTGCGTGTGTGTATGACATGTGCAAGTGCATGCATGTTCATGGAAGTGAAAAACTGATTCAATGTGACTAAATCTTCAGCTTTGGTTCTGTTTAGGATTTAGATGGGTGATCATCTGAAATCTAAGAGCTACAGGCTAGATTTGGAAGTTGAAAAAGCATAGGAGGATGACAGTGACAAATTATTCCTCATAGCAAGAAAATGTTTGAATGTGTTCTAGGTATATGTCCTAGACCTAGCCCATTCCTCCTGATCTAACATATTATTTATAGAATATTGAATTACATCATAGCATCAATGGTAACCAACTAAAAGATCAAAAAGTTATTTAGCTTTTGCATTCATAGGAAAAAAAGTAAAAAAACACTACAAAACCCACCTCAAACAATAAAAAAAGCTCAGGATGAAATCAGACATTGTGAGGAATATTAGATATTATAATTCAGAAATACATGGAAGGTCAGTTATGTTCGCTTTTTATGACATCAAATAAAGCACATTTGAAAAGGGTTAAATAACACAGTCCAGTCACCTGTATCCTAGAAACTCCTAGAGCCAGTCAATTGATCTGTTTGCATATCCTCTAAGAAAAAGAGCTACAAAGCAACCCTCTCCATTACAGAACATACGTGACAGCCAAGTAATATGACACACAGCTCTTGACAGCCACATCCTGAGTAAGAGGTCAAAAAAGGGAAGATGACTTTTTACAGTGCAAAATACCACCCATTTGTTTCAGTCCCAGATAAAAGTTCTGCTATGTGTTGCCTTTTTAGGTCCCACAAGAGGATATCTCTGCTCTCGAACACTGATTGGCAAACAGGCCTACTGTTTCCAGCCTGACAAATCGGGAAGGGCCTAGTAATGACAAAGCTTGCTAGAGGTATTCTGATGCATGGGACCTTCCCACATCCTGGGGCCAGGGCTCTCCAAAATAAAATATATTTGACCCAGTTAGTACAATTATATGCTGCTGGAAGAGCATCGGTAAGAAAGTCTGATAGGAGCTGTTGCCACCTGGATTAAGTTAGGTGTGTATGATGTTGCCAGTTGATTATGGGCCTGATTCTCCATCTTTCATTTGCACACTACTTGGAATGGTAGTTTGGAAAAATAAACAGGTAAATTTTGACTCTGGCTGGGGCAATGGGCAAATTATTGCAGCATTATTATTACAATTATTGTTATTACTGCAGGTAGCACTGTAGAATTCAGGAAGACAACAACATACCAATTACTTGTATGGCTGGTTCCACATCTGATGTTGCTTCTTCCAACAATGACAACAGTTTGGATGATATTTCATGGACCGATTCAATGTTGCTGAATAAGCTGTCCACATCAAGTCGAGCAATCTAATGAAACCAAAACAATGGGCAAAAACTTGAAAAAAATGGGATGCTATTATTGTCAACCTACTCTTTTGCTCAGAAACACACTCTACATACTCACTTTTCAAAGGGTTTTCTCATGATCAGATGAAAGAGAGATTTACCATAAATAAAAAGACAATTGGAATAACAACAAAATAAAACTGAATTTGAAATAATTCTCTATAAATGATGACCATATAATAAACCAAAATGTATACATTGCTACTAAGATTTGAAACCAACAGATTAAAGAACTGGATTGAAAAGGATTGAATATTTTTATTACAATATAAATACATATAAGAAATATGTAAAAGAAATATAAATGCAAATATTTTCAGCTGATATATTTTCATGGCAGGCTATATATAGGTCCATCTTCATTAATTTTTTTAAGCTGTGGAGTCAAAATCATACTGGGTGGAAAACTATGGAAGCTGAAGGTCAATACAACTAAGTAACACAAGGTTGGAGAATGGCCAATGCTCTTTCCCTCCCAGTAACCTCCCAGTAAAGAAAGTTTTCCTATCTTAAGGTGTCTTTCTTTCCTATCTTTCTCAAAGAAAAATGTGATAAAACTAAAGGTAATAATGTAAATAATTTTGATTATCTTGTTATTGTTGTTAGTTGCGAAGTTGTGTCCGACCCATCGCGACCCCATGGACAACGTTCCTCCAGGCCTTCCTATCCTCTACCATCCTCTGAAGTCCATTTAAGCTCATGCCTACTGCTTCAGTGACTCCATTATCCATTGCTTGATTATTAATTCCTAATGGGCTATAAGTTATCCCTTTTTGTTGCAATGCTATATAGAAAGCAGCCATTCAATCCACTTAATAAAAAAAATGTGCAAAAATAATTAAAATGTGCAAAAAATAAAAAAAAATATTTTTTTAATAAAGCGGGCTGCCTGTTTTGCTTGAAAAACAAAACTCAGAATGTGCTGTTTAAGTGGTAGCCAGACGTTTCTGAAGTGCTGGCTGAACAACAAACTGACAGAATAAAACCTGCATGAAAAGATATAATTGTAATAAGCACTTCCATTAGCATCACTGTCTCAGATGTAGTACCCTGCAGTCTGGGTCTACAAAGCAAATTATTATAAAATATTGTCAGCTACCTGCATGGGCAAATGCAGCCTCTATGTCTCTCTGGCTTTATTTATTAAATTTCTGCGCTGACCACTTCAACTAAGTGACTCTGGGTAATTTACAACAACATAACAAATAAAACCTGAACGAAAGCACAGACAAAAAGTTAAAATTTATAAGCTTGAAGTGAAAGTCAAAGTTAAAAATCCAGAAGGCTAAAAAGTTAGAGTGTGGGAGTGCCCTCAAGCCACCAGCTGCCCCCAGAGTTGCCTCACACACTTCAGAAGACTGAAGCGGGGTGAAATCTAAATTTTTTCCTGGTTCTGTGGGCGTGGTTTAATTGGTGGGTGTGGCTTGGTGGTCAGGTGACTGAATGGACATGGCCAATAATAATAAACAATAAAAATAAATAAAGTATACAAAACTTGGGAGCGCACCGGTCTACCTTCTTTAAAAATAGAGGCACTGGTCTACTAGCCGCCTACAGCGCTGATCAGCGGCAGTCATTTAAGGCCATTTGCAGCTATATCACCACCAAGAGCTTCAGGGACAGAGAAGCGGAACAGCGAGGCATGGGGGTGGGTGGGGGGGCAGGGATTTTTGCTACCGGTTCTCCAAACTACCCGCTCCCATCACTACCAGATCATGCGATCTGGTCTGAACTGGGAGCATTTCACCCCTGGATTGAGGGTAAAATTTCGAAAGAAAAGGGGTAACAGCAGAGAAGGCCCTCCTCCTGGTCCAACTGGTTTTGCCAGTTGAAACTCTTTGACTAATGGTATATGAAACATGACCTCCCTGCTTGACTGGGTGGGATGGGTTGATGTAGTTGGGATGATATGTTCCTCAGGTTTTATTTATTTAGCATATGGCACGTGTTAGCCAGGATCACCAAATGGCGTGGCTGTTGCTCAGGTAACCTGTCCCTTGCCATGAAGTGCTTTAAAGGTGATGATCAACACCTTGAATTGGACCTGGAAGCAAACTGGGACCTAGTACAGCTCAAGTAGTAGAGACATTACATGCGCACATGCATTTTGCATGACACACCACCGATTAACTGAATGTTGGCTTCCTCAATTTGGTTTCCTGTGTACACACAACTGACTGAACCATAAATTTATCACTAAGTTCTCACATCATACTAAGTAAATTTCAATTACCTAGTTTATGCTTCATTTATCTTGTGAACACAACTAGTTTCTCTTTCTTCTGGACCCCGCTGGCCAAAACTGTTTGGCCGACATGATCCAAAGTAGTACCTTTTCACTGGAGTGAGTGGGATGAGTTATGGGGTATGGCAGTTCCTCAGATATCCTGGACCCATGCCATACAGGGCTTTCAAGATAATGACCAACACTTTGAATTGGAACTGAAAGTAAACTAGCAATTGCATCTCGCTTCTTTGCTTTTCTCAAGTAGAAAAAGAGCAAAAAGGAAGGGAGGGAGGGAGGGAGGGAGGAAGGAAGGAAGGAAGGAAGGACCAAAACTTCCTTACCTGCCTTTTTTTCAAGGGCTCAACCACTATTCTGATGCAGAGTTCCAGATCACTAAGATAATCTCTTTCCGTTTGGAGTATTTCTGCAATTATCTTTTGCCTTCTGACCATCATTCGCTTAATCAGCTGTTCTTCAGTTTCCAGGGGTAAACCAACTGGTCCTACAGATCCTGCATGGGGTGCCATCTTTTCTGTAAACAAACAAACAAACAAACAAACAAACAAACAAACAAACTTTTGTTGTTTTAAGTTAACAACTTGTTTAGGGCTAAATGACCTACGCAAAGGAACAGCTGCACATGAGTATGGCACACAAATCCAGAAGGCTAAAAAGTTAGCGTGTGGGAGTGCCCTCAAGCCACCAGCTGCCCCCAGGGTTGCCTCACACACTTCAGAAGATTGAGGCAGGGGTGAAATCTAAAAATTTTCCTGGTTCTGTGGGCGTGCCTTAATTGGTGGGTGTGGCTTGGTGGTCAGGTGACTGAATGGGCATGGCCAATAATAATAAACAATAAAAATAATAAAGTATACAAAACTTGGGAGCGCACTGGTCTACCTTCTTTAAAAATAGAGGCACCGGTCTACCAGTTGCCTATTAGCCGCCTACAGCGCTGATCAGCGGCAGTCATTTAAGGCCATTTGCAGCTATATC
This sequence comes from Ahaetulla prasina, assembly GCF_028640845.1. NCBI lineage: Eukaryota > Metazoa > Chordata > Lepidosauria > Squamata > Colubridae > Ahaetulla > Ahaetulla prasina. The sequence goes on along the minus strand of NC_080546.1, from coordinate 27,169,584 downwards.
ACCACCAAGAGCTTCAGGGACAGAGAAGTGGAACAGCGAGGCATGGGGGTGGGTGGGGGGGCAGGGATTTTTGCTACCGGTTCTCCAAACTACCCGCTCCCATCACTTCCAGATCATGCGATCTGGTCTGAACTGGGAGCATTTCACCCCTGGATTGAGGGTAAAATTTCGAAAGAAAAGGGGTAACAGCAGAGAAGGCCCTCCTCCTGGTCCAACTGGTTTTGCCAGTTGAAACTCTTTGACTAATGGTATATGAAACATGACCTCCCTGCTTGACCGGGTGGGATGGGTTGATGTAGTTGGGATGATATGTTCCTCAGGTTTTATTTATTTATTTAGCATATGGCACGTGTTAGCCAGGGATCACCAAATGGGGTGGCTGTTGCTCAGGTAACCTGTCCCTTGACATGAAGTGCTTTAAAGGTGATGATCAACACCTTGAATTGGACCTGGAAGCAAACTGGGACCTAGTACAGCTCAAGTAGTAGAGACATTACATGCGCACATGCATTTTGCATGACACACCACTGATTAACTGAATGTTGGCTTCCTCAATTTGGTTTCCTGTGTACACACAACTGACTGAACCATAAATTTATCACTAAGTTCTCACATCATACTAAGTAAATTTCAATTACCTAGTTTATGCTTCATTTATCTTGTGAACACAACTAGTTTCTCTTTCTTCTGGACCCCGCTGGCCAAAACTGTTTGGCCGACATGATCCAAAGTAGTACCTTTTCACTGGAGTGAGTGGGATGAGTTATGGGGTATGGCAGTTCTTCAGATATCCTGGACCCATGCCATACAGGGCTTTCAAGATAATGACCAACACTCTGAATTGGAACTGAAAGTAAACTAGCAATTGCATCTCGCTTCTTTGCTTTTCTCAGGTAGAAAAAGAGCAAAAAGGAAGGGAGGGAGGGAGGGGAAGAAGGGAAGGGAGGAAGGAAGGAAGGAAGGAAGGAAGGAAGGAAGGAAGGAAGGAAGGAAGGAAGGAAGGAAGGAAGGACAAAAACTTCCTTACCTGCCTTTTTTTCAAGGGCTCAACCACTATTCTGATGCAGAGTTCCAGATCACTAAGATAATCTCTTTCCGTTTGGAGTATTTCTGCAATTATCTTTTGCCTTCTGACCATCATTCGCTTAATCAGCTGTTCTTCAGTTTCCAGGGGTAAACCAACTGGTCCTACAGATCCTGCATGGGGTGCCATCTTTTCTGTAAACAAACAAACAAACTTTTGTTGTTTTAAGTTAACAACTTGTTTAGGGCTAAATGACCTACGCAAAGGAACAGCTGCACATGAGTATGGCACACAAATCCAGAAGTTTGCAGCCGATATTCTATCAATGGTCATGAACATGATCTAGTGGCTTATTTTATGCCCAGCTTGGATTTAGCATTGTATGCAAACATGTTTATTGGCTTAGTTTATACATAGCGTAGCACTAAGCCATACTCTGATTTTCTTTGATTAGATTCATCAGGTAAAGCCAGTTACTACAACTTGCTGACTGCGAATTAATGGCATAGCACATTGTGAGATCCTAACTACTCAGGTGTTGTTCCATAAAATATGGTTAATGAAAACATGGTTTGGCTGAATATATTCAACAGGAACTTTCATATAGACAAAACAGATGTTTCTGAATTCAAAGTTAAGTACAGGTAGTCCTCGTTTAGTGATTGCCTCATTTAGTGATACTTTGCAGTTATAACAATGATGAAAAAGTAACTTTATGATCAATTGTCACATTTACAACTCTCACAGATCTGCAAAGGAAAGCTGAAGTAAGATCACAACGACAGTTGCTGTTTCACTTAATGCCCGCTTCCCTTAATAACCAAGTGATCAGTCCCAATTGTAATTGCTAAATGAGGACTACCTGGACACATTTATGGCTAGTCTCATGAAATGAAAGGTAATCTTACCTTCCTGTTTCTTTCCTGAGCTTATGTTATACTGATCTTTCTGCTCTAATACTTTGAAACAATACTCAGGATATTCAATATTATTTTTATACACTTATTTGGACTTAAGACTTCAGTCTTCATTAAGTGAAATGAACACACAGGTTTATCTACCTGAATCAATACTGTTGTTTCTCTCTTTCCTCCTTCCATCCCATTTATTGTTTTCCCTCCAATCTGAATTATATTTTTCAGTACAGAAAAGTATTTTCTTTATGTTACTTTATAAAGCACAAGTAGTGTAAATGAGAAACACTTATTGTCAAAGAGAAGGCCTTATTTTGTATTGCAAATGTAAATTAAACATTTGAAAGTAAGTCAATAGGGACGTCCACAAAATATGCTTTAAAAAAAACAGTATTGCAACAAAGGTGCAATTAAAGCTCTGTCTATATTCTCTGTCAGACATAACTGTAAATCACTTCCCATCTGTTCCAGTACTTCATTTTATTTTTAAATTTATATTTTTTATCCCACATTTATTGTTTTTTTAGAAATGATTCAAGGCAGGGAACATACCTAATGCTTCTTTCTCCTCCTATTTTCTCTACAACCACAACCCTGTGATGTGAGTTGGAATGAGAGAGAGTAACTGGCCCAAAGTCACCCAGTTGGCTTTCATGCTTAATGCTGGTCACACCATAATACAGAAGAATGCTGGTTAGCTGTCATATAAGCCACCTAAAACAGTTATCTGCGTGAAGTATACATTAATTTATTAAATTTTAAGGCTGATCAGCAGCTTCAGTTTTCCAATAAGAAGAAAATTGTGTTTAAAAATGCAGTGTTAAACAAATCAATGTAATAAAACCACAGGAAACATTCATACAATTAAAAGCAACAGCGCCATTCCTAAAATGCCAAAAACTAAAGAGATAATCATCTCTGTTACTGCGGTCCTGGTAATTAAATCCCAGTTCACTTCTATAAAAGACTTTGGCACTAGTGGGGTGCTTCTATGATCAGGTGCCATTGTCACTGTTGGACCATTGAATCTATTTACTTCCCAATCACCTGTAGTACAGCAAAAAAGGGCTGATTTTATGAGATGGTACATCTGGGAGTCAGAATTTCTGCTTTTCCTGATCTCTTCCAGTCTCTGTCAGCATCTGATAAAGTTTGTGCTGAATAGCCATTGTTGACTGGGACTTCCCATTGTTGAGTTCCATCCACTCACCTGTAGCAACTGCAGGGATATTTTTACAAATCAAGAAAAACTGAAGGTGGAGCCAAGACTGGATTCTGCCCACCACCTTGAAGGAATTCTGTGGGATTTACGTTCGCAGGCTGAGAACAAATAGCAGTCAGCCTCGAAATGTTTCTTAAGACAAGGAGAGTGAAAATTGAAAGTAAATTGGACTCATTTTGCCATGTAGTAAAATGTGTAATTTTATTATCTTATCCACTTTTGAAGATTAAACATTTTAATTATGACTTAGAAGAAGTTTGGATGAATGTTGATGCTTAGCAACCATTTAAAATAAAAATGGACCCCCCACCCCAAGAGCTATTTCCTAAGAAACTTTGAAACTTTGACCCAATTTCAAAGTTCCAACACCCACAACCCCTGCAGTCACATGATTACATTTTGGGCCCTTGGCACCCTGCCCACATTTATGACTGTTTGCAGTGCCCCACAGTCATGTGACTGTAATTTGTGATATATATTGCCGGATATTAGTGATTACTTTGGTATAATGGGTTCATTTAAGGACTGTGCCGTTTGTTTAATAATTACGACATTCATTTAATGACTACGGCATTTGTTTAACTGCTACAAAAAAGATTGTAAAATTGGGCACAGTCACAGACCCGCTTAATGACCAGCACGACTTACAACTGTAATTCTCGGCTCTCTTAAAATCATGAGTTGAGGAGTACCCCTCTCTCTCTCCCTCCCTCTCTCTCTCTCTCTCTCTCTCACACACACACACACACACACACACACAGAGAGAGAGAGAGAGAGAGAGACAGATCTACAAAAGAGAAACATCTTCTGTAACACATATAGGATTTCATGTCCAATCTGTAGGGATACAAATATTGTTATGTTGGGAGTAGAAGCAGGGGTGAAATGTTACCGGTTCGCTCCGGTTCGGGTGAACTGGTAGCGATAAAAACTACCTGTTCAGGCGAAGAAGTAGTAAAAAAAAAAAAGCTACCGCTTCGGTTGAACTAGCAGTTTAAAAATCTACCAGTTTGGGCAAACGGTAGTTTAAAAAAAGCTACCAGTTCCTCCGAACCATATTTCCGATGATCAGCTGTGTAGCAGGGTTTAGCTTCGCGAGAAAGCAGGAAATCCTGCTTTCTAGTGAAGCTAAATCGTGCGCCACAGCTGATGCCCCCTTTGCTTTACTTACCTTCCCAAGCCTCCTTTTGGCAGGGTGCGTTTGGTGCACACTGTGCATGCGCACGCAGCATGAGTTTGGCACGTGGCATGCACGCGCGGCCAGTGAACTGGTAGCAAACCACTTTGGATTTTACCACCGAGTAGAAGGTGCAATTTCTACATTCAGATAAGATTGGGGATACCAGGGGAATTGCTGAAAATGTTAAAGCATGAAATTTGGACAAATGTCTCTGAGAGCCTATTGCAGATGCAAAGCAGGAAACCACCTCTCTCTCCTTTGTGTTCTCAGCAGAGAACACTGGAAGAAGGTGAGATTAGCTGAGGCCACCTTCTGTTGTGAAATACAACAGGAGCTCAGCTTGCTTGTCCTTGGAGGTGCCAGGTTACCTGCCTGTCAAGCTCTCCCTGGAGGAAAGACATTACAAATAAGAAGCCTCAGGGAAGCATAAAGAAAAGCTTTGTGTCAGGAATCGGGCTAGATTTTAATAATAAAGCCATTTCCTACATTTTTTTAAACAGGTTCAAAGGAAGAGAGGTCTGTCTGAGCAAGGGGAGGACAAAGAAAAGGGCAAGGGAGGGCAAGTGGGTTGCCAGGTGGGAAACTCCAGGTTAGGCAACATTTCTGTGGGAATCTGCTTGAGAGATTTGTCTGAGAAATGGCAAGAGCTCAGAAAGGCCCTGAGGGAAGGCTTCTACAGAGGAGAAATATTAAGGGCGTTGATTTTCTACTCTTTTAAAAAGAGGAATTAGTATATTGCAGAGGAATATACTTCCAGTCTAAATAAACAAGCTCAATTTTAAAGAACTCAAAGATCTTTTTTTAAAAAACCCACTATACTCCTTTGATAACTTAATATTTGAAAATATATATGAAAAGATAGATATATTTGTCTAGCCATTTTTTTCCCAATTTTTTTTTTTGGCAAGACACATAGTTTACAGGAAAATCAGCTTTCGTGACTTGTGTTTGCAGGTTAACATTAATTATTTGGTGCTTTGAACTATATAAAATTTATTTCACTGGTAACATGATCAGTTAAATTTCACTAATTTCTCCTAGAATGTAGTCTTTAGCAAGCTATTAGTCTACTGGCCCTTCTCGCTAGTACTATAGTGATAGGAATTATACATCCTAATACATTCTGGTATTATTTATTGAATTGGCCACAAATGATTAAGGTCATAAATAATCGTATCTATCAACTATGATTTACCAACCTGCCCTGATTTGGTTCAACCAACTTGCTAATCCAAAAGCAAACTAACTACATCATTAGTTTAACGTGACATGGGAACCCAGTTGACTACCACCAACAATCCAGGGTGTCATATAGAAGTTTTCCAACCTTAAATATTTATTTTCTTACGTCTACAACTTTTACACTGCCTCTGAGCAATATACCAAGATCTGCTGTGACACACTGTGCAGACAAATGCATAATAAATAATCAAAAGAATGTAAATCCAAAATTGCATTATCTATTATTATTATTAACAGTTACACGTTCACACAACTGTTACAAGTTTTTACCAGCTTGTAAAGAGGCACAAGAATAGGAGAAACCTTTGGGAGGGGGAAGTGGGGAGGGTTAGCTATTCTAAAGGAAGAAGACTGAAGGACTCCATCTTTCTCTTTCTTACTAGGAAATCTCTCTCTCTGATCATTCAGATTGGGCAGACAGAAACTTTATGAAATAGAAAACCAGACTCTGAACCACAGAAGATCTTGTGGAAGTATCAGAAATTTAATCTGAGATCGTCTGCATGAAAAAAATATGCACTGTGCCCTAAGTTATGATTTTCCTTTCCAAGCTGAAAGAATTCAGAATTCTGGACTAGGAGAAATATAGGGAATGAACACAACTGGAAATCATAACTAAATAGAATTCATTTGCAGAATATCCTATACACATGCACAGACATCATTTGCGCATATGCATTGCACGCATGAAAACCATGTGCATGCACAGATGGTGCAATTGTGCGCATAGCACACAGGGGAAGCCACACAAAACCTGCATTCATGCACTCATTTGAATTATATCCAAGTTACCTTTAGGAGACACCAACTCAAGGACTCCCCCTGTATTTTATCCTTACCATAGCATTCCTCTTGAGGTAGGTTTGGCTAAAAGAGACTGACTAGCTAAAATCATCCAGAGAGTTTTTGGGACTGAAGGTACATTTCAACCTGGTCTCCTTATCCTATACCAACATCTTAGACACTATAACCCCTGGCCACATGATGAAAGAAGGACACTATTAAAATAGAGAGTAATTCATTATATGTATTTAATCAATCAAATAATATTAGGAAACAGTCAATATAAATCTTAAGGATACCAGCAACAAGTTATAGTCATACAGTCATAAGTGGAAAGAGATTGGTGATGGGAACTATGAAACGATTAATAGTAGTGCAGATTCAGTAAATAGTCTGACAGTGTTGAGGAATTATTTGTTTAGCAGAGTGATGGCCTTCGGGGAAAAACTTCTTGTGTCTAGTTGTTCTGGTGTGCAGTGCTCTATAGCGTCGTTTTGAGGGTAGGAGTTGAATTGTAGGAATATATGCAAATTTTCCACCTTCTCAACTCCTATTCATAAATGTCCTTCCTTCCTTCCTTCCTTCCTTCCTTCCTTCCTTCCTTCCTTCCTTCCTTCCTTCCTTCCTTCCTTCCTTCCTTCCCTTCCTTCCTTCCTTCCTTCCTTCCTTCCTTCCTTCCTTCCTTCCTTCCTTCCTTCCTTCCTTCCTTCCTTCCTTCCTTCCTTCCTTCCTTCCTTCTCTTTCTTACTAGGAAATCTCTCTCTCTGATCATTCAGATTGGGCAGACAGAAACTTTATGAAATAGAAAACCAGACTCTGAACCACAGAAGATCTTGTGGAAGTACCAGAAATTTAATCTGAGATCGTCTGCATGAAAAAAATATGCACTGTGCCCTAAGTTATGATTTTCCTTTCCAAGCTGAAAGAATTCAGAATTCTGGACTAGGAGAAATATAGGGAATGAACACAACTGGAAATCATAACTAAATAGAATTCATTTGCAGAATATCCTGCACGCAGCATACACATGCACAGACATCATTTGCGCATATGCATTGCACGCATGAAAACCATGTGCATGCACAGATGGTGCAATTGTGCGCATAGCACACAGGGGAAGCCACACAAAACCTGCATTCATGCACAGATGGTGCAATTGCACACACAGCGCATGGGGGGGCCATGCGAAAGCCGCACACATGTGCAGATGGTGTGGTTGTACACACGGCGCACAGGGAGGAGCTGCATGTTAGCGCGGATAGCACTCACGCATGTAAAGTACGTACATGTTCGGCACCTGGTGAGTAAAAGGTTCGCCACCACTGTCCTATAAAGTATGCTTTAAAATGTTTACGCAAATGAACTACAATAGAATAGAATAGAATTTTTTATTGGCCAAGTCTGATTGGACACACAAGGAATTTGTCTTGGTGCATATGCTCTCAGTGTACATAAAAGAAAAGATACCTTCATCAAGGCACAACATTTACAACACAATTGATGGTCAATATATCAATATAAATCATAAGGATTGCCAGCAACAAGTTATAGTCATACAGTCATAAGTGGAAAGAGATTGGTGATGGGAACTATGAAATGATTAATAGTAGTGCAGATTCAGTAAATAGTCTGACAGTGTTGAGGGAATTATTTGTTTAGCAGAGTGATGGCCTTCGGGAAAAAACTGTTCTTGTGTCTAGTTGTTCTGGTGTGCAGTGCTCTATAGCGTCGTTTTGAGGGTAGGAGTTGAAACAGTTTATGTCCAGGATGCGAGGATCTGCAAATATTTTCACGGCCCTCTTCTTGATTCGTGCAGTATACAGGTCCTCAATGGAAGGCAGGTTGGTAGCAATTATTTTTTCTGCAGTTCTAATTATCCTCTGAAGTCTGTTTTTCTTGTTGGGTTGCAGAACCGAACCAGACAGTTATAGAGGTGCAAATGACAGACTCAATAATTCCTCTGTAGAATTGGATCAGCAGCTCCTTGGGCAGTTTGAGCTTACTGAGTTGGCGCAGAAAGAACATTCTTTGTTGTCCTTTTTTAATGATGTTTTTGATGTTAGCTGTCCATTTGAGATCTTGCGATATGATAGAACCCAGAAATTTGAAGGTTTCTACTGTTGATACTGTGTTGTCAAGTATTGTGAGAGGTGGAAGTATGGAAGGGTTTCTCCTAAAGTCTACCACCATTTCTACGGTTTTGAGTGTGTTCAGTTCCAGATTGTTTTGGTTGCACCACAAGGCTAGTCGTTCGACCTCTTGTCTATATGCGGATTCGTCATTGTCTCGAATGAGACCAATCACTGTTGTGTCATCTGCTTAACAGTAGCTTAACAGATGGATCATTGGAGATTCAGTCATCAACTATGTGTCTGAATTATCATAGATTATAGAATTCTTTATTGGCCAAGTGTGATTTGACACACAAGCCACTTGTCTTGGTGCATATACTCTCAGTGTACATTAAAGAACAGATACATTCTTCAAGAATCATAAGGTAAAACAATGATAGTCGTAGGGAACAAATGAGCAATCAAATCATACTAGGAAACAGGCAATATAAATCTTAAGGATACCAGCAACAAGGTTACAGTCATACTGTCATAAGTGGGAGGAGATGGGTGATAGGAACGATGAGAAGATTAATAGTAATGCAGACTTAGTAACTAGTTTGACAGTGTTAAGGGAATTATTTGTTTAGCAGAGTGATGGCCTTCGGGAAAAAACTGTTCTTGTGTCTAGTTGTTCTGGTGTGCAGTGCTCTATAGCATCGTTTTGAGGGTAGGAGTTGAAACAGTTTATGTCCAGGATGCGAGGGATCTGCAAATATTTTCACGGCCCTCTTCTTGATTCGTGCAGTATACAGATCCTCAATGGAAGGCAGGTTGGTAGCAATTATTTTTTCTGCAGTTCTAATTATCCTCTGAAGTCTGTGTTTTTCTTGTTGGGTTGCAGAACCGAACCAGACAGTTATAGAGGTGCAAATGACAGACTCAATAATTCCTCTGTAGAATTGGATCAGCAGCTCCTTGGGCAGTTTGAGCTTACTGATTGGTGCAGAAAGAACATTCTTTGTTGTCCTTTTTTAATGATGTTTTTGATGTTAGCTGTCCATTTTAGATCTTGCGATGATAGAACCTAGAAATTTGAAGGTTTCTACTGTTGATACTGTGTTGTCTAGTATTGTGAGAGGTGGAAGTATGGAAGGGTTTCTCCTAAAGTCTACCACCATTTCTACGGTTTTGAGTGTGTTCAGTTCCAGATTGTTTTGGTTGCATCACAAGGCTAGTCGTTCGACCTCTTGTCTATATGCGGATTCGTCAGTGTCTCAAATGAGACCAATCACTGTTGTGTCATCTGCTTAACAGTAGCTTAACAGATGGATCATTGGAGATTCAGTCATCAACTATGTGTCTGAATTATCATAGATTATAGAATTCTTTATTGGCCAAGTGTGATTTGACACACAAGTCACTTGTCTTGGTGCATATGCTCTCAGTGTACATTAAAGAACAGATACATTCTTCAAGAATCTAAGGTAAAACAATGATAGTCGTAGGGAACAAATGAGCAATCAAATCATACTAGGAAACAGGCAATATAAATCTTAAGGATACCAGCAACAAGGTTACAGTCATACTGTCATAAGTGGGAGGAGATGGGTGATAGGAACGATGAGAAGATTAATAGTAATGCAGACTTAGTAACTAGTTTGACAGTGTTAAGGGAATTATTTGTTTAGCAGAGTGATGGCCTTCGGGAAAAATCTTCTTGTGTCTAGTTGTTTGGTTGTGCAGTGCTCTATAGCGTCGTTTTGAGGGTAGGAGTTGAAGTTGAATTGTAGGAATATATGCAAATTTTCCACCTTCTCAACTCCTATTCATAAATGTCCTTCCCTTCCTGATTGACTCATGGATTTGGCCATGACTGATTTAATCATGATATGATTAACACAGTGGCTTGGTTTACATATAATTCTAATTCATAATGATGGTCATAAAAGCAGCATTAATGAAGGAAGCAAACCATATCACGAGTTTAACACAATGGGTGAAACACCTTATGGAGAGTGTTTCACCTCACAAACAGTAATAATGGCTAATGCAAATAGGTAAGTTCTCTTTGAACAGAATTGGGAAACCTTGCTAGTCTTAACCTCATTAATATAACTGTTGATGGAACTAATTGAAGGTAATGTTGTGAGAATTTGAGGGGGAATGCAACTTCTGATTTCTCAACTGCATTTCAAAGATATAAAGAGTTCAGAGGTAATTCTGGCTTAGTAGCTTTCACATAGTTCCTTGTTATCTGACTCCCTTCAGAAGAAAATGCATGAAATGTATGCCATCTGAGAAAGCTTCCCCTCAGTATCAGATTTCCCATGTATTTCAGGCAATGAAACATTATAGTCACTATAACCTTGCACAAATCGCTAGAGAATTTGACACTGCTCAACCATTATCAATCCTATCAACCGATACCTATTTAACTAATCCAAAACTCCCAAGTTTTTTTGTTGAACCAAATATTGCAAGTGGCTATGAAAAAGACACCTAAGTTTTACAGGAAATATTTGATTTCCATTCCTTGACTTTAGATTCTTTTAATGATTGAATGAATGTTTTCTGGAATATTGGAAAAAAATCAATTAATTTTTTTCATCAAAGATGAAATAATATCCTTATTGTGAATGCTTCTGATGGGCTCAGGTGGGTAATGACTCTGCTACCTTGGTTGTGAATTCTACAGTAACTACATAAAACAATCTCTGAATTAATTCTGTAATATAATTCCTTCCAAAATGTGATTCCTGTAGCATCTTCAGAGGATACTTCTCCAAAGCATGGTAACCAAAAAATATTAATATTCTAAATCTTCCAAATAAAATATAAAATGATTCATTCCTATAGCAATAGGGCAAAACTGTGAATCATTAACTGAAAATACACCAGGATCTCTATACTGTTAAGTGCAAATCTTCTCTACTATATTTGCCAACAATAACCATTTATAACCTTCAAATAACTATAAGATGGATAAAAGGATAGTTTAAATACCCATCTACCGGTAATCCAAGAACAGCCATTTCAGTTAGGCTCTGCAGCATAAATTGCAGAGGAATTATTGAGTCTGTCATCTGCACCTCTATGATTGTCTGGTTTGGTTCTGCAACCCAACAAGACAGACACAGACTTCAGAGGATCATTAGAAATGCAGAAAAAAACAATGGCTACCCACCTGCCTTCCATTGAGGACCTATATACTGCACAAATCAAAAAGAAATATTTAACAGACCTCTCACATCCTGGACATAAACTGTTTCAACTCTTACCCTCAAAACGATGCTACAGAGCACTGCACAACCAAACAACACAAGAAGTTTTTCCCCCGAAGGCCATCACTCTGCTAAACAAATAACTCCCTCAACACTGTCAAACTAGTTACTAAATCCGCACTACTATTAATCTTCTCATCGTTCCCATCACCCATCTCCTTCCACTTATGACCAGTGGTGGGATTCAGCCAGTTCGCACCACTTCGGGAGAACCGGTTGTTAACTTTCTGAGCAGTTTGGTGAACTGGTTGTTGGAAGAAATCATTAGGGCAGAGAACTGGTTGTTAAATTATTTGAATCCCACCACTGTTTATGACGGTATGAATGTAACTTTGTTGCTTGTATCCTTACGATCTATATTGATATTGATTGGTTCCTGATTGCTTATTTGTACCCTATGACTATCATTAAGTATTGTATCTTAGAATTCTTGATGATCTTTTCTTTTATGTACACTGAGAGCGTATGCACCAAGACAAATTCCTTGTGTGTCCAATCACACTTAGCCAATAAAAAATTCTATTCTATTCTATTCTATTCTATTCTATTCTATTCTATTCTATTCTATTCTATTCTATTCTATTCTATTGCTACTAATGGAATAAACGTTAAGCCAATATTCATTTCTTAACAGTATCACAACATAGTTATGAAAGGCAGAGATATTTTTTGATACTGGCTCCTTGGCTCATCTACTCTAGAAGCTGTTCAGTATGTTGCAGACAAGAATGGTCCATCTCCTAATACAGGACCATGTTTACAGTCTTGCGGGGGTTTCTTCAGACTATATTCAAAAATGTCAAGATTGCAACTGTGATAGTACAACCAAAGTTCCACCTTCACATAAAAAACCCAGACAGACGTTTGACTGCACTTGTTGCCCTCTTGACTTTTTTTTTACTACATTCTGTGGACACATTTGCAGTCTTGGAGCTCATAAGTATCACTAAAGGCTTAGGTATGTTCTGAAGCATCCTGCAGTTTCCAACTAAAATGGACATAACAAACAGAATTTCTCCTGGCCAATCTTATCCACACATTAGTAAATTCACTTGGATTGCAAAGGGATGATTGAAAGTGATTCAGAAATATCAAACAATATAAAACACAGTTGCTGGGAGGCAGATTAAGACAGAGCTACACAATCTACAACTATCTAAAATTTACAATACCTTTCCAAAAATTACGACTGGGTTCCAATCTTCATTCATGCACTCATTTGAATTATATCCAAGTTACCTTTAGGAGACACCAACTCAAGGACTCCCCCTGTATTTTATCCTTACCATAGCATTCCTCTTGAGGTAGGTTTGGCTAAAAGAGACTGACTAGCTAAAATCATCCAGAGAGTTTTTGGGACTGAAGGTACATTTCAACCTGGTCTCCTTACCTATACCAACATCTTAGACACTATAACCCCTGGCCACATGATGAAAGAAGGACACTATTAAAATATAGAGGAGTAATTCATTATATGTATTTAATCAATCAAATCACATAAACACTATACCACCCCAAATCCATTGGAGTGGGGCAGCTAATTAATTTAAGTAAATAAATAAAATTGTTTATCTGACCATTCCCATAAGGCCTGAAGGTTGGTTCATAGGTTTGCATTTATAATACATTACGAGTTAAAAAGTAAGGTAAGTTGCCTTCATTGTACTGCATTTTAAAGAATACATAATTAAAATGATAAATATATCAGTTCCCACTCTTGCATCAAGTTTAGATTGATGACAGAGTGGAAGATGGATAAATAGATGCTATATTGCTTCAAAATCAAACTTCAAGTCATACTCATTGGGGTTTTTTTAATCTTAACATCTCATTTTGTACAATTATTAAGCTGTACTACAGTATATGTATTTGATTAACAGGATATTTAAAGATCAGTTTTCACAGGGAGTTTAGTTATACAATGTAAGTATTTGCTACCTTATAAAAAACCAGGAAGTTTTTAGGCTTTCAAAAATACTAACCAATTTAATTAACTATGATTACCTAAAGCTCCAAGAGAATGACATCTGAATAGAGCTTTTAACATGAAAAAGGAAGTTATAAAGGTCAACAGATATTTACATAAGCATTGTTTTTCCACTTTGATAATTATGACCTGTTATAATCCTATTTGTAACTTGATCCATCCAGACCAAAAAAACATCCAGTCATTCCAGAGGTTTATATTCCTACAGGGTTGGTGCATTAAGCAATAAATAAAAAATATATGGTAAATAATTTATAGGAGAGTTAGACATAATGAATGGCAACTAATATAAAAAGGATCACTATACGTCCATCTAGGTCACAAATAACAAAAAAGTCCTGCCTTATGCAAACATTGGCTTAAGGAGGAAAACTATTCAATTAATCCATTATGTTATTATATTATACTCTAGTAGATTCCGTTCCTGTTTAAATTGCTCATAGGATCACCATTTGCAATCTTCTGACAAGCAAAGTCAGAACTGTTAGTAATTGTGTCACTAACTTAACAACTTCAGTGATTCAATTAACAACTGTGGCAAAAAATGAGGCAAACTCACTTAACAACTGTCTCACTTAACAACAGAAATGTTGGGCTGAAATGTGGCTGTACATGGAGCTGAGAATGTTGTCAAATCTGGTTAGAATTATTTACATAAACTGTGCTATATAAGCCAGGCAGTTGAATAAGTCCAACCAACTAACATTATCCAGAGGTTACTTGGTTGTGAAAATCCAGCCACAAGAGATTTCCTACTCTGAAGAAATCCCACAGGAGGGGCTGGTAGCAAGAGCAGCGTGGAGAACTGAGTCTAAATCAGATAATCAGATAATATAGCCCAAAGCAACGTTTTCATCCAGAGGCCTCACTAGAATCTGAACAAATTCTGTGATTTCTCTTCAGGGACTCAAAATATTTTTAATAACTATTTATACTGATAAGAATTATTATACTTACGGGACCGCCTGCTGTTACCACATGCCTCCCACCAACCCGTACGCTCTCACAGAGAGGGACTTCTCAGGGTGCCGTCCGTCAAGCAATGTCGGCTGGCGGCCCCCAGGGAAAGGTCCTTCTCTGTGGGGGCTCCCACACTCTGGAACGAACTTCCCCCGGGTTTACACCAAATACCTGACCTTCGGACATTCCGTCGCGAACTGAAGACACATTTTTTTATTCGCGCAGGGCTGGCTTAAATTGATTTTAACAAATTTTTAAATTCTTATTAACTAATTTTAAATGGGTTTTTTTAGCTTATTGCATATTTTTACTTTTCAGGCTAATTTTAAAATAAGTTTTTTAACTGCATTTTAAATTTGTATATTGTACCGTCTGTTTTATTTCTGCCTGTACACCGCCCTGAGTCCTTCGGGAAAAGGGCGGTATAGAAATCAAATAAATAAATAAATAAAATAAATAAATTAAGTTTACACGTTGTCTTAACCCTCTTGGCCTTATTCAAATACATTACTAAGCCATAATCCATCAACTATAGTGGCTGGGGTCACATATCACTCTAAAATCAAAGCAAATAAAATAGATTATGGCTTGTTGCAAATGCCCATATAGTGTTCAACAAAAGGGCCTCCTTCTCCATCTCTCCAGTTACTTCATGTGCAGAATGGAGGAGGGATTGCCTTTTCTCTTATTTTCCATCTCTATTCTGCTGTCATTATATACGTACACAAAAGGCTTAAAGCTATAATAACTGAAGGTCAGTTCTTTTGGGACCATCCAGTGATTACTCAAAGTGTTGTTTAAACAAGTTTGGGGAAGTTCTGTGCTTTTGAGATATAGATATAAGAATAATGTAAATTATTTTCCTGTTTTTTTCTTGCCTTTCTCTAACTAATGGGATTTACTGTAGATCCTGTCCTGTATATATTGACTAAAGCTGGGAATTGGAAATGGGCAGAAAAAGTATTTCCCAATGTCAGCTTCCTTTTGTAGCTAACCAGAAGGTGGCCTTAACAAATGAAGCATCTAGCAATGCTTTTTCACAGGGAAATTCTTCCTGACTGTCAATACTCTGTCAATACCATACAATCCCTTTGCATATAGGGAAATACAGCCTGTATCCTATAGGAAGGTTCTTGCAAATGGAAAGGATGAGTTTTACATTGCAGGCTATTGTTTGTCACTGAATTCCACTGTTACTGGGACTAAAATGCTCCTGTGAGGTTGCTTTAGGGCAAGGTTACAAACCTGTTCAGCATTATAACCTACATTCCACCAGCAGAATGAGTTTGATGCACTATTATTTAAGTCACTTTGGCAGCAATCCAAAATGATTATTATCTAGCCTAACTTTCTCATAAAGAATTAGGAAAGGTCCTTTTTAGGAGTAGAAGCCCCCCCACCGGCTTTACAGAGAGTTCGCAACTTATGACCATTTGTTTAATGATTTAAAGATGCAATGGCATTGAAAAACGTACAATGGGTTTATGACAGCGGTGGGATTCAATTTTTTTACTACCGGTTCTGTGGGCATGGCATGCTGGGCATGGCATGCATAGCTTAGTGGGCATGGCAGGGGAAGGACCCCACTCCAGAGGAAGGTTACTGTAAAATCTTCATTCCCTCCTCACTCCAGGGAAGGTTACTGTAAAATCTCCATTCCCATCCCACTCCAGGGGAAGGTTAGTGCAAAATCCCCATTTCCTTCCAATCAGCTGGGACTCGAGAGGCAGAGAATAGAGGGGGGCGGGGCCAGGCAGAGGTGGCATTTACCGGTTCTCCGAACTACTCAAAATTTCCGCTACTGATTCTCCAGAACCTGCTGAAACCCACCTCTGTTTTATGACTGTTGTGGCATTTCCATGGTCATGTGATCATGATTTGAGTGTTTGGCAACTGGCACGTGTTTACAATGGTTGCAGTGTCTCAAATTATGTGATCGCCATTTATGACCTTCCCAAGGACTTTCCAACAAGCAAGGTCAATGGAGGAAGCCATTGACCAAGTCGGTTAACAACCATGTGATTTCCTTACGGCAAAAATTCAGGCGAGACTCAATGACAGTGTCATTTATCAGTGAATATACTGGTCCCAACTGTAGTTGCAAATTGAGGATTACCTATATATCTATATATGTGTCTATACATACACCCACACCTGCATGCAGTTATTTTAAATGTATAGCGGTTAGAGTTGGACTTGCCTTGTTCTGTGAATAACAAATTAGTGTTTTCTTCATTTATGGCCTCAGGGACAGAAGCCTGGCAAAATCAATATTCTCACTTCACTTGTTTCACGATCCAAACATCAGCATAACGAAGCAAAACTTTTTTCTCTTTCCAAGACAAATCTTCCCCTGCTTACTCCTTATTATTTCACTTCACGTGTAGCCTGTCCCATAAGGTCTGTCCTTTTAGCAGAACGCATTTTCCACACTGAAAATAGGGTACTTCGCACCTGTCTAAAATGTGGCTTTAAAGCATTGTATAATTGTCAACAAAGTTAATGTGGCCTTTAATTAAAATCTTCCCTTCAGTGTAATGAGATAAGCGAAGTACCTTTCACGGTATTTCTATCTTATGACTCTTTCTGAAACAATAAGAAAACAATATTAGCTGCCTTAAGAATCTTCCAAGTAGAACATCCTCCTCCTCCTGTTCCTGATCATTGTTTCCAAATATATGGATTATTCCTGCCATCATTGCACATTGCTTTGAGATGGTTGGACTAAATATTAAGAAAAGCCAGTCTGATTTTTTTTCCCCCTTCTCCTCCCTCCCTTGCCCAATTTTTACCTTGCAATTTCAGGTTGTATTCACTCCTGTCTGACTGGCTCCTCCTCAAGGTTGCAGAGCTGCTGTTGTGGTCTCCTGCAAGGCTGCTCTCCACCACCGTGTCCGTCTTCCTCCTCTCCAGCATGTACAATCTCTGCTTGAGGAAAGTCAGGTTCTTTTTCCTGACCCCCGCACTTTCTTTTCCAGGAGGATCTTTGGTTTCCATTTCCAAGCTGGTGTTCCTTTTCCCGGTGGTTGGGAAAATAATAATACAAGGAGCTTAGCAGGGAGAGGTGTGTGTGCTTGTTTGCATGGGCAACAGGATCAGCTTCCTTCAAGAAACAGCTGACGTGCTGAAGAGACCCGCATAAGTTCACTTCTTACCTGGCTCACCTGAGTGCCACCTTTGCAGTGTAACCGGGCTCCACCCCTATGAAGTCATCTTTTAGTACACTGACTGGGGAACCAGACACCTGTTACCTGAGAGGTTTGCGGCAGGCAGCAGGTATATGTATAGCATAGCAGCAGGGACCAGATCTCCCTTATTAACTTCTTTTTAGAAGTCGGTGTTCACGTACATTTGCATTTCTCCTTTTCATTTACTTTCCTCTGGGTTTCTTTCTTTTACAAGTTGAAGAACATCTACTTGTTGTTTTTTTATTCCTGCAAAAAATGGACAGGCAGGCTTTAAAGGCTGCTGGCCAGAAAATCCACCTAAGGCCCTATTTATTTTCCCCTGTAGGTAAAATATATGGAGGTTTCTGAAGCTTATTTCTCTTGAAGGGTCACTGTCATGCAGATGAAGCCGAGAGCTCTTCCATTGTCCTACTTAAGGACTTTATTAAAAGAAAGAAGTTAATTCTTTGAGGATTAAGGGATTTTGCTGTTGGGGTGGGGTGGGTGGGTGGGGTTGAGCAATAAATCTTCCCCAAACCCCCCCCCGCCCTATGTAAAACATTCAAAAAATGAATTTGCCAATTGGGCGGCAGAACTTTCTCTCTCTCTCCCTCCCTCCCCCCACCCTCTCTGTCTTGGCAGGAAATCAAAACATACACAAACACACACATTTTGTGGCACTATGCAAGTTATCTCAAAGGAGGGCAGTCCTGAAACCCCAGGTGTGGGTTTAAAGACCTGGAAGCCAGAGAAAGTGTCTTCTCCCATCTGATCCTCACAAAACCCCAATCACCCCCCTTGATCTTTGTAGGGCAGGGGTGTCATTGAGGGCCGCATCAGGGTTGTGTTTCATCTTGGGGACTGGGGTGGGCATGACCAGCTCAATGTCACTCATATCAGGGGGTGTCTGTGGTGGCCCAAATGCTCTGCCAGCGAAAACGGGCTCCCGAGCTCCATTTTTTACTGTGATGGCCTCCTGCAACCCTCTGCCATTGAAAACGGAGCTCGGGAGGGCTGCGGGCCGGTCCTTTGCTGTTTCCAGGGCAGCCCCGCAGGCCAGATCTAAGCACCGCATGGGCTGAATCTAGCCCCCAGGCCTTGAGTTTGACACCCCTTTTGTAGGGGGGGGGATCAGATTTTGAATCTATATCGCCATGATTTTAATCTGACCTGACTGTTCTGCAAATCTATTTGCAAAAAGTGAATCAGTAATATTGGTGTAATCAGGAAAAGCAACATGGGCAGATTAACTCAATGAGCTGACCCCTTCCAGATGATGACTACGACTACTATTATTTTATCTGTCCCTCTCTGGTGGGAACAGCAGTATAAAAAGAAGTAACTTCAGTCAGGGGAAAAAAAGGCTTTGAAATGCTGATTTAGATCAGATCGCTTGAAGCTTGCGTAAATGAGGGAGCACTTTTCTCATTAAGCAGAGGACAACATCCTGTGTTGTTCTCAAACAGTGAAACATATTTTCTTCTGTAGTCATGATTCATCCTTTCTTTTACCACTTTCAGAAAATGTGTCAGAATTCTTTTAAATTTGGTTTTAAAATCCAGCTTTTCAAATTTGTAGCATTTAGTTGTTGTTTTTAAATAGGTAAACAAAGTGGATTTTAATATCTTACGTGCAAGAGTCCATTTGGTAGAGTGGTTTAGAAACCAGGCTAGAAATGGCAGACTGTGAGTTCTAGTCCTGCCTTAGACGCCAATGGCCAGTTACTCCCTTTCAGTCCTAAGAAAAAGGCAATGGCAAACCATTTCTGAAAAACCTTGCCAAGAAACCTGCAAGGACTAGTCCAGGGAGTTGTTGGAGTGAAAAACTAACTTGGAAGCAACACACACACACACACACACACACAAACTTTACATAATACTTAACTTTTAAAAAGACACACCACAAATATTCTAAATAAATAAATAAACTATTAAAGTACAGGTTGGATTATGTTTCAGTTTCCCCCAAATTACTTTATAGAGAATTGGCACAACATAATTGCTCTTTTCTACCCTACCTTCTGCTAACCCTTGACTGATCTGATGAGGCTAGATTGATTTAGATCTAGTTACTAGGTTGAAAGAGCACTAAGAAATCTCAGGACTGTAATCTAGACTGGGGAATTGAAAATAAACATCCTGGAAAAAGGTTGTTCTTTTGTTGGCCAGAAAACTGCATGGAATGTACCCATGATGTCAGCAGTAACTGAAGTTGGCTACAAAAAGGCTTATTTCATGTTATTTGCTTTCCTTCTAAATATTTGTGCATAAGATCTAAAACAAACAGGCCTGACCTCTTAGCAGGTATAGAAACATCACAATATCTGAATATCTTTTCCAAGGCCTTCATAGCTACTCTGCCAAGTGCTAGTCTGCAGGGTACTTCTTTGTTGATTGTTGATCCTAAAAGATGCTATAGATTATGAGATCCCAGGGATCTCCATGGTGGGGGTTCCTCAGAAGGAAAAAGGTGATTTCCCTATTGACTTTGCTTGTAAGAAACCAGCAAGTAAAGTCACAAATCGCAAATATATCACTAAGGAGAAATTTTCTGACAGTGAGAGCAATCAACCAATGGAACAGCTTGTCTTCAGAAGTTGGGGAAGCTTCATCACTGGAAGCTTTCAAGAAGACTGGACTACCATCTCTAAGAAATGGGCCGTGATAGCTCAGGCTGGTAAGAAGCCTGTTATTAGAACACAGCAGCCTGCAATTACTGCAGGTTCAAGCCCGGCCCAAGGTTGACTCAGCCTTCCATCCTTTATAAGGTAGGTAAAATGAGGACCCAGATTGTTGGGGGGGCAATAAGTTGACTTTGTAAATATACAAATAGAATGAGACTATTGCCTTATACACTGTAAGCCGCCCTGAGTCTTCGGAGAAGGGCGGGATATAAATGTAAATTTAAAAAAAATGGTGTAGGGTCTGCTTGGGCGAGGAGGTTGGACTAGATGATCTAAAAGGTCCCTTCCAACTCTGTTAATTTGTATCTTTATGTCTAAAAATGCTAATTAAAATATGCTCTGCCTTCCAAACTTTTGAACTCGTGCTGCAGCCCATCGTTGGGGAACGTCTAAGTTCCCTGAGGGTAGGGTCCAGCATGAGTCCGAAAGCTCGGCAGACATAACCTCTGGTCCCGGTAACCAACCCAGATTGGATCCTGCAATATTATCCTGGGATATTCACCTTCATTCATAAAATACTGTTCTTTTTTCCTTTTTCAACTCTTGAGTAAGTGTCGGAGTGATTTTCTGACAAAAGTATCTGATTCTAGTCCAAATTTACTGATTCCTAAAAATGTGACTTTGCAGTTGTTGCATTTCATCTGTAGCTCTGTTGAGCTTCCTTGTGCTAATACTTCTTACATTCCATGTTCTTACTGTAATTCTATCTTTGGTGCTTCGGATTTTCTTTTCCTGTATGGCAACATCAGTAACTAGATGGTCTGAAGGCTTTAATCTAACCACATCCTAAACACCATTAGTACTCCTAAAAATCCTTACCTCTTTCTTTTTAATATATTGAGTGCCATCCTCAATCACTTTGTATTACAGGTAGACCTCAACTTACTACAATTGAGCCCAGCATTTCTCACATCTCAGTTGATTTCTAAGTTAAAAACAAATTAAAATGCATGTGAGCAAAACAACTCTACCAATCATGTCAAATGTATACTGTACTCTCCAGTGGTGAAATCTCTTTTTTTTTTACTACCAGTTTTGTGGGCGTGGCTTGGTGGGTGTGGTATGGCTTGGTGGGCACGGCAGGGGAAGGATACTGCAAAATCTCCATTCCCACCCCACTCTGGGGCCAGCCAGAGGTGGTATTTGCCGGTTTTCCAAACTAATCAAAATTTCTTTTACTGGTTCTCCAGAAGCTGTTAGAACCTGCTGGATTTCACCCCTGGTACTCTCCCAGTTGTGCACAACACAATGCCCACATACAAACACACATACACACTATAAACATGGTGGCTTCAGCAGGATGAGACAAAGAGATGTAAGGCTGAAAGTTTATTGTTGGTGGACAATGAAATTTGGGAGAACATAGAAGGCACTTGTCCAGTATTCTAGCTATTATATCATCAGGGGTATTTGCAGAGGATGGTCAGGAAGTCACAATCTGTGGAATGAAACTGCAATCAAAATGCTGCCTGTTTTTTAAGTGCATTACATATGTGCATTTACATTATTCCAGGCTGATTTGCATGAACTCTTTGGAGTAGAAATATGGACAAATATTAATGACTGTGTCTGGTACCTCTGTTGCATTTAAGCAATATACTGCAAAATCATACTCAGGTTTACTCAGAAATAAGTCCTACAGTATTTAGCAGAGTTTGCTTTTAAGTGAAGCTGGGCTCACATATCGAATATTAAGCCTTTGTTTATTTAAGCAATGTTTATTGAATAAACCGCAATTAACTGGGCCTGCATATGCTAGGAGAGAAAGAGGTGGGCTTCAGTTCAGCTTCAGTTCTGGAGAACTGGTAGCAGAAATTTTGAGTAGTTCTGGGGAATCAGTAAACTGGCCTCACCCCCATCTATTCTCTGCCTCCTGAATCCCAGCTGATCGAGAAGAATGGGGATTTTTCAGTAACCTTCCCCTGGAGTGGGGTAGGAATGGAGATTTTACAGTATCCTTTTCCTGCCATGCCCAAGCCACATCCACCAAGCCATGCCACATTCACAGAATAAACATCTATTTATTTGCGCAGGACTGGACTAGATTTTAAATTCGAATTGGTTTTAATGGGGATTTTATTATTTTATTATCATTTTAATTATGCGGCCAATTATAATAAGTTTTTTAATGGATGTTTTTATTTGTATTTATATGTATATTTTTATCTGGTTGTTAACCGCCCTGAGTCCCTAGGGAGATAGGGCGGTATAAAAATACGAAAAATAAATAAATAAATAAATAAATAGAACCGGTAGTAAAATTTTTTGAAACCCACCACTGGTGAGAAACCATAATTTGCAAACTTCAACCCTACAGTGCCAAAACCAAATTAAGTATATTACGACTTAGTGCAATGTGAGAACCCATCCAGTATTTTATAAGATTCTAACCTTGTTATTTTACTTTATTCATGTTCTTTCAAAATCAAATACCATTGATTTTAAATGGGATTTTAGTATCTGATAAATTAATGGCTAGGATTTCTTAGGATATATATATATATATTTATTTCTTTTTGTCACAACAGTATACACAAACATTGTCATAAATAAAACAACATATCTTGAAGAAAATATATATATATATAAGTAAAAAAATATGCATCAAGTATATTAATTTGATATAATGAAGGGAACAATAGGACAGGAACGGTAGGCACTTTTGTGCTCTTATGCACGCCCCTTATAGTCCTCTTAGGAATGGGGTGAGGTCAATACTAGACAGCTTTTGGTTGAAAATTTTGGGATTTTGAGTGGAGACTATGGAGTCAGGTAATGAGTTCCAAGCATTAACAACTCTGTTACAGAAGTCATATTTTTTGCAATCAAGTTTGAAGCGGTTGACATTAAGCTTGAATCTATTTTTTGCTCTTGTAATATTGTGATTGAAGCTGAAGTAGTCTTTTACAGGAAGGATATTGCAATAGATGATTTTGTGTGTTAAACACAGATCATGTCGAAGTTGACGGAGTTGTAAGTTTTCAAGTCCCAGGATTTCAAGCCTGGTGGTATAAGGTATTTTGTTGTTTTCAGAGGAGCGAAGAACTCTTCTAGTAAAATATTTCTGGACTCTTTCTATTGTATTTATGTCAGAGATGTGGTATGGGTTCCAGACGGATGAGCTGTATTCAAGAATAGGTCTGGTATTTGTACTGTTTTTTGTCAGATATAGAGATTTAGAAAAAATAAATAGGCATAGTGTATTAAATTTATTACTTATTTTCAGTGTTAATAAATTTGCCCCTTATGCAAATGGATGCTTGCCAGTCTAGTTCATAAATCTGGCTTCAATGACTACAAAGGAGGAAAGAAGGGAAAAGAAGAAGTGGCAGTTCAAATGCCTGAAGCAGGAATACCACGTTCTTTTATTCTATCAAATCCTCCAGACTTGGACCTTATTTGGCATCTTTTTTAAAAAAATAATAATTTGTATTTGTATTTTCGAAGCTAAAAATACAAACTCTGAAAGGGAACAACACTAAATAAAACAAAAATGTGAATTAAAACGGAAGAATATATACATAGATGGTCTCTCCTGTTGAATACTGATAAATATATTTCAACAATGGTTCCCCCCCACCCCCTGCAAAACAGGTCTACAATTTATACACTTCTATACAGAGGTGAAATCCAGCAGGTTCTAACAGGTTCTGGAGAACCGGCAGCAGAAATTTTGAGCAGTTCGGAAAATCGGCAAATACCACCTCTGGCTGGCCCCAGAGTGGGGTGGGAATGGGGATTTTGCAACATCCTTCCCCCAGGAGGGAAGGGAATGGAGATTTTGCAATATCTTTCCCTTGCCACACCCACCAAGCCACACCCACAGAACCGGTAGGAAAAAATTTTGGATTTCACCCCGCTTCTACAGTTCTATTTACCTAACCATTTTGACCTACCATCTATCTACTATAAAAAAGAACAATTAACAGGTAAACCCAACAGCAAAACTAACCTTATTTTGCATCTTAATAAGACTCCACTGTATCTAAACAAGAGAGTTTCTTGACCACTCTCTTCACCCTTTTCCCACTTTAGAAATATTATTCCAGATTTTTGACTTGTTCTTACTAGACACAGATAAGACCCCAAAGAGTTGATAGGAAAATAGTAATTTTTACTATTTTATGCATATGCTAGTATGTATAAATCTTTAGAGAAGTTTATATTTCCATTTTCCACAGACAGTGAACTCTTGAATAGGTACAAACAAACATCAATTGGTAGAGAGAATGGACTTAAAACATCAAAAATAACAGATGTTTGTCTTTGGGGAAGAGTAATAAAATAACCATTAACCAGCTAAACAAATTATTAGGAATGGAAGATAAGATGCTGTACACTGAACAATCTGTTTACTGGCTTCCACAAAATAGTCATATTTCAGAGTGAGACTATAAATCCATGAACAACAATATATTGTCTTCCCATTAATTTCAGCCCCACTGATGACGCTTATATAAATGTTCAAAACAGGGTATTTTTTTCTCCCTAAGTGCAGAAACAGGAGCTAAACTCCACGTAGAAAATATTGGTAATATGTTCCTAAGCAACGCTATTAGAAGCCTATCGGCTGCAACTGTTCTATGGCCCTATACTAATCTTTATCTGTATCTCCACAAATGACTGTGCCAAAAGCATTATACTGCTTCCAGTGCTTGTTGAATAGACCAAAGGTTCCTTGTTCTTTGAAAGGAACCGCTTCAATACATGTTATTAAAAATAATCTTTTGATCTGATGCAAGCACTTAATTTTTCAAAATAATTCTAATCCGGTGACTCCATTTGCAAAATTGGATACAATCCAGGGTGAAATGCTACCGGATCGGACCGGATCGCATGATCCGGTAGCAATCACGGCTTGAAATTCAGCAATCCGGTAGTGATGGCGAAGCAAAGATCTGCCCACCCACCCGGGTCATTACTTCCTGGTTTTAACCAGAAAGTAATGTTTTTTTTAACCTTCTGCGGATGCACATGTGATGTGTGCGGGCGCGCGACTCAGGAGTGCACCGAAGCGTGCACTCCTGAGCCAGTAAGGAAGGTAAGCAGATTTCACTCCTGATACAATCATAAAAAAAATCTAATGATCATTAAGGGTTCCAGGGCAGCCCAATAAAGCATGGAAATATAAAGAAAGAGACTTCTCTTTCCACAATGATCCAGAGGTGGTATTCAGCAGGTTCTGACCAGTTCTGGAGAACCAGTAGCGAAAATTTTGAGTAGTTCGGAGAACCGGTAAATACCACCTGACTGGCCCCGCCCACATCTATTCTCTGCTTCCCAAGTTCCAGCTGATTGGGAGGAAAGGGGGATTTTGTAGTATCCTTTCTCTGGAGTGGGGAGGAAATGGAGATTTTACAGTATCCTTCCCCTGCCATGCCCACAGAATCGGTAGTAACCATTTTTGAATCCCACCACTGCAACGAACCTTACTTTCTTAAAATGTCGGAAGCCTTTCAATTTGAGTTTATTAATTGCTGGATTAATTGCTTGAGGCTACTGCTCCAGCATATGAATCAATCAAGTGATATGTCTTAATTATCTGTTGAAAGTTTACAGAGGACAAAACTCAAAAAAGCAAGGTCTACAGTACCCAGGAGAAGTAATGCGTATTTTTTAGGCTTCTATGAAAAAGGACTTGTATGTTTACCCATATACAAGTACCAAATGTACTGTATATATATAGACAGAAGGTAATCTGATTATCAAAATAAACAACAAAGGAAGGAAACACATTAGATGCCGAGAGGCAGAGAGAAGCAGGGTGACAAATTACCTTAAAAACATTAATGGAACATTTTATTTGTAGAGCTTGCAAAAAAAAAAAAACCTCTTGGGAAAGGAGTACTAAAAAAGCAAAGCTACTAAAAGATGATGCAAACTTATTTCTGAATTACTGTAAAACTGCACTTGCAAGAATGCAGTGTGTCCATGAAATGTACGTATACTTAGCTCTTTCTATAAACATTTTCAAAACAGCAAAGGGATGCCAGCTGCTTCACATTCCCCTACTGACCTACAGAAACCCAAAGGGGAAATTTCTTTTCAGTCAGTTTTGATTGAGTTTTCAGCCAGCTCATGAGTTTCTTTGAAACAATACAGTACAGATGGCCATTGCTTGCTCCCAGGATTTTTTAAAAATTGTCTAACTCTGAAATTTCCTAATGTCCCCTAGTCCGAGGAATAGCTATCGGTAGGTATGACTTGATTTAGTGTTTTATAATCAGCCAAGATCCGATAGGTACTATCACCTATCAAAGTAATAAACATTTAGTATTTTAACTCCTTTTACCAGATTGTGTCCAAAGTCCTAATTTCTAGGTTTAAATCCTGACCTGATTGCATTTCCCAAGTCCACAACTACAATATTCCTCAGTGCTTAGCAGGTATTGCAATAATATGTAGTATTGGAGAGTTGGATTATTGTGTGCAACCTTTCTGATGCAAACATTCATTTGATTTATCCAATTTCAAGAGAAGAGAAATCAAAACTGAAGTACATCATTTAAGTATATATCTGGATATTAGATTTTAGGCTTTTGTCCGAGTCTGTACAGCTCTTTTTGCTGTTCATGAAGATACAGAATTGTTCTGGACAGAATTGTTGTGTATAAATAAAATCCAGATTAATGACTTGGGCTGGCAGGTTTTTCTTCTATGGCATTACTATTTTTTTTTTCATTTTTGTCATTAATAGAATTAATGCTTATAAAGCTAAGTTATATGAGCAAGAGTAACTGAAATTTTCCATCTTTAAAAATCATTTTTAAAAAAAAAAATATAACTCAAGGTGGAAAATATACCCAATACTCCTGCTTCTTATTTCCCCTGCAAATAAATAAATAAATAAATCTTTTGAGGTGGTTGGATTGAGAACTACTGGCCCAAAGTTACCCAGCCAGCTTTCATGCCTAGCATTCTGTCTCCTAGTTTCTAGGCCAGTATCTTAACCACTACATCAAACTGTCTTTTTTCTTTTCTTGAATGGGAGTAGTTATACTTTTGTTTGGTAACACTACTTTTCTGATAGGAAAGTGAGGCAATTGTTGCCTAAACCAAACTAATTCAATTTGTAACAATTACCACCTACTGAAATCAAAGGTAGCTTTCCTTACAGCCCTGACAAATTCCATCACAGGAAAGTGCAAATAACTGGAATTAAGCGTATTCTCCAAAATAAATAAATAAATAAAAAATAGTACAGATGCTGGTGGCCAGAGACAGATGACCTGTCCATTCAAGAAAACAGAATCTCTGCAGCTGCCAATCTATGCAACAAATTTTTACAAGGCCCTCTCCATTTCCTTTTTGAGGACAAACAGTACTTCCAGAGCCCAACGGTACTTCCAGCATTACAAGCTTACATTTTGGCACCAAAGCTCAATGTTATGTCAGCTGATATGCCCAGATATCATGAAGTCAAAACTGTTTCCACTACCAGGCCCAAAGGATCAGTGTTCAGGAAATGTTCCATTTTAATACAGAAAGTCCAGGTCTGGGTACAGTTATCAGGTATTGAGAATGGATATTTAGCTGCTACGCTGCTCTTCACTCAATTCCAAAATGCAAGAAATTTCAATTTGAACTTTTGCAACTGGCAGAATTTACCAGAATTTGTGCAGTACTTCACTTTCCTATTTTCATGAGCAGTTCAACAGAAGGATGTCTGTCTTGGCTTGGCCCTTGGTGTTAGCTGATCAGATTCCGATTTATGTTCCGACAGTTC
The DNA here is from genome assembly GCF_028640845.1 of Ahaetulla prasina. Lineage (NCBI taxonomy): Eukaryota > Metazoa > Chordata > Lepidosauria > Squamata > Colubridae > Ahaetulla > Ahaetulla prasina. The sequence continues at coordinate 27,141,361 of NC_080546.1, read as the reverse complement.
TTTTCTTTGGCCATGGCTTGTTGGGGGTGCATATACCTACTATGTGGTCAGTATGTGATGGTCAGAAATCACTTTCACTAGATCCATCCCACCACTAAAAGATTCTAACAACAAAGAATGCAATGACGAAACAGTTAAAGCAAACCTCTTCAACATTTTCTTTGGCTCAGTTTTTGTTAACTCCGATAACACATATCCGACTTTCCACAAACGTACCAGCAATGATTATGATGATTTAACTCATATAGATTTCACAGAAGACAACGTTGGAAAAGCTCTTCACAACTTAAAACCATCGCTATCTATTGGACCCGATGGACTGTGCGCATACTTCTTAAAAAAACTTTCCATTAATATAGCAGAACCCCTAAGTATTATCTTTGAAAAAGCTTTCACTACCAGTTCTCTTCCCAAACTTTGGTCACTAGCCACAGTCATCCCTATCTTCAAAAAAGGAGACCCCAGCTTAGTCGAAAACTACAGACCGATCTCCCTTTGCTGTGTCACCTGCAAAGTCATGGAATCTATCATCAACCAATCCATTACCTCATACTTAGAAACAAACAACCTACTCTCCAACAAACAATTTGGTTTCAGAAAAAAATTATCATGTAACTTACAACTTCTGCACTGCAAAAACATATGGACTTCAAATCTTGATCAAGGCAAATCAATAGATGCAATCTACATAGACTTCTGCAAAGCTTTTGACTCAGTAGTACACGATAAACTTCTCCTAAAACTAATATCCTATGGCATCTCAGGACCCCTCCACAAATGGATATCTGCTTTTCTGTCTAACAGACAACAAGTGGTCAAAATTGGCAATGCTCTATCAAATCCTGTTCCTGTCAAGAGTGGCGTTCCTCAAGGCAGCGTTCTTGGACCAACACTCTTTATACTATACATTAATGATCTTTGTGACCATATCTCAAGTAATTGTGTTCTCTTTGCTGATGATGTCAAACTATTTAACATCACAGACAATACTTCTATCATTCAAAACGACCTTGATCATCTAACCGCTTGGTCTAAAAATTGGCAGCTCCAAATTTCAACCAGCAAATGCTCAGTCTTACATATAGGAAAAAAGAACCAAAAACTAAGTACATACTAGATGGACATTACCTTACAGATGACCCCATCCCGTTAAAGACCTTGGAGTTTTCATGTCAAATGATCTAAGTGCCAAAGCCCACTGCAATTACATAGCAAAAAGCTCTAAGAGTTGTAAACCTAATCTTGTAGTTTCTTTTCCAAAACACCACACTATTAACCAGAGCATATAAAACATTTGCTAGACCAATTCTAGAATACAGCTCGCCTGTTTGGAACCCTCACCACATCTCTGACATCAATACAATTGAACGTGTCCAGAAATATTTTACAAGAAGAGTTCTCCATTCCTCTGAAAACAATAGAATACCCTATCCCACCAGACTTGAAATCCTAGGCTTAGAAAACTTGGAACTCCGTCGCCTTGACAAGACCTAAGCTTAACTCACAGAATCATCTATTGTAATGTCCTTCCTGTTAAAGACCTTGGAGTTTTCATGTCAAATGATCTAAGTGCCAAAGCCCACTGCAATTACATAGCAAAAAAAGCTCTAAGAGTTGTAAACCTAATCTTGTGTAGTTTCTTTTCCAAGAACACCACACTATTAACCAGAGCATATAAAACATTTGCTAGACCAATTCTAGAATACAGCTCACCTGTTTGGAACCCTCACCACATCTCTGACATCAATACAATTGAACGTGTCCAGAAATATTTTACAAGAAGAGTTCTCCATTCCTCTGAAAACAATAGAATACCCTATCCCACCAGACTTGAAATCCTAGGCTTAGAAAACTTGGAACTCCGTCGCCTTCGACAAGACCTAAGTTTAACTCACAGAATCATCTATTGTAATGTCCTTCCAGTTAAAGACTACTTCAGCTTTAATTGCAATAATACTAGAGCAACTAATAGATTTAAACTTAATGTCAACCGCTTTAATCTAGATTGCAGAAAATATGACTTCTGTAACAGAATCATCAGTGCTTGGAACACTTTACCTGACTCTGTGGTCTCTTCCCATAATCCTAAAAGCTTTATCCAAAAACTTTCTACTATTGACCTCACCCCATTCCTAAGAGGACCATAAGGGGCGTGCATAAGCGCACAAACATGCCTACCGTTCCTGTCTTATTGTTTTTCTTTTCTTCTTTCTATATATATGCTTATACCTCCTTATATTTACCCATATATGTTTATATACTATATAATCTTTTGTACGATTCCTACATATATTGTTGTGACAAAATAAATAAATAAAATAAATAAATAAACTGGGCACTATCCATAATTACATGCTTTAATGCTCTTTCTTCTTTATCCTGCCCATCTTATTGCTGTATGCGCTGACAAACTTGATGAGGATGCTATTCCTCTCATTTATTTGATCTATATGCTTTTACTTAAAAGGCAGCGTGAAAGACTGTAGTTTTCTCCAGAAGCCAGGAAGACTTTCCGCCCTGCCTTTTAACCAGAAGAGTTGACCTTTTTCTATTGGCTTCATCTTCAGTGACCTAGAGTGCAATATTACATCAATGGCATGTGGTTTATTAGCCAAAGTTTATGGCGTAGTACACTATCTGAATCTAAACACACGGATTAGCCACCATATCGCTCCTGATTAAATGGAGCCATGAGGGTTTTTTCCTCCCCTTTCTCAACCTATAAAATTGTTGGAAGAGATGTCTATCTGGGTTTATTTCTTTATTTATTACATTTGTATGCCGCCCTTCTCCCGAAGGACTCAGGGCGGTTCACAGCCAATAAAAACCAAAATACATATAATACAGATTAAAAAAACAGTATAAAAAACTAATTTGATATATGGCCTAAAAATTTCGATTAAAAACCCCATTTAAAAACCCCAATTTTGGTTCAGCTCCAAGTGGGGAAAAAGACACTGGAAACATGGAGACTGCTTGGAAAGATGGTTTAATGGTGGACAGGATCACATGGTTTGCGTTTCTGAGCAGAAAAAGGACGAGATGCTGAGTGTGCCTAGGTTTTATGCCGTCTCTGAGCTTTGAACTTCCTGGGGCACAGGAAGTGTCCCGATTGGTTGTCAGACTCCCAGGGGGTGCGGGGTCTTAACTAGCCCTGCTGGCTGATGTAATCTTCCCAGGTGCCATGTGGTGAGTTTCTGTAGCTAGATGGGTCCTATTTTGTTGCAGATGATGGTCCCTTGACAAAGGTGGTGGTGGGAGGAATTGGGTTTCAGCCTCTGGCCCATTGACAAAGGTGGAGAGGGGGAGGCAGGAAGGTGAGAGCTGCTTTGTCTTTAAAACATGTTTCTCCATTTGTCATCCAAGGAAATATATTCTGCCTTTTTAACATCTCCCAAAACATTTCATTCTTCTAGGAGAGGGGTGGATATGCCTTTCAAGCAGAAGTGTTTTGATGGCGCGAGGGGAATATGCCAGTCCCCCCCCCCCCCGCGTGCTTGGCCTGCAAGCTCTTGCGCGTTCAGGGCACCACAATGCAACTCGAGAAGAGCCGAGGCTGCCTTCTTTTGGGCTCCAAGCAAACCCCTAGGTCAGTGTGGCCAAAGAGACCGCAGGACCTGCAGCCAACGAAAAGGCGCAGGTGTTTCCAACCTTTCCCCGCCAAATATTACAGTCTTCCTGCCTCCCGCCTTCCTTTCCCTTCTCGCCGCTTTGCAAACGCCTCGAACTCTGCCCTCCTTGAACGTTTGCCCAGGATTTTCTGGTTCGATCGGAAAGTTAACCCGGACGGCGGCAAGTCCACAGAATTTGCTGGGCATGCTCGAACTCCACCCGCCGCGCCGGAGGAGGGACTACCACCTCCGCAGAAGCGGGGAGCACAAGCATGCGTGCGGGTGCCGCTTTGGGTTGGCTCCTACGGCTGTCTTGGGCAGCTCAGCAGCAGGGCAGCGTTTCCGGCAGGAGAAAGGCAGCCGCGCGGCTCCTGCAAGCCCAGCCGCTCAGTTGCCGCGGATATTCAGGCGCATTCATGGCTGGGGCTCAGTATGAGACGGAGCGAAGGGGCCGCCTGCACTCGGCCGAGTTTCGCCTCTATTTTAGTAAGTAGCTCCCGGAGGTGGAGGAAAAAAAACCCTGCTGCGGAGGCCCTGGGATTCCTTTGGAGCGCGCCCGGAGGGGGTTTCTCTGGTTGATGACGCCTTTTGATGACGTTGTAGGTACCCGCTCCGGTTTGTCCAATGGAGGGGACAGGAAGGCGGGCCTTTTCCTTTTGTTGGCAGCGGCGTAATATAAACAGGTGCCTTGGAAGAAAAAAAGGGCGAGTTTAGGGGACTTCGGTCGTCTTGTTGTTGTTTTTTGGAACGGCCTGGATAATCGTCCAACTTTTGTGATCTGAATAATAAAGTTCTTCTATGCGTGTCTTTGTTCTCCTGGTTGTGTGTGGGTGTAAAATAAGATGTCCGAGTTAACTTCTGCCTGGAGTTACATCGGAGTCTCCAACCTTGGCAACTTTAAGCCTGGCGGACTTCAACTCCCAGAATTCCCCAGCCAGCAAAGCTGGGAATTCTGGGAGTTGAAGTCCGCCAGGCTTAAAAGTTGCCAAGGTTGGAGACCCCTGAGTTATATGATTAAATTTCACATGTTCTCCTTGTCCGTGAAAACTGTCACATGTCAAATTTCCCAGCGGCAGCTATATAACAGAGTGAGGGATTTTTTTTTTGCCCCAGTGAAGGCTAATAATATTTATATAGGCATAAATATAGGTCTAGATAAGGTTGAAAAGGTGTCTGCACCAAGTTGTTGCACTTCCACCGATTCCCTTAGCTGAATATGCGAGTGAATTCAGTTGCACCGTCCTGAACTTGATTGCATTTTCCTCTCCCTTGTGTCCTGAAATGAAAGACAGGGCTGGGATATCCTTGGGAATAGTGTTGAGATACAGAGCAGATGGAAAGATAAGACTGGTGGAAATGTGTATTATCGCTGATAATAAGGATGGTGCAGCACTTTAGAATCTGCCTTGATCCACGAATGACGTTATCACTCTCCATTCCTTGCTTTCAATTTTGTAAGGATGACAGAAGACCAGTTTGAATGTTTTCATAGTTTCATCTGAATAGCTAGCAACAGTCCCGTCCCTAAGCCTGGAGTCTAGTTTGCTATTCTAAACAAGACAAGAAATCATGGTAAATTAAAGATATCCTGATTTGTTTCAGCCCAGAAGGAGTATGAGTAGAAGACTGCAGCTTGTTTTGTGTAATTCAATAAAGAAGTGAGTGTCTGAACATTGCCAATGTGTATATTTGAACATGGCTAACCCTAACCCTAAACAAATAGTTTCTGTAGTTAAGCACAAATTCTTTTAAGAGGAAAGCAGCTGAAATGCTCCAGTGTTTTTTTGTCTGTTTGCATATAACTTTATTTCCTCTTGCAGAGAACTCAAAGGGAAAATACATTTCCCCATTCCATGACATCCCTCTGTTTGCTGACCCAAATGAGGTAATTAAATATGAAAGATATCCTTTTGGTTGAAGTACTGACTCTGTTCAGCACAAAAAAACCCCAGGTGTGAATTAATCTCTTGACTTCTAGTTTTTAGTTACTACAATCATATAATCTTTAATTATAATTAAAGTTTGATTTCATCCACTTCTTAGGCTATTATATGGCAAAAATTAGGTTCTAAAATATACAGTATTCCTACATTAGAAAATGTTAGAAATTAAATGGTAAGTCTTCATTGCATGTCAGGCTTTTATTCACATTACAGCAAATTGATTTTCTTTCCTTTTGCTTATATCACTCAGTGAAATATTTGTTTTGAAAAACTAAATTTTGCTATGCCATAGTCAAAATAGTGGAGGAAAAGCAATTTACAAAATCAGTAGTCCTCAACTTTACTAACATGTGCTTCTCCAAACTTTTCAGAACTATTGGTTAAGACAAGGTGCCTTGCCAGAATTTATCATCTGCAGAAAAACATCTGTCAATCACAATTTCTCAAGACTCATTCCAAATTTAGTTCCCATTTTGCCTGCATATGTCTGATATTGAAGCGAAGAGGGAACAGGTTCTCACATTGCTTTGGTTTTGCCAATCAGCTTTCAATAAATTTTGCAGCCCCATCTAAGTTGCTAGTGATCACAGTTTGATAAATATTGGTTTTGTCATTAGGTGATTCTGAAAAGATACTGTTTACTACAAATTTGATGTAAGCAAACCTTCCTTCGTTTTAGCTAACTGTGTTGTAGAAATGCAGCCACTGGGAATTATAGACCATAGTTCTGATGCAAATTACATCTGCCTGATGTAATGTGTAAATCTAGTATTGTTGAATATACTACTTACTAATATATGCTACACAAATTATGATTTGTGTGACTTGTAAAAAGGTCTTAATATTTAAGAGTTTGAATAATAATTACCAAGAGTTTAACAATTTTTGAAGACTATTTCATTTAATATCATATTTAGATCTGCGTATTTATGAATGAGCACTGCTTCTATATTGATTTCTTGCACAGGATGAGGAGGTTCCTGCAAAACGATCAAAGAACAATGGAAATGAGGTGCGATTGCAGACTATTTTTTAGATTATTTTCATTGTGATTTGTGAGTAAGAAATTTAGATGATGATGATTTTTTTATCAAAGCTGAGCTTCTATATTCTATAGCTTATTCCATTTCATGCATTAAAATATGTAAATCGGAGTCTTCTATCTTGAATTTGATGGAGTTATGATGATTATAGAAAGTTATATGGATTACAGATTTAGATTTTTATTATTTTAGTTTCTGATTATTAAGTATTGCGCACCACCCTGGATCAATAGAAGTAAGTGGTAAACATTCATAGATTCATTTCATAGATTCTGTAACCTCTTCAGCAATACCTATTGTTTGGAAGAATAATGTTGACTTCTCTAGTTTTATATGAGAGATCTCTTGGGCATTTTGTGTGTTGTAGAAATGAAGAGAAACCTTTTCTGCCCATTATTTGTTTCTTTTTTTTTGGGGGGGGGGAATAGAATTCTAAGAGTATTCATCCTGTCATCAATCCATTGGAACCCAAAGATCCAATTTTGCTGCCAGGGTAATCAGTGGTGAGATTGTGCTTAATCCACATCAAATACTTGTGCATTTATCATACCCAATATGATCTAATGGCCCTCTTTTGTTCTCAGTATTTGTTTTTATAAAAAGATAAGTGAGCTGTATTATTCAGAAAAATAAAGTCCATGAAACCAGGCATTGTTTTCTCTTACTGAACTCTTGCATTATATCATGCAACAGAATATTTAATATATAAACTACATGGAAGGAAGATCCATTTAGGGACAGGTAAGTTTTTCTCTTTGGCTGTTTCCCTTTACTTTGCAAATTTAAGCTGTGATTCAGAAAGTGAGAGAATCATTTGTCTTCTGTGCATCTGAAGAAAACGGCTTTTGCTGGGTATTATATTTTATATATTAACCTGTCTTGGTATTTTTTTAAATTTTTCTTTTCTTTTTTTTTTTACTAGGTTGTATTTAATATGATTGTAGAAGTGCCTCGTTGGACAAATGCTAAAATGGAGGTAATTTGAAAATTTTACTCTAGAATATTGTAAAGCAGCTTCCAAATAAAGGAAGTAAAAGTTGCAACAAAACATTGTATGAATAGCGATACAATTGTAGTGCCTTTCAAATATCAGATGTTTGCCTTTTTTTAACTGGTGCCCTCTAAATGTCTTAATAGATGTTCTTATAAACTATGGTGTTTGGACTTGGAAAGTACTCATACAATGTTAGATTCGGGCAATAACGAGGCAGGAGACCAGGGTAGTGACAACAGCTCTTTACTATATGGTGAACCCAGCAGCCAGGCTGGGGAAAAACCTCTCCTTATATACTGTTTAACCGGCGGCTTCAACCAATCAGCAACGTGCTTGTTTCCCGCCAAAATATTTAAAGATACATTACACTCCTTCCCTCCCAGAAAACACTTTACCTATATATTTACATTTATTTACATATTACTTTTCAACGTAATCACGTAAATAGACTGGGCGTCTCCTGACTCTTTCGGACCTGCGCAGTACAGTCTCTGGGAGCGGGTTGAGTTGGCCGGAGGGGCTGTTTGCTCCTCTCGGCTCCTCCTCTAGGCCATCCGGCCCTGGATTATTTTCCGAGTTGTCCCTGCTGTTTTCTACAGGAACCTGTGGGCGTCGCTGGACCTCCGGGAATTCAGTTAAGTCCTGCGATTTTCCCGGGTTTGAGTCAGCTGTTGGTTCAAACATAGAATAGTCAGGGCCTGTTTCGCCTGACTCGGGTTGTCCGCTAACGTTTCCTCAATTGATCTATATGTCGCCTCCATACTCGGCCATCCGTTAACTCTACCAAGTATGATTTGGACCTGTTATGTTTAGAATTTTTCCTGTTATCCAGGTCGGGCCTCACCATAGTTGTGTGCCCACACCGGTCGCCTATATCCATTCCTCTTGTTTTTCGAGTCCCCTTGTAACCCTCCGTGTATAGTTGGGATTTAAACGGTCTAGTGGGCACCTGAGTTTTCGCCCATTAATAATTCGGCAGGGCTTCTGCCGGTGGTGGCACAGGGGTTCTGTGTTGGACGGCCAGGAAAATATCTATTTTGATTGCCAGTCGCCTGGCTTGAGTCTGGACAATGCCTCTTTGCGCTCGGACGAAACGCCTGCAAGGCCATTCGTCGCAGGGTGGAAAGGCGCCGAGAGGGCATGTCGGATGCCCTCTTCTGCCAAGTATTCCTCAAACTGGGTTGCCGTGAATTGCGGGCCGTTATCGGAAACCAATGTGTCAGGCAACCCATGGGTTGCAAATAGGTGCCGTAGGACTGAGATCACGGCTTCGGCTGTCATGGATCTCATGAGAATGATTTCCAGCCATTTGGAGTAGGCATCAACTAATACCAGGAAGGTTTGGCCGTGGAAGGGCCGCAAAATCAATGTGGATTCTAGACCAGGGCCCTTGGGGTCTTTCCCATTCCCGAACCGGGGCCGTTGGGGTAGAGGTCTGGACTCTTGGCAGGCCTGGCATTTCCCTACCCTTTCAGCAATTTCTGAGTCCATTAAGGGCCACCACACATAGCTTCTCGCTAGACCCTTCATCCTAACGATCCCTGGGTGACCCTCGTGGAGGAGATCCAACACCCTTTTCTTAATTTCTCTGGGATCACCACTCTATCCCCCATAGCAGGCACCCCTTGAGCCGAAAGTTCCCCACGTTTTTTTACAAATTCTTTAAAACGCTCGCCCGGCGCAGCGGCCACCCTCTTTGTACCCAACCGAGTACAGTCCTCAAAATAATGTCCCGGTATGATGCCCGAGCCACCTCCTTAGACGTGACTGGGCCAGAGTCCAGAGAGTCAATTAGCAGGATGGGCGTCCCCGGAGTGGGGTCTTCGATCGCCCCTGGTAGTGGGCATCTGCTTAAGGCGTCCGCATGCCCCAACTCTTTTCCGGGTCGATGCTGCAGCTTGTAGGAATAAGCGGCTAAGAAGATAGTCCATCGGGTCAATCGTGGCGAAAGTGCCACAGGCGTTGGGCGGTCGCCAGCCAGTATCCCTAACAGAGGTCTATGGTCTGTAACAATTTCAAAGTCTCTACCGAAAACGTATTCGTGAAACTTTTTTACCCCTGACACAATGGCTAGCGCTTCCTTATCCAACTGGCTATAGTTCCTCTCTGTCGAGGACATCGTTCTGGAGTAGAAGGCTATTGGGGCTTCTGTGCCGTTTGGAAGTCTGTGGCTGAGCACAGCCCCCACCCCGTAAGGGGAGGCATCGCAAACCAATAATAATGGCAATGAGCTATGATACTGGATCAGTAAGCTATCGCTCGAGAGTAGGTTTTTTACTGCTTCGAAAGCCCTAGCTTCCGACTTTCCCCAAGACCAAACAGTATTCTTTCCCAGAAACTTATGCAGCGGCTCAGCAACGGTTGCCTTGTTTTTTAAAAAGACCGCGTAAAAATTCACTAGCCCCAGGAATGCCTGTAGCTCTGTTTTGTTTTTGGGCGCTGGAGCCTTTCTTATTGCCTTGACCTTGCTTTCAGTGGGGTGAATTCCCTTCTTGTCTATTCTGTAGCCCAAGAACTCTACGGATTCTACCCCTATCTGGCATTTGTTCACTTTAACCTTTAGACCAGCTGACCGAAAATGCCCAGAACTTTTCTCAAGCGCTCCCCAATTCCTCTAAATTTTCGCTGATATCAATACATCATCGAAATAGGGACTACCCTGGGAGCCCTTGCAGAAGTCGCTCCATTAAATTTTGAATAGCCAGGTGCCACACTCACCCCAAATTGTAATCGGGTACACTTGAAAGCACCTCTGTGAGTTACAATCGCTTGGGCTTGGCTGTGTTGGCGTCTACGGGCAGTTGTTGATAGGCTTGAGCCAAGTCTAACTTTGCAAAGACTTGCCCTTGCCCCAACGAGTGCAGCAAGTGTTGCACCACGGGAACCGGGTAAGCGCTTTTCTGTAAGGCTTTGTTTAACGTTGCCTTGTAGTCAGCGCATATTCTAACTGACCCATCTGGTTTTACTGGGGTGACGATTGGTGTCTCCCACTTTGCGTGATCGACTGGCACCAGAATCCCCTGATTTATGAGCTTATCTATCTCCTTGTCAATTTTAGGTTTAAGGGCAAAAGGGACTCTCCTTGCCTTTAACCTAATGGGGGCTACCTGGGGGTCTAAGTTGAAGGAAATAGGGGTCCCCTTGTACTTGCCCAGGCAGTCCTTGAAAACATCTTCGAACTCGTTCATGAGTGAGTCTTTTAGGTTACAGTCACTTCTGTAGATGCCAGTCACTCCCATGCCCAATGCACGGAACCAGTCTAGTCCCAACAGGCTTGGCAGGGTCCCTTCGACTATCGTGATGGGCAGGGTCTTCTTGTGTGGTCCGTACTCGACGCGGACGGAGGTGGTCCCTCGAACAGGGATGCGATTCCCTTGGTAGTCGTGCACCCGTAGCCGTTGTGTTTGCAGTTTCCGTTTGGCGGTTTTTGGCAAAGCTTTTGCAAAAGTGTCCCAGGACATGATTGTGATCGCTGACCCGGTGTCCACTTCTAGTCGGCACGACACTCCTTCTATTTTGGGTTTGGTGAAGATTTTCTTCTCCACCCGGGTTGCTGCACGGCCTATTACAACGGTCGTTCGATTTGAATTCGCGCCCTTTTTGTTTTGACCAATCGCGGGTCGCCTTGCCGATCCTGCGCTCTGATTGGTCGATTTGAATTTTCGGCGGGAAGGTTGGGGTGCTCGACAGACTTGAGCCAGGTGCCCCTTCTTCTCGCACCGCCGACATGTAGCGTCCTTGAACTTGCATCGTTGACGCTGGTGTTGCCCTCCGCAACTTCCGCATTCATCCCGGTCTTCTTTGCCCCTTCTCTCGGTGAGGCAAACTCCCTCCTCATCCTCGCCGTCTGATTCGGTCTGGATTTCTTCGTTGTGCACCGGGGTTTCTTTTGCACTCGCCGTTGGCGTGAGTGGCTTTTGTAGGGTTTCCGCCGCTTGGGTGGACATCTCATGAGCTCTGGCTTCGTCCAGAGCGGTTGCCAGCGTTAGATTGCTTTTTGATAGCAGCCGCCTCCGCAAACGCATGTCTCTGACCCCACGGATGAGTTGCTCTAGTAGCTCCTCGTCCAAATCTCGGTACCCACAGTCTTTGGAGGCTTTTCTCAGGGCGGCCATGTACTCGCTGATGGATTCGCCCTCTTGCTGTCTGCGCTCTCCAAATTCAAAACGCCGTACGTACTTGGACGGTGTTGGCGCGAAATGGTTCTTTAGAAGATTTTGCAGAGTTTGCCACGATACCGATTGTACCGGCGTTGGCTCTGCCAGGGCTTCCGCGATGTCGATGACCTCGGGACCGCAGTGGCTCAGGAAATATGCCCTTTTGCGGTTGTCTGGAACTCCTTGCAGCTCATTTGCCTCCAGGAAGCTCTCGAAACGGGTCATGTACGTTCCCCATTTCTCCCTGGATGGGTCAAACGGTGCGGGCGGAGTGTAGCTGGCCATCGCTGCGATTCTGCCCTGAGCTTTGCTGGGTTCGGTTCTTTCGTGTGTTCAGCTCGTTCCTGGTGCTCTTAACCTCGAGATCCCACCTTCGTCGCCAGTGTTAGATTCGGGCAATAACGAGGCAGGAGACCAGGGTAGTGACAACAGCTCTTTACTATATGGTGAACCCAGCAGCCAGGCTGGGGAAAAACCTCTCCTTATATACTGTTTAACCGGCGGCTTCAACCAATCAGCAACGTGCTTGTTTCCCGCCAAAATATTTAAAGATACATTACATACAACTTGAATATTTTTTACATTTGTATCCAGTGCTTGAATGGCATGTTCTACAGATTTGGTTATTGTATATTTGAAAGAGAAATCTTTATGTGATTGTTTTTTCCAAGACATAGGAAGGCACCGCAGTTGGGGAACCTCTTTGAAGTGTTTGATGCTATTCTTCTTTTTATTGAACACACAAATGGCAGATAGCCATGTACTGAACATGTGCTGTTCAGTTGGACTTGAGAAATTGTATGGTATTGTTATTCCTGTGCACAATTTTTTTTTAAAGAAGTGTTGTTCTGGAACATGGAACAACCAATCTCCCACAAAATATTTTGTCAGGTTATTTTGAGTAGGTCATGCTCCAATGGAACAAAACTTAAAATGTTTCTAATGTCTCCCCAAACAATGGAAATTCAAAATAAACTATATGCTTTTTAATCAAATGGCTGCAAATATAATGCAGTGGTAACCTATGCTGAGTGCTACTTACCTCCAACCTATGGAAAATTACTTTTAAAAAAACCTTTAATATTAATGATACAGTTTCCTGTCAATTTCCTCTGAACTCCAAAATTAAGAATCTATTATTACTTCATGTTTATCATGCTCAGTAAGTCGTCTTCCAGATCTTACCCCAAAGTTCTTTTTAGCATTCTACTTTAATATTTTAGAATTCTAGAAACTAGAATAAAGAGAAATTCCCATCTGCAGAATTTTTATTTTTTTATTCTGTTTTTTATTTTTATTTTTTTATTCTGTTACAAACATCATTTAAGTATTCCATTTTTATCTTCTGCTTTTAGAAATTAATTAAATTATAAATTGAAATATAAAGTCTGAATTGTGTTGAGTTTTTTCAATCTGGGAGTAATTAGTTAAGCCATTTATTCACAATCTCTCCCAATTTTTCTCTATTCTGTTTTCTATTATCTTCAGATTGCTACCAAGGAGCCACTGAATCCTATTAAGCAAGATGTAAAGAAAGGCAAGCTGCGATATGTAGCAAATATTTTTCCCTATAAAGGCTACATTTGGAACTATGGGGCCCTCCCACAGGTAATGTTCTGGGATTTGTTTCATTTAGGAAATTCATGAATTGGGAATGAGGGCATGTTCTGCAACACCACATTCAAAATAGAATTGAGTTCAAAGTGGAACATACACCTCAGTGTGCTTTCTCATTATCAGAATGGGAAAAGAAAACTTTTGGTATAAACTGGATTTAGTCCAAAGTATTTTTTGCAAGATGCATTTGTAGTATAGGCTAATTTTTTGGCAGATAAAAAAAATAATGTAAAAAAGAAAACGATATATTCTTTAGCCTTCTTGAGCTTCACTTCTAATTTTATTATTAGAATGACATAATAATTTGAGATTTAATTGGTATTTATATCTCAGCGTTGATAGATCCCCTGTGTTGGCCCATTTTCAGATGTATGCAGGGGTCTGCAGTTCTTGGAATTCCCAAATAGTGCAGAATTCTGGGAAATATAGTCCTGATGTGTCCAGAGGATGCCAAGATTTGAGAAGACTATTCCAACTTCCAACTATTACCTGGAACATAGAATCTTTGGCCCTCTGGATGCTTTTGAAATACAATTTATAATGGCAATAGCACTTAGACTTATATACCACTTCACAGTGCTTTGCAGCCTTCTCTAAGCGGTTTACAGAGTCAGCATATTGCCCCCAACAGTCTGGGTCCTCATTTTACCCACCTTGGAAGGATGGAAGGCTGAGTCAACCTTGAGGCTGATGAGATTTGAATTGTCAAATTGCAGGCAGCCGGCAGGCAGCAGAAGTAACCTGCAGTACTGCACTCTAACCACTGCGCCACTGTGGCTCTTAATAGCATAATAGTATAGAATTATGGGGATCCATAGAGGACATAAAGTCTTATCTTCTGATCCGTGCAGGAAACCAGATTAAAACATTCCTGACAGATGGGTGTCTTGTCTCTGCTTGATAGATTCAAGAGAAGGGAACTCAGCATTTCACTTGATAACCTTTTTACTGTTAGGAAAATTTTGCTAATATTTAACTGGAATCTGCCTTCCTATAACTTAAATTTGTTATCCATTTTGGTGCACTTTGGCCTCAATTCTCTGGATGACAACCTTTCAGATATTAATTCAAGTATTTGAAGAGCACTATTCGTGTCCTTGTCTTTTCTCAAATATAGACATACGTAGTTCTATTAGACTGTTTTCACAAGACTTAATTATAGCTTTCCTAATCATTCTTAAGGGAACACGGTGGCTCAGTGGCTAAGACACTGAGCTTGTTGATCGAAAGGTCGGCAGTTCAGCGGTTCAAATCCTTAGTGCCACATAACGGGATGAGCTCCTGCCAACCTAGCAGTTCGAAAGCATGTAAAAAATGCAAGTAGAAAAATAGGGACCACCTTTGGTGGGAAGGTAATAGCGTTCCGTACACCTTTGGCGTTTAGTTATGCCGGTCACATGACCACAGAGACATCTGTGGACAGTGCTGGCTCTCGACTTTGAAATGGAGATGAGCCTTAGAGTCCCCCCTAGAGTCGGGAACGACTAGCACATATGTTCAAGTCGTTTATCTTTTAATCATACTTATTGATGATTATTGACCTTATCTTTTAATCATACTTATTGCTATTTTCTGAATTTGTTTTAGTTTTTCTGATTTTTTTTAAATATTATGCTCAGTACTAACGTATTACTTAAAGTAGTGTTGGACCAATTTGAAATAAAGTGGAACTAGTCCTTTCTGAAAAGTGGAATTTGTAAATGTATTGTATTGCAGTTTTTGCAGTTGTGTATTACATTGCTGCATCATGTTAGGTTCAATTACTATTCCATTTTTTTCCTTACTAGCATTTTTGTGAAGCCAGATATTCCCATCAGTCCCATGTACATTGGATTTTTTTGTTTTTAAGTGAAATAGGTTGCATTTGTCTCTGTTAAGTTTTCTTCTCTTACTTAAAACTCATTATTCTAATCTATCAAGATTAGTTTGAATTTGATTTTGTACTTGTAGGATACCAACTGCATTGTGAATCTTCTGCAGATTTCATAAACATTTCCTCTATTTCTTCAGCTAAATCATTAATAAAAATGTATTTAGATCCCAGAACACCACGCTCAATATTTATTTCCAATTCAATGAGTGCAATTCAGATATGATTTTGAAGCCACTCTCCTAACTGTCATCTTATTCAGCCCATACTTAACTAGCTCCTATTCAGATTACTCAGATTACTCAGACCCCCAGGGGAAGATCCTTCTCTGTGGGGGCTCCTACTCTTTGGAATGAACTTCCCCCTGGTTTACGCCAAATACCTGACCTTCGGACTTTCGCCGCGAATTGAAAACATATTTGTTTATTCGCACGGGGCTAGCTTAAACTTTTTAAACTGTTTAGTTTTTAAATTTTAAATTCTATTTATATTTTAAATTGGGGTTTTTAGATTTTAATTATTTTAATTTCTCGGCCAATTGTGTAATAAGTTTCTTAATTTATTTTTTAATATTGTATATTGTGTATGTTTTTAGCCTGGCTGTACACCGCCCTGAGTCCTTCGGGAGAAGGGCGGTCTAGAAATTCAATAAATAATAATAATAATAATAATAACAACAACAACAACAACTATTATTATTATTATTATTATTATTATTATTATTATTATTATTATTATTATTATTATTATTATTACCACCATGGGTTATTTTGTCTCATGATTAGTTGAAGTGAAAACATATTATGTCCCAAGAATTCCACCAACTATTAAGAGGATTACCTGAGCAAAAAGTGACATGAAATTTGTTTGAAACTGACTTGGGAACCATTTAGTAACCATTTTGAAAATGTTAACAGACCAATCATTTTACAACCTGTTCTTACTTTTCCAAATATTGATGTCAGAATGATGGTCTATATCAACTTCTAAAGACAGGAAAACATTTGTCTTTCCCCAATAATCTGGTCTTTAATACTGCTGTAGATCTGTTAACATTAATATAGATAGAGGTTTGCTCAGACCATTGGGCCAGGAAAATGTGTACTTATTCAGTCACAGTTGGCATTCCCTGAGTCTATTTCTGTCATGCTCAAGCTGAAATTCTGTTCTTTAAATCAGCTTTAAAAAAATGTCTGCTGGAACACCTTTATTTTTTAAAAAAATATGACTCAGGTAAAATAACAAATGAATAGTTCTGAGTTGTTTTGGTTTTATTGCTTTTTAAAACAATAATTTGGCCATTGTTTAGTGATGCCAGGAATGGTAATTTAGAAACATTTGGAGGGCCACAGGGTTTTTACGATGGCATAAACTTATTATAATAGTGTATCATTTTCAAGGTACTTATGTGTGCTACATTTATTTATTTATTTATTTATTTATTTATTCATATTTATATACCGCCCTATCTCCCTAAGGACTCAGGGCGGTTCACAGGCAAAATAAAAATACATATAGGATACAAAATAAAACATCAGATTAAAAAAATGAGTAAGTTACTCATGTAGCACACATAAAAAAAACACTTGACCCTCCCTTCTCAGAATGTCAATAATGTGTACAAATGAACAAAGCAATAATAACCAACTATAAATGGTATACTTTATTTTTTTTTCCTCCCCTACAGACTTGGGAAGATCCAAAGCATACAGATGATAATACAGAATGCTGTGGTGACAATGATCCCATTGATGTTTGTGAAATTGGTACCCAGGTTTGTCTGAATAACCACAGAAGCATACTTTAATTGTTTCAACCTTTTGTTTCCTAACATAGCTATGAAGCTTATCTAGGAAACTTACTGGTTGTCTGGTTCCACAACTGGACACAAGGCTGGACAGTTAATTCTTTTGTTTCTCAACGAAAGCTGACGGGAGAAGTCTTTGAAACAAGATGGCTAGATTAGAATCTTACAGCTAGAATAAAGCCTCAAACTAATTGATTGCTCACCTGATTGCCCATTACGGTGCAAAAAAAACCCAAAACCTATGTATTTCTTAGGGTTGAAATGCCTGGGTATTTAGTGGGTCATTTGGTAGCTTGAAGCAGTTGAAATATCTTTATATAATGACCTTCTTTAATCTCAGAGTGGCAGCTTCAGCCTATGATTCAGTTGAAATATAAAATCTTGTTACAGCATTACTGTAGAGAAATGCCGCCTGTAATGAACACACGCTGTATAGCCTTGATACTAGAATGCTCTCTCCTTCAAGGTGTTAACCAACTATGTTTTCCTCCAGAATTTTCTTCCTTTCTCTTTTTGTTCCCCATCTTACCTCAACCTGTTCTCAGTTCTGTTCCAGCTGATTTTCAACCTTAAAATAGCATCTTGGAAACAAACAAATTGTGCAGCATCTTCTATGTTTTAAGGTTCGGACACTTGGTGAAGTTGTTAAGGTGAAGGCCCTTGGAATTATCGGTCTTATTGATGAAGGAGAAACTGACTGGAAGGTCATAGCTATCGGTGTGGATGACCCACATGCTCAGAAAATCCATGGTATTTAATAATAATGAATAATAATTCATTTTGTCTGGTCATAAACCCAGTCTCTCTGGTTTCTTCTTTTAGGGGCTTTGGGATATGGCTTTCTGCAGGGTGCTAAAGATTGATAACTAAGTGACCTCAGCTTCCCACCACCACTTTTAACTGCTTAATCTTTTGGGCTAATTTTTCTATTTCTTTCTCTGACTTTTAAACCACCTGGGGCTCCCAGGTTCTTTCTTGTCTGATTGTTTCTTAGGCAGCATCCCCTCCCTCTTATCCCAAATTCATCCCTATATTCCATTACAGTGGGGCCCATGGGCATCCCTTCCACATGGTGTCTACCATACCTGCAGCTCAGGGGTGAAATCTAAAAATTTTCCCTACCGGTTCTGTTGATGTGGCTTCATTGGTGGGCATGGCTTGGTGGTCAAGTGACCGGGAGGGCATGGCCAATAACAATAAATAATAAAAATAATAAAGTACACAAAACAATAAGAGGTACCAAAAACCAACTTTCATACTTTACACACACACAACACAAAACAACTGACTCACACACAATGTAAAAGCAGCTGCACTTCACCCAGAATGGCCCCTGCAACAAGCAGGAACCTCACACAGCCACAAAAGGCTCAAAAACCAACTTTCACACTTTACACACACACATACACAACACAACACATCTGACACACACACACACACAAAATGCCACATACAGCTTTGTGAGATTTTGTTTTTGTGTAGTTAGTGTAGTTAGAATGAAACACTATAGAAACACACCAAATCTCAGAAAGTTGCACAAATGTTTTATTTTATTATTTTATTTTATTTATATTTTTAGATAAAAGCAGCTAAATTTAAAACTTTCTTAACTTTAAACTGCTATGTCTAAAAAAAAATAGAACTCCTAAAAAAACCTCCAATTAACTATTTTTTTAAAGCTCCCACCCCCCGTTACTTACCCAATTGAAGGGACAAGGCAGGCAGATTGAGTTGCTCACCGATGAGATGAATTGTAGACAGCCAGATTGAGTTGCTAGCTGATGCAATTGATTGCAGCAGCTGAAGCAAGGCAGGAATAGCGAGCGAGCCTGAAAGAAGCAGCAAGCTGCTAAGTAGGCAAGTGGGGACCGGGCGATTGGGTGGGCATGGGCGGTGGGGCGTGGGCAGGGATTGCTACCGGTTCTCCAAACTACCCGCCCCCATCACTACCTGATCGCCTGATCCGGTCCAAATCAGGAGCATTTTACCCCTGCTACAGCTCTATTTGATATTTTACTTTAAAAAAAAATACATTGCAGTTTGAAAAATCAACTTTTAGTGGCCATATTCTCCTAAAGGGAAAATATGCCCTTTGGAAGGGTTTACGGCTGCACACGGCCTTTAGGTTTAAGTAAATGGTTGTATGCCAAAAAGTAGGATAAGGAAGTGGGTATGATGATAATCTCTAATTTTAATTTGAAATAATGATTACCTGTGACCTTAATGATTTAAACTCCATCATATATGCACTTGGTTTAGGAGTGGTGCAGTGGCCTAGAGATGGAGCTCTCGCCTCACAATCAGGAGGCTGTGAGTTCAATCCTACCCATGTTTCTCCAAAAATACAACCTACTCAGAAAGTAAGCCCTAGCTTGATTTTTACATGTGCGCCCAATATAAGCCCTACCCTCCAAAATAAGCCCTAATTAAGATATCACCCACTCCAGAGTGCACAGGTAAAAATTAAGCTAGGGTGGGAATGGGGGTGGTGGATCTCCCCTACTACTTACCTTTGGATAGTTGCAGCCAGGCCTCGCACACCTTGACCCATTTTTTCTGTAGCCGGCAAGGCTTTCCTGAAGGCCTCTGTAGCCGATAACAGAGCTCTGGATCAATCTGGAGAGAGCAAAAACGAGGCCGGGGGGGACGCAAGCAAGTGAGGTGAGTCGGTGGATGACCCCTTCCCCCACGAAAATAAGACCTGGTGCCTTTTTTGGTGGCAAAGAAAATATAAGACAGGACCTTATTTTCGGGGAAACATGGTAGGTAGAGGCAGATATTTCTCTCTCTGGGCACACTGAGAATATATCAGCTGAACAAAACTCTGCATTGGCAATAGGAAGGGCATCCAGCTATTAAAACACTCTGCTAGCTCCATTCAGTTGCTCAGACACCATCCCACAAGGGATTATGGGGTCATTAAAAAAAGATGATATATGCACTTGGTTTGAAGGCAGGTTTTGCAACGGTTCTTGGGAGCTTGAAAACAACCAAAGAATTCAGTCTCTGTATACTGATCTGGGTTTTCTGAGAGATTTCTTGAATTATACAGAATGCATAGGGCAGGTTAGTATACATTCCTTTGGTTGGAGAGATGCTTTACTGTTCTAAATCAGTATCATTAATTGGATTAACATACCAAAGTATACTTAAGATCAGGGTGTTTTTATGAACTATTGTGATTTTATTGCTTAATATACTTCATTTATGTAACAGACCATGGTTAGCTCAGGCCATTCCACAGACTATGGCTGAACAAAAGGATTTTGTGTTTCAGAATAGATGATTTTTAAATGTTTTAGCTGCTCTGGAGCATCTTAAAACCCTCACCATGGAGACAAATATAAGTGGCTGTGTCTCCAATTACAATTTTAGAACACTGAGCTTTTAAAGAAAAATTTGCATTACAAGGTGTTTAATCGGTAGCCAGGTTATCGAATTTTCCAGTCTGCTTCATCCTATCTATCTTCAATTTGTATAAGAGTCTGTGTGATTGTTTTTATAATCCAGTGTAAGCTAAATGCATTCAACAATTACTGAATTATATTCAAAGTTTTTGTATGGTATTTCTGTACGTAACGCTCTGTGTAAGCAGAGGATTAACTCTGCAACCCATGCACTTGGGTTTTCATGAGCTCACCCATTGAAATATTTATGACAGATTTATTGCTGTATTAGAATCTTGTACATGTATATTTAGAATGGTGGATTTGGAACAAGCTGTTATCTAACTTTTTTTTTTAAATGCATTTTTAACCTATTGCAGATATTGATGATGTCAGGAAGTTTTTCCCAGGTTACCTTGAAGCAACTGTTGACTGGTGCAGACTATATAAAGTCCCAGATGGGAAGCCAGAAAATAAGTTTGCTTTTAACGGCACATTTAAAGACAAGGTGAAAAATTGCTTACTTTAAGATGATAAGCTTACTTTATGAAACGTGTATTCTCTGGATTAATGCTCTGTAAAATCCAACAGAATCCCAATCAAGAATATGTAAGGAAGCCAATACTGCATAACATTACATAGTAACTCAAAATATTTTCTTTCACTTCAAAATGTCATGAAGATACAAACAATGCTGTTCTTTTGTCAAAACATCTCACATGTTTTCTTCATCTAGATTTTTTTTGAAGCCCTGATAGCCCTATCAAATATGAACTTAGTCTTCTCTAAAGGATTTTCAACTTTATTACAATCGGGATGGGCAATTTGTAATCTGAATGCAGTTCTTGTAGCATCTTGATTCTTGACGAATGTATCTTGCCTTTTTATGTACACTGAGAGCATATGCATCAAAGACAAATTCCTTGTATGTCCAATCACACTTGGCCAATAAAGAATTCTAATCTAATCTAATCTAATCTAATCTAATCTAATCCAATCTAATCTGAGGTCTCACTGTGGGATATTCAGTGACAAAATGAACCAATTTCACCAGTGCAATTTTTTTACTAACAACCCCCCACTCCCCAATAATATTGGAATACAAGACCTTCAGGAGTTAAAATCTTCCATTTTCTTAAAAGACTCTGAAAATATTTTTTTAGAGGCCAAAATCAACCCATATAGAAACATCTTCAGATATTGGCTGGTTGGGAGATAAAGTTTTAGCTTCTGCATTAAAAATAATATTCTGGAAGTGATGAGGAATAACATAGCTCCCCCAGTTGCAGTAATTTTCTAAGACTGCCCAAGGAAAATCTGGTGATGTCCAATTATAGTGCAACTTCAATACAGGTGAATTTGGGGGTAAGGAGAACTCTGGTCTTCAGGTAGTTCCTGGAGACCAGAGTTCTCCCTACCCACAAACTCGCTTGGTAAGATATTTTCTGTGACTTTCATTGAAAGTTTGTCCTTTATGATTACCTGTGCTTGACTGTGGTGGTGCAGTGGTTCGAATGCTATATTGCTAACTCTGCCCACAACCAGGAGTTTAGTCCTGATCAGCTCAAGGTTGACTAAGCCTTCCATCCTTCCAAGGCTGGTAAAATGAGACCCAGATTGTTGGGGGCAATATGCTGATATTTATAATAATCAGAGAGGACTTTTAAAGCACTATAGTTCAGTGTATAAGTCTAAATGCTATTGCTATTTCCAGCTATCCCTTATTCTGAATCCTTTGGGGGAAAAACCCCCTTCTGGTTCCAGTCATGATTTGGCTCATCTGTGACCTTATTTAGATATTTTCCAAGGTTTCCAAGATATCAGCCAAAGAGCTGTTATTTTTAACTTCAGCATATGCTGAGCAGCTTTGCTTTAAACGAAGCCAAAACAAGAACATAATTCATGAGTTTTTGTTTCAGCGGTTTTTTCCAAAAGCAGTTTTTCAAGCCTGAAAAAGCTAAGCAGGGCTTTTTCCCAGATAACGTATAGCCCCCACTGATTTACTTAAACCATCTTAATATGTTCTATTGTTATGGAACGCACACTGTATTTATTGAAATTTTCTTCCCCCCTTTCTATCTCATGATGGTAGGAAATGTCAGTTACTGATATCTGTGTCCTGACCCAGCCTTAGCAGAAACAAGAAACAGTCTCCTTGTCACGAAAACCCCTCTTTATTTACCTCTTGTGAATTAATTGTGTTCACCCACCAAAAAGTCCAGGCAATAGTCCTTCAGTACAGACCTTATCAGTTCCTTGTGATAATTGCAAGGCCATGAGCTCCCAGCTGAAAGGCTGCAAATTAAGTTCCGACAAGCAGTTTTTTGTGGCACGAAACACAATGAGCAAAATCTTCAGAAATACGAACGGTTGTCTCCTACAACAACCCCTCCCCTTTATTCCCCAGCCAGGGAGGGGCCATTCAGGGTCCACTTTGCTTCCCGAGTCGACTCCTTGTCCTCCATTGCTTACCTCTTCTAATTGCTCTGTGCTTATATGCATCTGGAACAAGTCCCAGCTGTTCTTCCTCCTCACTCATATCAGCCTCCAAAGGCAGCTGCCTCTCTGGTGGTTGGGAAATGTTGGATGGCCCTGGCTCTATCTCTGCATCCAACACAGCGTCTATTAGAGCCTTCCCCAGACTCTGGCCCAAGTTCCTCCTCATTGTCTGAGTCTACCACCAGCTCTGCTGGCAGCTGGTGGGCCACAACAATCTGAAAGCTTTAAAGTTTGAAAGTCAAATAGGTATTAACATAAAAAAACCTCAAGAATGCTTAAACAAGGGGCCGGGATAGCTCAGGCTGTTAGAAGCCTGTTATTAGAACACAGCAGCCTGCAATTACTGCAGGTTCAAGCCCGGCCTGAGGTTGACTCAGCCTTCCATCCTTTATAAGGTAGGTAAAATGAGGACCCAGATTGTTGGGGGGGCAATAAGTTGACTTTGTAAATATACAAATAGAATGAGACTATTGCCTTATACACTGTAAGCCGCCCTGAGTCTTCGGAGAAGGGCGGGATATAAATGTAAATTAAAAAAAACAAAAAATTTCAAGTTTCAGATTTAATCTTTATCTTGAGTGTTCCTAAAGTTCTCTTTTTTACATTTTTGGCAATTATAATAGCTAGCCAACATTTTTTCTGTCTCTTCTCCTACTCTCAATGTTGTTTTAAATAGGCATTTGCTTTGGAAATAATCAAGTCCACGCACGAATGCTGGAAAGCTTTGGTTCACAAAAAGGCCGATGGAGGAGCCATAAAATGGTATGCATCTATTGTTGTTTAGTCAAAATCCAATTTGAATTACAGGGTCATTTATTAAGGTAATATCATTACTAAGTGATGCGGTCATAAAGCATAATGTCAGAAGATCATTCCAATGTACAATGGCAACTGTGTCAGTTACGGTTGCCTTCATTAAGCAAATCCTAGGCAGTCAAGCCACCACATTATATGATCAACATTTGTGATCTGCTCATTTCCTCATTGACTTTGCTTTTCTGCAGTGAAGTTTTCAAATAGCAATCACATGTCAATAGGGCATTACGACCATCTGCCAAGTGCCCAGATCACAATCATGTGATCACAGGATGCTATGATGGCCACAAATTCAAAGAGAAGTCATGTTCGCTGTAACTTTACGTGGCCACTGAACAAGTGGTTGTTCAGTCAGGATTAGCTGAAATACTAAATTGAACTGGGTGGCTTTTATAATGACAGTTGCTATTTTATCATAAATAAATATCACCTTTGGGGGGGGGTGTTACTTTTTTTTTGTCCTTTCTGCATAAGCCCTAATTACTTGGTAATTAAGCCATTCCCTAAAGGATTGGATTCCTATTCTTTGATTGAAGAAATTGAAGATAATGTTAAATATTCTAGAAAAAGTTTTGGGATTTTTTTTTTTTTTAGCATTCTTTATTCCAGATTGGGTAATAAGAAATCATGGATGTGACTCAGGTCACTGGTTAAAGGTTAGAGGAAAGGGAACAGCCTGTCCTGCCTATGTCTCCAAGAGAAAAAGGCTTTTTTTCCCTTTCAGTTACTACTTAACCATAGTATTTAGGAATGGCTTGTCCTTATTGTACAATGGTAGTATTTGCCCATGCTTCAATTAAAACATCAAGAAGAGAGCCGTAGGGATAAACATTTTCAGCTTAGAAAGTACAAGTAATCATAAATGATTACTGAACTTTCTGAGGAGTAACATTGGACTGGAATATATTGCTTTTGGACTTGAGTAAGAGTGAGACTTATTAAATTAAGACAAAATGCTTCATTGGGGGAAAGGAGTCAGATTTCAAGAGTAAATGGCATTGATGTTTCAAAGCATTAGGGGTGCTATGGAAAAGAATCACACACAGATAAAGTACCTAATGCAAGGCATACATGGGAAAATAGAAAATATGCTACAACTGATGACAAACGACAATCAAAGAGTACAGGAAAGAGAGGAGACAGCAGAAAGAATGGAAGAAAAGACAGAACTGACAAACCAGCAAACAAAACCAAAAGATGGGAAGGAGAAGATGATAAAGATAATAATGACTGATGAAATAAACCAATGGAAAAGCACTTCAAGAGATTCAAAAATGGAATCAGACAACTGGGAAGATACTTTTGAAAGGGAGATAAGGGCATGGATGCATATTCTGGAGACTTAGGAGCTTAAGAGGATAGAGATGGGAGAAATATTCAGTCTGAATGGTGAAGATACAGATGTTGATAGAGATAAAGATCCAAGACAGGAATATGGGAGGCAAGCCAAAAAATTAATAAGATTTGAAGTATTAAAACGGGCAAGAGACGATGGATAGAAAGAAATTATAGATATTTTTTCTTCTTTTTTTCTAATGTAATGATGGCCTGATTAGAAATTTATAGAGGAAGAAATAAGAATACACACCTTTATATATTAGGATTAGTAATAGTGACCTCATTTAGTGGGAATATTAGCAGATTTTCCCCCCCCTTCTTTTTATATAATGGAATATAAGTAACAAATTGATGGGAAAGACTAGAGGGTGAAATATGGTATTACCATGTACATTTATAACATCATTGGCATTAAAATGGAATATTGAAATATTGAATAATTACCTAAAAAATCATGTACATCAATTCTAAGATTATATAAGCTTGATTAATATAACTATTATTACGATTATCATTATTGATGTTTGTATCAAAATGAATTATACCTGGGACCACACTGTTCATGTATTGATATTGATGTAAATTTAAAAATAAAAAATCTAAAAAAAGGGGAAAAAAAGAAAGTACAAGTAGTCAGGGAGGCTTTAAAGATCTGTGTAATGAAGGAAGGGGAGAAGATAAAGAAAGACCACAAAAATGCTGCTTTAGCTAAGAAGTATTATTCTTGATTTGAAGACCTTCCAAGAATTGGAAGCCAGACCTCAGCATGGTATTCATTCAGGGAAGCTTAGTCCAAGCATATGATTATTGATCAAAGTAGGTAATGTGTACGATGGCATTTTAAACTGCTATTTATATACTTACTTGGCAATAAATCTAATTGAAATCAGTTATACATTTAATGGTCTTTGGGTGTCACAGACCAGTGAATATTAAGATCTGTCCAGAATAATAGACAAAGTTAATCAGGATCAAAGTTTAATGGACGTTTATGGGAAGGTGCTGGTAAGATGGGGAATTGGATGGCTCAGCAGGAAGACTGATGGCAGCAGCAAGATATTTATTTATTTTATTTATTTATTTAATTTAATTTATATACCGCCCTTCTCCCGAAGGACTCAGGGCGGTTTACAACTAGGGTAAAACACAACTCAGAAAAGATTAAAAAAACATATAAAAACATATAACATACTGTATAATATATGTTATGACAGTGATTCTCAACCTTTTCTTCATCATGGATTCCCTTTAAATACCTTTTGTGACCATAGACCATGGCTACGGACCTCCAAGACTTAACTCAAGATTTAAATCATAACATTTCTTCAAGCCTTCGTGGATCTCCTGTGATGACATTGCAGCCCCCTCAGGGGTCTGTGGGCCACAGGCTGAGAACCACTGTGCTATGACATTGTGGGAGGATGTAGGCTTGGTGAAGAAAAGAAGGGGTTCACACTGTCCTTGCAGTGGTCAAACTTCTAATGTAGCACTTGGAGATGACAAAATAATACATGGGGGACCCACAGCTTGTACTTTTAGCAAGCTGGTTTCTCACACATGATTTAAGATAAATGAACCTCTTTTTCTGTCCGCAGATCCACTATGTCAAATTTTATTTTATTTACTTTTGAATAGCATGCATAGAATTGCTGTCTGGACCTTGACTCAATTTAGAACCATTGCAAGAAAACAAAATCTTCCTAATTATGATTTTTTTCAGATAGAAGATGAAGATCTGGGGAGGAAAAGGGCAGGACAGATGAGATTTTGAAATGTGCAAGCACAGTATGTGTACCTCAGAAAATGTTGTGGTTTGTGGCAGTGACCACAGAGTGTTAGTTCAGATGCCATTTCAGATCAGGGTTGCCTCTTGCCTGGGGCAGAGGTACACAAGCAGTACAACGTACACAAATTGGCAACCCTGATCTTGGTTAGATGTTTTGGTTGGAAGTCTCATCGGCTCCAGTCAACTGTTGTCTTGGACTTTAGCCAAAACATCTGAAATAGCTCAAGCTGCCTACACTTGCGTTTGTGCAATTTCTCACTTGAAAATCAAGTTCTGGTTTGATCTTCTACTTGGTTTTTACTAAGAGACTATGTAAACCACAAAGTATGTGCAGAGATAGCTAGTTTAATCTATAAACTTTCCACGTTGATTGGACAAAACATCTCAAATCCTGGATAGCATTTACTGGCTATTAGAGCACAGCTTATTTTGTTCTTATTTGTGCTCTAAATAACAGCTGTTTTCCCCACTCTTTAAGTCTTAATAATTGTACTCTCTTTTCAGCACCAACCTTCTGGTGGCCACTAGCCCATATTGTTGCAACGAAGAAGACATCCAATCTATTGTGCAATCTGTAAGGGAAATTATACTTTTTTCCCCCCTTTCCAGTCCCCTTTTCAATTTTGGCCATTGAATGGAAGCACAGGCAATTGAGAGTTAATGCTATTATAATCTAAAATGCTAGCTTGGAAATTAAATAGCAAATGCAGGTTTCTCATGATCTTGGAGGCTGAGGTCAGTATGGAAAAGAAGGAAGCAGAGAGGAATATGTAATAAGCATTAACAATCTTTTTTTTGTGCAATATGAAACACATTTTCCCATTTTTATCAACTAGCATTCAACATATTAGATTCATCATTATCTTTAAAAGTAAAACAAGAACTAAAATTACACATGCCTGGTTATATCCTAAAATATTCCCACACATACACAACCAAAACAGCAAATGGTGATCTATTTACAGTATGAGTTACTTTGCATCAATAAAGTTAAGCATTTTTCAAAAACATTCCCGGCTGTTTTGAAAAGCTGCCTTTTAACTGTTCATGAACTAAAGCATCCATTTGATATACACAGACATTTCAGTTGTGCAACTGGAGGAAATGTGACCTGAACTTTTTTTATAAAAGAAAAAATAGTTTTTTTGATGAGCTATTTTCCATTTGTTGTTCTTACAAGAGCAAATGTTTAAAAATGATTTCTGAAATGGCCTAAACTCGTTCTGTTTTCAGGGCCAATTTTCTAACTTTTTGAAGAACTATTAGTGTTCAACTTTAGGAGCCCATCCAATACTAGAAACTGCAAACTACACATTAAGGATCCAAAATACATACAGCTGGTGTGTGTTTGTTTTACTGCACAGATAGGCTTTTGCACTAATTATGTCAAACTGTAATTTCAAAAATGAGATGAAGCTTCAAAGGAAGCAGATTTTAATATCATTCAAAGAAGACTACTTAAAGAAAACAAGCCACAACAACAAGAATTTAAATCCTGGAAGGACCCGAGTTCTCTCTCGCCAGATCACTTTTATGAGGCCATTTTTCAGGTCCATCCTGAAATTATTTGCAAAGCCTTTAACAGAAGCACTTAATTCCTCTGTGATTAAACCCAACTACATATAAGTAAATTGATTGTGATATTTTCCTGCATTTTTATCTCCCTAACTTTTTTCTCTTTTTAATCTGCAGATTATAAGTATAAGTTGTATAAGAGTATAAGCTATATCGAATTTGATATTACTGTCTCTTTTTTGTATTTTGTACAGCATTTTACAATATTGCATTTTACAAAATAAGTTATTTCTTTTCTGTAGGCTCCACCGCTTGTGGAAGAGCCTTCTGTTTCCAAAGAAGGTGAGAACTATTTTCAGATTATTTAAATGTGTCCTAACAAGTACTTAAACAATTCATATTGAGTTTTAGATGATCTACAGAACAAATTGGTTGCTATATAGAGTACTGTAATATAGACGCTGAAGTATGTGCATATCTGTGCATGTCTGTCCTGGGCCATATGAGCGCTCTGACCTCTAGGGCAGTGGCTCCCAACCTTTTGGGCATCAGAGACTGGTTCCGTGGAGGGTGTTTTTTCCGCGGACCAGAAGGGGTGTGGTTTGGCATGCTGCCTGCATCCCATGAATGTGGCTTTGCTTCTTTGTGCGGCCTGGTTTCTGTCATACTGTGACCCGGACTGTTGTAGTCCACCAGCAGCCTGCGGAGCTGGCAATGGAGTCAGACAGCGATGAGGCTGAGGAAGATCATGGGCCAGTCCTGGAAGCTGGGGAAGGCCTGGATGAGGGCCCTGCGTTGGAACCAGAGGTGGGGCCAGGGCCATCGGGGAGTGAGGTGCAGACTCCAGAGCCTCCAGAGGCTGACAGTAGTGAGGCAGAGGAACAGGAGGAGCCTGTTCCTAATGCACGCATGAGAAGAGTTGCCAGAAGGCAAGAGCAGCTCAAGCAAAGAGGATGACTCGGGAGTAGGGCCAAGAGATGATTGGCCCCTCCCATAAGGCTTAAAAGACCAGCAATGGCATTTGGATTCTTTGCCGGAAAACAACGTTGAGAGTTTTGTCTTGTTGCATTTGTTTTGAATCGGTGTCTACTGAACTTTTTCCAAGAAAGGCCTTTGGCAGTTTGTCTAATTGGACCAAGGTTGGTGATAGGACTAAGGAATTGTGTTGGGAGGAATTTGCTTTAATTTAGTTGGACTATGCTGAGAATTAATTAATTCTCAGCTGTTCTAATACAGTTTGTTTGTTTTTACACTGACTGAGTTTCCTACTACCTACTTGGGCCTGGGTCACAACAGGTACCAGTCCATGGATCAGGGGTTGGGGACTGCTACTCTAGTGTATCATTGTCCCTCAGCCAAAGCTGTTCTATAGAGCTATTGAGATAAAAGCAGAAGGGAGACTTTAAGTGCCTTGGGCAACTGGAAGACAGGAACAATATTATTCTATAATTATTAAGAACTAAATCACTGGGATTTCAGTGAGCTTCTTAGCAGAACACAATCTCTTAAGTGTACCTAGCATGTAAATGTGTAAATCCAAAGGCATTTCTTAAGATTCTTTCCTTACAACTACCCATGGAATAGTTTAGCATTAGGGATGAATAGAAGAGTTTAAATTCTCACCCACCCATGAGGGGTTTTTTGTTTGTGTGAGATTGTTATTCATTCCAATTGATTGTGATATTTTCAGCAATTATTAATATAACCATAGCATAAGAAATATAGAGTTAGCATTTAACAGGATCTTGTGTCTTTTTTTTTCATTGAATAGAGCTTTGTTGGAGCGAGTTAAAATGTTCAGAGACTGTTTTGCTGATGGAATGTAGCCCTTTCAAGAATTAATGAACGTTTACTAACTGAAGTTTCAAAAGTGATTTTCCTGCAGGCTTTTAAAACAATTAAATCCCTTGTGATGTTGTTCTTTTTGTGTTATCAAGCATAGCTATATATAATTCTATGCACATGGTAGAAACTTCAGTGATTTTGATGTGATTTATTTTTTTGGTTGGGTAACTCTGTCAAACATGCTAAATGTCTGAAGCGCCGCACCCAGGAGCTGCAGAGCCTCAAATTGAATGCCTTATCTATATCCAGATGCCATCCAGATGGGTTCACTACCAATACACATCTGGAAAGTATTGACTTGGGAAAAATGGGATGAGCAGCATCTCAGTAAATAGATTATCAAAATGGAGAGTGATACCAGATCTCATTTTTGAAAACGTCACCTTGAAGTCAATTTTGTTTTTGATACTGCTATAGTTGGAAATACTTACCATTTTGAGGCATAAGTTTAAAGGCAAGTTATCAGCAACTAGACATTTGTTATATAATGTCGTGTTATAATGTCATAAGCTAGAATGGAGAAGAACAGTTTAGAAGATAAGAGTCTAATGCTATTGCAAAAGATATAAAAGATATATATATATGTAACTTGGGAGTTAAATACCATGGCAGAAGAATAATTTTCAAATTCGTTCTTGTTTCCTGTTACTTGACTAAGCAAATAAAGTATAAAAAACAGTTGGTGTTTTTACATACCACATTCAAAATACCTCACGGACTTAATTATTCTACTATATGTACATTCAAATCCAAAGGGATTTTTAAATACAGATGTAGTGACTTCCTCCTTTAATGACGATTCATATTTATTATGATGATAAAAGGTAACTTTATGATAAATTCTCACATTTACAACCTTTGCAGATCTGTAAAGCAAAGGAAAGCTGAAGTAAGATCTTAAGCACAGTCACTGTTTCAGTTAGTGACTGCTTTGCATAATGATCAAGTTGCCACTCTCAATTATGGTGATAAACAAGGATTAGCTGTATGTGGTAAAACATGTTGTTTGAATATCCATTAGAGTGATATACAAAACAACATGAGATCACACTCTTTCCTGTGTATACCCTATAGAACAGGGGTGTCAAACTCACGTCGTCATGGCAGTGTCACATGACATATCGGGACTTTTTTCCCCTTTGCTAAACCGGGCATGGGCATGGCCAGCATGTGACACATCTGGCCGCGAGTGTGACAGCCCTGCTGTAGAATAACAGTGATTTAGATTTTGAATTCTTATAATCTAAACTTCTTATAATTGTTAAGTGTTGATAATTAATTATCATTTTTTAATCTTAGTTGATAGATGGCATTTTCTTGGACCGTGAGCGCTACTGTTGTCTGAAATCATGCTACAAGATTGTCTCTCAACTTCGTCTCTCTTTCCTGGGTCTCCACCCTACTCTACAGTACACCATTTGGCCCATGTGTGCACACACTTTGCTGAAATGAAGTCACCAATGACTGGAATCTATTGCACTGTAGATCTTCTTTCCTGTAAATAAAATGGATTTTTACAATTTTCCTCTGAAGTGTACTCTATTATTAATGGATACAACTCGGTAAGTGATATGGACACAGTTTGTGGACCACTGTTTTAGACCTGGAATATAAATAGCAGGTTACTAATATAAATAAAGCTTTTTTAACCATGGTTAAGAAACTTCTGCTTCTGGGGAGGAAAGCTATGGCAAATCTAGACAGTGTACTAAAGAGCAGAGACATCACCCTGCCAACAAAAGTGCATATAGTCAAGGCTATGGTTTTCCCAGTTGCAATGTATGGCTGTGAAAGTTGGACCATAAGAAAGGCTGAGCGCCAAAGAATTGAGGCCTTTGAACTCTGGTGCTGGAGAAGACTCCTGCGAGTCCCTTGTACTGCAAGGCGAACAAACAAATCAGTCCTAGAGGAGATCAACCCTTGACTACTCTTTGGAAGGCCAGATCCTGAAGATGAAACTCAAATACTTTGGCCACCCAATGAGAAGGAAGGACGCACTGGAGAAGAGTCTAATGCTGGGAAAGATTGAGGGCAAAAGAAGAACGGGACAATAGAGAATGAGGTGGCTGGATGGAGTCACTGAAGCAGTAGGTTTGAGCTTAAATGGTCTCCAGAGGATGGTAGAGGATAGGAAGGCCTGGAGAAACGTTGTCCATGGGGTTGCGATGAGTCGGACATGACTTTGCAACTAACAACAACAACAACCACCATGGTTTATGAATAAAACACAATAGACTTGTTGTTGCAAGTGAAACAGTTCAGAATCCTTATGATTTGTATGAGAGTTAAGCAGCATCTTAGATCTTAATCACTTGAATAAGGGCTTCTTGTGAACTATTATTAGTATGATAGAGGTTTTTTTATAGCTTCAGTAGAAATGCAAACACAGACAACTAAATGTTTTGTAATTCTGTGTGCAGTTTTGTTTACATAGCCTAAAGTTCAAAACTACATCCTTATATAGATTACCAGTTCAACTGAGTCCTGCATGAGATTATATCATGTTTTTTACTGTAAGAAAAGCCATGCCACCAAGAAACTGTTCTTCCCAGTTATGAGTAGGTAGTCCTAAACTGAGAGAATATGTTTAACATTGACTAAACAATTAAATCTGACAATAAGTATTCTAGAATAGAATAGAATAGAATAGAATAGAATAGAATAGAATAGAATAGAATTTTTTATTGGCCAAGTATGATTGGACACACAAGGAATTTGTCTTGGTGCCTAGGCTCTCAGTGTACATAAAAAAAAGACATGTTCATCAAGAATTCTAAGGTAATTCATAGGGTACAAATAAGCAATCAGGAAACAATATCAATATAAATCGTAAGGATACAAGCAACAAAATTACAGTCATACAGTCATAAGTGGGAGGAGATGGGTGATGGGAACGATGAGAAGATTAATAGTGCAGATTTAGTAAATAGTTTGACAGTGTTGAGGGAATTATTTGTTTAACAGAGTGATGGCGTTTGGGAAAAACCTGTTCTTGTGTCTAGTTGTTCTGGTCAGTGCTTTATAGCCTCGTTTTGAGGATAGGAGTTGAAACAGTTTATGTCCAGGATGTGAGGGGTCTGTAAATATTTTAGCAGCCCCCTTTTTGACTTGTGCAGTATACAGGTCCTCAATGGAAGGCAGGTTGGTAGCAATTGTTTTTTCTGCAGTTCTAATTATTCTCTGAAGTCTGTGTCTGTCTTGTTGGGTTGCAGAACCAAACCAGACAGTTATAGAGATGCAAATGACAGACTCACTAATTCCTCTGTAGAACTGGATCAGCAGCTCCTTGGGCAGTTTGAGCTTTCTGAATTGGCACAGAAAGAAAATTGTTGTGCTTTTTTGATGACATTTTTGATGTTAGCTGTCCATTTTAGATCTCGCAATATGGTAAGCCTAGAAATTTGAAGGTCTCTACTGTTGATACTGTGTTGTCTAGTATTGTGAGAGGTGGAAGTATGAAAGGGTTTCTCCTAAAGTCTACCCCCATTTCTATAGTTTTGAGTGTGTTCAGTTTCAGATTGTTCCGGTCACACCATGAGGCTAGTTGTTCAATCTCCCATCTGTATACAGATTGATCATTGTCTGGAATGAGACCGATCACTGTTGTGTCATCTGCGAACTTCAGTAGTTTAACAGATGGATCGTTAGAGATGTAGTCATTGGTATACAGAGAGAAGAGAAGTGGGGAGAGCACACAGCCTTGGGGCCCCCTGTGCTAATTATATAGGTATCTGATGTGATTCTGCTTAGCTTCACCTGCTGCTTCCTGTTTGTTAGGAATTAGTATTCTACACAGGGTAGTTATTTATAGAATCAAACATTAAACAGAGGAAAGATCTTCAAAGAAATGGTCCAGTGTCTTGTCTTATGAAGATGCATAACTAAGCTGAATCAGAGAAATATACAGAGAAGAAAGTGATACTAAGATAGCAAACAAGGAGATCTGGGTTCCCTCATTCCAGGACAACTCTTCCAGTCAAAAATCCCTAAGTGTTGTCGGATTTGGACAGCCCAAGTCAAACAAAGGATTTCTGGAAATTAATTAAGTCTCTGATCAGAAATTAACTAATTTCATGACATAAATGAGATTCTCAAAGAGATCTGCAATTTTGCTTTTCAGGTCCCTTGAAGTGGTCAGCAACTTTATCAAACTGGACCTGGTGGGGTTTTTTGAACATTTGCAATGACCCAGAGACTTTAGGAACAAAAACGACTATTTCATAACCAAATAGTCATGAAAATTTAAAATTTATGAAATTGTGAGCATTTTCTAACAAAAATAAATATATTTGCAGCAAATAAATATTTGTGGTTCTATTATCTATTGCAGGGGTCTCCAACCTTGGTCCCTTTAAGACTTGTGGACTTCAACTCCCAGACTCCCTCAGCCAGCAAAGCTGAAGGACTGAAGGACTCTGGGAGTTGAAGTCCACAAGTTTAAAGGGACCAAGGTTGGAGACCCCTGATCTATTGAGCTCTCTTTATCCTACTACATCAACTCATTCCACCTGGTCAAGCAGGAAAGGTACATTGTTGTGATGACTTCCCCAGATGCTTCCCGGGTTATCTCTCCAGATGTCAGCTTGGAGGAAGATGAACCAGTTCCAGGCCTGTCTGGAGGGGAATTGGTTAATGGCTCCAAACAGTCATCTGAGAGATATTTGGCTCAAACACAACTGCAGCAGGACAGAGGCTTCAGGTGGAGAAAGCATGTGGCTGGCACCAGTCAGTAATGAGGAAGAGGAACTGCTGCTGTACCTGATCCAAGAACAGGTAGGGCAGAGAAAAGGCAGAGGAGCAGAGAAGCTCATCCAGGCTACTCGTGAGGAGAAAACCTCACCTTTCTTGATGGGCCACACCAGAAGCTGGCTGTTTAAATAGCACAGAAGAGAGAGAGGGAAGTGATGCTGGGAACATGTTCATTTCCTAACTGTGTGTTTTCTGGTTGTTGTGATTTTTGCCTTACTTTGGACTGACACTGTGCCTTGACTTGGATCATGCCTTGTGAACTTTGGACTTTTCTTCCCTTATGAGACCTCTTGAATTGTGGATTTAATTTTGCTTGGTGGGTTTATTTTGACTGGGAAAATTCCAACTGCCTTGTGGACTCATTAGCCATTGCTTTCTGGACTAGCATTGGTCTGCTTGTGGGTGGACTTAATTGGGATAGTTCTGGGTTTTTGATGAAGGGAATTGCTGGGGAATGTTAATAAACCCACTAAACCAGAGTTGTGTGTGTGTGTGTGTGTGTGAGAGAGAGAGAGAGAGAGAGAAATAGACAGAAAGAGAAAGAGTGGGCGGGACAGCATAATTGTGGATCATGTCACTTAAAGAATTCTGGGTCCAGGAAGAGAGCCTTCTCTGCCATTGTCCACACCCTGTAGAACATTCTCTCCTTAGAAGTGATAGCCCCCCCCCCCGTTATCTTGGTTAAAATGTGGTTCTATAGCCTTGCTTGGAGGTCGCAGAAGAGCATTTAGCCATAGGGCTGGTTACTGCCTTGAAAGTTCTCCTCCCCACCATTTAATTAACTTTAATATTAATTTTTATCCTGTCATGGCCTTTTTAAATTGTAAATTGTATACACTGGTTTTATGGTTGTTTTTTTCTTGTACACTGCCCAGAGTCCTCTATCAGATAGATGGACAGTTTAAAAAAAAAACTGATTAAACAAACAATAGGTCTATGAATGGAAATGTCAAAACACCTTTGTTTTGGGTACTTTGTAGTTCTCTATTCAAGATCAGGTATTGTCAATAGCCAGGCACTGAGGCAAATACTTTGGGCCTCAGGTAGTTCTTGGTTTTCAGTCTCTTCAAAGCCAATAACGTCTACTCTTCTACTGAGGGGAGTTAAGTGTGCCAATCTGGTGAACTCTACTTCCAAGCAGGCTAGTAAAGAACTCTAGGAGGCATCATTAGAACTTGGGAATGAAGTAATTTGCCACCTAACATAGTCACTGCCAGGACAGCAAAGGTTTCTTTGGGAGGCAAATTTTCCATATAGGACTTTCTGGCCCATAATGGCACTTTTGAAAAAACGGTCTTCGTTATAACAAAACGAACTTGCCTTGACTGCCGGTGATATAAAATGGTCATGGTGATTTCTGAGCGAATGGGATACCTTGGGGAGCCCAATTATAAACTGCAGTAGGAAGAATTCAAAAATATAATTTTGGCTTCCTCCCTCACCTTCATGTTGGCCCTTGAACAAGCAATGAGTCTGCTGCTTTCAGGTTCTCAGTGGAAAGCACATTAATGGCCTTTTTACTGGCTCATGTCTGGGCCGGTTGAGATTCTGAGATTTTTTTATCCCCTCTGCTTTTACTAAAACAAATGAGTTGTGCTTATTTAAAAGCTAGCTTTTTCTATACTTATATTTCAAATGATCGCACTTGTAGTCTTTGCTTGAAATAACAAAAAGCAAAAGCAATTGATTTATACTTTCTCTTTCATGGAAATTTTGAGCACAATGCAATCAGGAACAAGGGGAAAACATGAGCTCTTTGTTACAGGACCAGCGATGTTTCAAATTATAAACTTCACAGTGTGATGACAGGACAGCACAAAACTATTGACAAGGATTGCAAAGTTTGCTGTACATTTAGAAGTCACTAGGAACACCCTTTTCTCTCCAGCTGCCAAAATAAAAGAGGATGCAGGGTATAGATTGATCGAATCAAGGAAATGCTAGAACAGGAACTGATATAGGAAGTAGCTTTCCATTGGAAGAAAAGTAAAGAAAAAAGAAAAAAAAAAAGAACAGGCCCAACAAGAGTGAAGACCAGAAGCAACAGACACAAAAATATTGTTTAGTTTTGGAATTTCCAAGGCCTAATAGGAAGAAAAAAAATTAACTTATAACCCTATGGAATAAAACAAAGTCAGAACAGGAGACAGGAAAGTGAAATATGGAGTATGCCATCAGCCAATAAGAGAATCAATGATGCGTCATATCTGTAAGACTTACAAATTTCCATGCTGGAGGTGATAAGTGGAAAGTAGAAGAAAGTAGGAGAAGTAGAAGAAAGATCCAAATTCTCTACTTCATTATATTTTGTTTTTAACCCATTTAACCTTTATTTTAATATTTAATGTTATAAAATTGTGTACTTGCTTTTATGATGTTATTGGTGGCTTGATAGTGAGATGGGCAACACGTAAATTGAATAAATAAATAAAATAATAAAGGTATCCACTATTAGTAAAACAGGTAGGTACAAATGAGCCTGGAATGGAAATGGAAATGGAGCTACTATAACCTCACTGACTTTGAAGATCTAGGAAGGAAGCTCAAAAACCCTAGAGCTTCCTTCCTTTCGCTGTAATAAAGAACATTGGAAAGGCAAGTGAATGAGGGTTTTCCTGTCATTCTCAATTTTTGACTTTTTTTCCCTTGATAGACTTGGAAAGCTACCTAACACTTCACCTCCCACCCAAAAAGAATGTCTTTAAAATATATGGAAATCCAGAGACATCCTTGGCAGTAAAGCTGATGCTAAAGGGTTAATCTTTGCTTTGTATTTGGCTGAATATCTCTTAAAATATTTTAATGCTATAATTAAGTCAGGAGAACAAGAAACCTTATTTGAAGTGTGTCTGTTGATGACTTGTTTTCAGTGCCAAATTGCGACTATTGCTTCATTGACATGGCCTATGGAGAGTCATCTACATAACTCCTCTAGAGTTCTGAGAGCAATAACATCCTGGGAACTGGCATTTACATATTTAATTATGGTTGATTGGCAATGGAGAGGATGGGAACAAGACACCTGAGAACTAAGCAAGCTGATTCACTAACACTGATTCACAGAACTTTAGAATTTCAGAAATGTGCTCACAAATAAGAACACTGTAACCATTGTTACATTTGTGTAATCACAAAGGATTTTGCATTTTTATCCTTGTGGTTTTGATGCAGTGGGCACATTTTTTAAAAAAATTGGCACAAAAGTCGCATCCCAAATCATTCCCTTTACACTCTTTATGTCTCTTTAGTCGAATCATTTTTGCAAAGGCAATGCACCTCTGAAATTTAGGGGATAGCAATATTTCACTAGCTATCATTCCAGCCCCTTGTTCTTCATTTAAAGCAAGTCACCTCCTCCCTCACTTTGCTTAAGACTTTATGGATGAGTTTACTAAGCCAGAAATACCTATATATAAAACCAAGCCACTGAAAATAAAGGCCATATTTATCTAAACAAAATTGAAAAGATCAAAGTTTTCTTGCATTCCTTCTAAGTTCATTCTGTTCCATATAATAACAGTGGTGCTACTAAATATCTTTAGTAGTCTTCTCAATGTCAGATTCTTTTAGATATCATTATCATAACCTCCTTTTAATGACATCATATTCCCTTGTGGGGTGGAGTCTGGGAAACGAATGGATCAGACTGGCCGGATGCTCTTCCTGTCACCAATGCGGAGTTATATTCAGCAGATATATTCTCAACATGCCCAGAGAGAGAAATATCTGCCTCTACCTAGGATCAAACTCATAGCCTCCTGATTGTGAGGTGAGAGCTCCACCTCTAGGCCATCACACCACTCTCAGATTCTTTTAGATATGTGGTCTTCAAATTCCAGAAAACTCTGCAATGGACATGAATTTGGGAATTCCAAAACTGATATACACTTACCTGGAAGGAGTCCAATTTGACAAAGTCTATACTATGGTGCCAATTGTGTTTTTGGTTCCTTGTACTTCTGAACCTTTGGAAGTATTTCATAATGAGACTAGAATGCTGGTAAGCCTAGGACTGGGATGCCTGTTATTGTTGGACACCAATAACAAGCAACCACATTTGGGATATCTCATTAATTACGATGCATGTTGCATACCTCTTCTATTGTATTTGTTGTGTCTGCGCCCCCCGAGCCGGGCCTGCTGCC
The DNA here is from genome assembly GCF_028640845.1 of Ahaetulla prasina. Lineage (NCBI taxonomy): Eukaryota > Metazoa > Chordata > Lepidosauria > Squamata > Colubridae > Ahaetulla > Ahaetulla prasina. The sequence goes on along the minus strand of NC_080546.1, from coordinate 27,102,240 downwards.
AGAAAGTGACTTGGAGCCGGGCCTGCTGCCAGAAAGTGACTTGGAAAGTGAGAGGAAAGGGCCGTCAGGACTTACCTTGAGAGCACCGGCTTCCCTGGCTCAGCTCCAGGAGCCAGAAGCAGGCCAGGTGGAAGAGATAACGAGGCCTCGGTCCCCTGACTCTTTCCCCCCCAGGCCACGCCTTCAGACCCAGCTGATAGCAATCAGACTTTGTTGGATCCTAGGTTTTGTAGGCAGGAGAGGAAGAAACAACAGAAGCAGGGGTGGGGCAGGCTAGGAAGTGCTGAGTCATGGAGCCACACCCCACAGGATATAAAGGCAGTGAGCACTGCTGTGTCTCTTCGTAGCCGGCAAATCAACTGATTAACTAAGAGCTGAAGTGACTCACCAGTGTCAAGGGAGATATCAGAGAACTTGGCAGACGTTCGCTATTCTGCTGCCAGAGCTGATAGTGCCAGCTAATTAAGCCATCACTCAGACGGAGGCGAAGGAGGACAGAACAGTATTCAACAACCAACCGGCAACTCTGCAATTTCATGAAACATGTTCACTTTACCATGTGCTTCTCTAAATCAATAAATGTGAGGGAAAAAAGCCTTCCTATCAAGCATACAACTTCACTACTTTCCCTAGATTTGGTTCATTGTTATTTCCTGTATCCTTTTGTTCAAAGTTCTGCCAGATACCTTCCTAGACACACTCCTAAATTCCCAGTAGTTTCTGCATTCATTTTTGTCACATTTCCCATTGTATAAAGGAAGAACTAGATGATTATTCTAGTCATCTGGTACAGATGCATTCTCAGTACACATATTAAACAAACAATACAACCACTTCATATACCAACAGCAGCTCCCCCCCCACAAACCTTTTGGGCACCAAGGACCAATTTTGTGGAGTGAGGTTTTTATGAGGCCTGGAGGGGGCATGATTTTGCATGCTGCCTTTATCACGTGGATGGAGCTTCACTTGTTTGTGAAGTGAGTGTTCCTAGCATGTTGTGGTTTGGGACCCCCATCACAGACAAACTGTACTTTTGTTTTTTTTCTAGGCAGTATTGCCCCTTTTAACATTGTCCTAGCATTTATAACATTTACAATATTGTCCTAATATTTATAACATAAAAACTTTAATCTAAATTTAGTATCTTGGGTAGCGTTTATTTTGACGCTACTGTTTGATATAGCATTATCATTTCCATAAATCAGACTAAGATGGCATAACTCTTACTTCCCCATAAAAATCTATAATGTATTTCCAGTTTTCCTTCAGAGCCATGGTGGCATAGTAGTTAAAATGCACTACTGCAGGCTACTTCTGCTGACTGCTGGCTGCTTGCAATTTGGCAGTTCAAATCTTACCAGGCTCAAGGTTGACTCAGCCTTCCACCCTTCCAAGGTCGGTAAAATGAGGACCCAGATTGTTGGGGGAAAGATGCTGACTCTGTAAACTGCTTAGAGAGGGCTGAAAAGCACTGTGAAGAGATATATAAGCCTAAGTGCTATTGCTATTTCAATTTCATCTCAAATTACTTAATTTTTAACCTCGTTTACTTTGCTAGAAGCTTCCTATTTGATCACCCCCTCTCCCCACTCAATTTCGAAAACAAGTTATTTTATTTCCATCAAAATTGTTCTGAATTTTCCTGTCTCTTTTAACCTAAACAGTTCCTTGCTCCTTGACTATTTTTTTTGCACATTATTCTGCCTTTACTGATTATACAAAATCTTTATCTCATTCTCATTTTTTGTAGTAATCATTGTTGTAATATGCAATTTACTGATTCACAGCCTCCACTGAGCTTGATTTTTCATACTTTGCACTCGTGTAACTTCACAAACTTCTGTTGCACTCTATAATTATTTTCATGCTGTTCCAAGAAGCTTCCACAACCTCTTTTTTTTGGTCTGTTTTCTATTTATCCTGTCTATCGACCTACCTACACTTTCCATACAAGACTTGTGTCTGTTATTACTGAAGTCATTCATGTTGCATCTTTCAGACTTCATTTCTATGCTCATTTTTTCTTAAGGTCCACTTTGGTCACTATTAAAAATCAGTCTGTCCCAGAGGTGGTTATAGCAGCTTCTGACCAGTTCTGGAGAACTGGTAGCAGAAATTTTGAGTAGTTTGGAGAACTGGCAGTAAAAATTCTGACTGGCTCCATCCCATCTATTCTCTGCCTCTCAAGTCCCAGGTGATCGGGAGGAAATGGGGATTTTTCAGTAACCTTCCCCTGGAGTGGGGAGGGAATAGAGATTTTACAGTATCCTTCCCCTGCCACGCCCACCAAGCCATGTCACACCCACCAAGCCACACCCACAGAATTGGTAGTAAAAAAATTTGAAACCCGCCACTGGTCTGTCCCATCGTCTAAATTCTCACCAGTCACATAGGTACTCTTCACTAATTCTCTGAAGTTTCCATCAGAAAAAAATAATTTTAAATTTACATTCATTGCGGTTTTGTGAATAGATTTACACGTAAGCACGTATTTGAAGCAGTGCTGCTTTCCCCAAGCAGATGTCACTAAACAGTTACCATTCTCATTCAGCATTTGGATCCTTGGAAGGCTCAACCACTTTTTAAAAACTTGTTTCTAATTACTGAATAAGTGAAAGTAGAGAAGGATTGAATCTGTCAAGCATGTTCTCAGAGACAGAGTGCATTAAATAAATATAAATTTTATTAAAAACACCCACATTTCAGCATTATCAGGAATGATATAATAAAACAGCTTTTCAAATAACCTGCATTCATTACAATACTTACAATATTTATAACCATTCTCAGATTTTAATGGACAAAATAAAATTTAAGTGAGAGTAAACCAAACAAATACCCAAACAGCAGAACATAAACTTAGAAATGCACACATAAAAAAGTTAATAATCTTAGTGTCAAACTGTTGGGAGTTTCTTTATAAAAGATAGCCACTATGTTTAATAGTGAACTTTAATGCTGCTGCACATTAATCAAGTTGAAGAAAACAATCATTCAAGTAGAGTTGACACCACTCAGAAACATTTCAAGTATGGCTATAATCAACCTGATAATCCTATACAAGCTACGTTGTATTTGCTTTGAATTTCTGTTTCACTCTTATGCAAGTTTTCCTTAGTATCACAATTTTCATTCACAGGATGCATTTCTCCTCCTCACCCTGACATCTCATCCTCAATGAAGTTGTCTTGCTTGTAAGCAATTTGGCAAGGGAAGACACAAAGATGCCCTTGCAGATATGGACAGGGCATGCACAGATTGCACTTTACTTGGGAGTTGACCACTGCATCCAAAAAAATGATACTAAATTACACAATGTGCTTTCACTTATGATGAACGTGAAATTATGTGGAATCTACCAGTGACAAGAGTACGTAAATTGTTTTGCACAAGGTAAGAAAAATTGCAAAGCTGCCTATCAAAGCTGTCCTTGCTTACCAATGACAATTGGGGCTGGCAACTCTGTCTCTAAGCATTGCAGTCACTAAGAACCATGTTGCCATGCCAACTTAGAACCAAGTGAATCGTTGTAGTTGTTAAGAGAGACATCTTATGATTGTGACTTGGCAACTTCACTTCCACATTCTCTGTAAATGCAGTGGTGGAAGTCAGTTATGAAGCTCGCAAATGACAATCATGAGACTGTGGGCTGCTGAAGCAGTCATAAATGCATGCTGGTTTTGAAGCACCTGAACAGCACCTATCACCTAGATGCTTCAATGGCTGTAAATGGGAAGATGTTTACCAACCATTGCAGTTTTGAATGATTGCTAAAAAAACTAATTGGTAAGTAAAGGACTGCCTGTATTGTTTGGGTTTGTATTTTAATCAACATTGCTTTAAATCAGATAGACCCATGTGAAGAATAACTAAAGTTCAATTAACTTGATAGACATGTCTTCCAATCCAACAATGCTTATACATTTATATAATAGTGAAGAGAGAATTCTGATTTAGAAGGTTTCCTCATGGACATTATTTCAAAAAGTAACAGCCCTTGCCCATACCAAGACATCTACATGAACCTTAGAGCTTGAGTTTGGGGTGACTGTGTAAGATATAATTCATATATTTAAAGTGAGAGCAGTGGACTCGCGTATTGTAGCACTGCATATGCTTGATCATGACATACTCAATTAAGAATTATAATTAGATAAAACTCAGTTAAAGAAAAAACAAAAGAGAGGGCATTGGTCCTGCAAAGGTTAACTTGATAATTCCACTGATATCATTGGGAAATTGATTGTGTAAAACAAGGGTGAGGAACGTCTCCAGATTTTGCTGATCTACAACTGCTTTAGGTGGAAGCTCAGCAATATCCAAAGGGCACCTGGTTCCCTTAGGCATACTGTAGCTGTGTTGCAAAAGTCTGCATGACAAAATGATAAGGCAAAATAATTTACTGAATGGAAGCAAGGAGGAGGCAGAAAGCCTCTTGCTGCCATGTAGTTTTTATTCTGATTTCTGCAGCTCAGATATGGCATGCCCATGTACCCTTGATAATGAGTGCAAAAAATACGAGTAACTTGTTTCAGAATCAGGGCCTTTACATACATTCTTATGTATGTATATATATTGCACTGCCATACTTTAGAAATGCCTATGCCTAATGTAAGACCAACTGGGCTAGACTAAACGTTAACAAGTCCTGCATGCTTTTCTCACAGTAGCCAACTGGATGCAAAATATTGCATATAGAATACAAATACTATACTTCTTTCCCAAATGTTGTGTCTCAACAACTAATATGCTGCCTTCAACTCTAAAGGTAGTCGACAGTTATCATGGCTGGTAGTCTTTTCTTGCAGTCTTTTCTCCATGAATCTCTCTATTCTTTAAACTCTAGCTTGAAAGCCCATGAAATAAAACAGCAATCACATATGAAAACATATTTATAGAATTTGGAAAAGGCACAACCTTCTTGCAAATGGTCAGCTGCCAAATACCTATTTTGTCCTCTTGTCAGCTCAGTGCAATCTATGATTTATTTAACATGCAAAGGGGGGTGGGCGATGTAAAATAAAAAACCTCAAACAGAGTTTACAATATTAAAAATGCACTTCCATTGTCATAAAAAAGAAGAAATGGATTTACTCCGCAAAATTTGCCATCAATATATTTACAAGTAAAAGTTAGAAGCAGAATTAAAAAACAGTTGAGATTCTCAAAAATAAAGTAGAATTTTAAAAAAGGGTTCAACAATAATATTTATCAATCTGTACAATAAAATTTTACATACACATACACAGATGATACATTGGCTTACTAAGGAAATTGTGAGAGGATATATCCCTGAATTTTTAGAACAAAACTATGTGTTAAAATTCAAGTTACACTTGCTATCAAGTAGTGAGAATTTCTTTTTCCCAAATATTAGCGAAGCAGAAAATCAGGGGAACATGATATCTTATAAATCTCCATTTAAAATCCTACTGCCAAGTAAAGTTGAGGTATATGACAAGTAGGAACATCATTCAAACATAATTTGAACATAGTTTTAGCACACTTTTTTTAGAGAACAGGCCAAGTAGCACCATGATGTGAATTCAGTTCCAAATCCATATATAGATATATATATATATATATATTGAGATATAATATATATTTATACATTATTAAAATACTAAAACATTGCTTTAAAATTGTTTACAAGTTACTATACATCTGTTTTGCTTACACTTTTATACAAACTACCAAATTAAAAACCACCACAGCAAGCCAGCTGCCTCTACTGTATTCTCCCCAGCCCCTAACTTCCTACAGAACAACCCTGTATTTCTTTGTGTTGACTCTTCTCAACATTTCCTAGAAAATATGGCCACATTGCACCAAGCAGTGCCATATATACCATAGCATAAATAATCCATGATTAAATAAAGCAGTAACCATCATCTGTAACTTAAAAAGTAGCTCAAAATCATGACGAAATGGTCAAGTTTAGCATGTTTTTGTCTAATATGTAATGTAAAATGTGTACTATTTCAGGAAAGAGCTTCTTGTTAAAATAGTTAAAAATTAATATTTACAATATACCTGTGTGAGATGAGCACCAAAACACGAAACTTGTATTTTTAAAAAATCCCGTTACCTCTGGTTGAACAGAGTAAATAAAGGTAAATTTTTTCTCTGTTCTTTTAGTGAGTGTTTGAGAAATGGTTTCAGTTTGTGTCTATAATTGGCTTTAAAACTTTATCCTGCTGTTTGCAGTTACAAATACCTTCTCCCCTTTCCATCTTATATAAATTTGCCCCAAAGATCAAAAGATTGCAATAACAATAATAATAATTTGTTGAACGCTTGTAGAAGTTGAACATTTATGGAAAAAGAAATCTGCTGTTATAACAATCTTGATTGGAGCCCTTGGAGCCCTATCTAAAGGATTTACTGAATATTTGAAAACCTTGAATTTATTGAACCTGAATATCTTAATTTTACAGAAAGCCACCTTTCTTGAAACTGGCTCCATCCTTAAGGTACTATATTAATAATTCTTAAGTTCTTCATTAAGTCTTGAATTAATAAGTTTTCACCAATCTTAGACTATGATTCTAATTGCATATTACTCTTAATAATCATCATAACAATAAGTTATTAAATGTATATACTATCTGACTCCCAGTGATACTGGGTAATATTCAGTATGTATATACTAAATACATTTATTCAAATAAGTTTCTTTTAATGTTACAGTAAATGTCTGGAAAGTTTTAGCACCCAGATAATAGTTTTCAGTGGCAACACTGCAACACCACCTAGAGAGTTTTTCAAGCACCGTTCACAAAATATTTTTCTATTGTTTGCTGCTCTTAATCAGATCTTTGCCAAATGAAATGAATTCTGGTGAGATCCAACAAAGCTTATTTAGCATGGAGAAGTAGCAGAATGAGAATTCAGGGCTGCTGCATGAAAGCCTTATTTGCATTTTCCTGATAATCAAGATAAAACTGTTATCTTCAATAGCTTTATCCAAACAAAAGAAGACCAGTTTCTTTTCTGATTTACAATTCTGTAGGGTATTAAGTCACCAGGAAAATATTTCTCAAAATGTTAGCACAGAATGGGAAAGGATCTCTTTTTAAATAAGTAGCAGCCATTAGCATCATCTTGTTATGGTTACCAAGAGGCTTTGATTCATGTCCCAGCTGAATTAACCTTGAAAAAGAATATTATTTGCTAGTAATACTTGCTATATTAAAACATCTTAATTGAGCTGGGAAAAATAGACCACGTACTCAAGACACAAATTCTGACTGCAGTTGATCATTTGAAAGCATAGGGAAAATACATAGACCTAGATGGTAAGCTGATTAGTTGACTGACTAGGATCACTTGCCAAAGGAAAACTAGAAGTATGCATTCAATAGATTTAATCAGAGACAATTGCATTCCATCTTATGAAATTCTAGTGTGCCTAAAATATAGCTTTTCAACCCAGCTCATAAAACATGGTCCAATTCTTGGTTATTAGCAAATCATGGCTTAATGTAACTATGGTCTCCTATATTTACACATGATAAACTAGAACTGAATGAAAGACATTAAATTCTTCCAACCTCCTTGTGCTTATTTTCGTTAATTCACATAAAACTAAATCAGAAACAGACAAAATAAAGCCTGATCGTACCCATGACTTGCTGTGTCATCTGAATCTTTTTTTGTTAAAGTTAATTATGAAGATTATGTTGCATTTTGTAAATAGATAAACATTCTATAGCACTTACAGAACATGGGGATGCTGAACAGATGGATATGCCAAACACATGATCCTAACATTTCAACTGTTCCTGTAGATAAACCAAAATGGATGCATACCCCAGTACTAACCCATGGTTAAGCTTTGTTTGTTTGAAAAATACCATCAGTTCCACTATTCAACCATTGAAGTGTGAGGATTAATTCTTTTGGGGCTGAATAGGCAGAGGTCTTCTTAGTTTAAAAGGTTGCCTTTTTGCTTCCATTATTCTAGCTGCTATTGGCACATTCTGCCTGCAGTGCTCTTCTGATAGCTTTGTTGGATCTTGCCCTTGTTTCATCCAGATTTCCATGCTTTAAAACAAGTGTGTCCCTCCCATAGCCTATTGGTTGGGCACCCATGTTTTAAACAATGAGTGGTAGCTGATTTTTAAAAAAACTGGATGTCAACACAAATGAAAAGCTTTTGTTTATGAATTAAGGAGAGCAGGATCTTTTTCTATCCTATCTAGTGCTAATAAAAGACATTAAAACTTGTCTAAATGCTGCAGTAGACACCATTTTTGTATATAGCACCACGTTTTAGAATAGCCAAAACAAATTCAGTGCTTTTGTTGTAAGTGTAGCTATCCTGATTAATATTGATATATGTTAAAATCATAGCCAAAACAAAAGAAAGCCAAACAAAAAACAAACAAAATGTTCCATGCTAAAAACTACATTTCCAGTAAGCATTTCAGTACACCATCAGTTGAGCACCTAGCAGAATATTCAATTTTCTGTAGAAGAAATACTACAGAGTTTTCACCATTAAAAAAAAAACTCACTCTTGCTTCAATCTGCTCTTGAGCAAAATGGTTAAAGATGTTCATTTTTAAAATTATGGTCATTCTTTTTACCAGTAGTAATAGCAGTATTTCAGTCCTAGTTGGTTGTTATGTCTTCTTAATTTTTGCATAGGATACTTTGGTTTTAGTTTCGAATTGTGACTTGTGACAGCTCTCCAAATATATGCAGTGGCAAAATTATTTAATTTTGGTGGGATGGAGAAGATTTCCTCAAGGACAAGTGGAAAAAAAATACTGTATCTTGCTCTGACTCTATCTAATCTAATCTAATCTAATCTAATCTAATCTAATCTAATCTAATCTAATTTAATGGAATAATTATGAGGTAACAAACAAAGGTGACTTTTATATATATCTGTTGTAAGGCCCTGTAACCCGTGTAAAGGCATATGGAGATGTAGTTACTGTGGAATTTGTGGTAAGAGACATCGTCCTTTGTGCAAGGGACCTGATAAATCTAAAATAGGTTGGTTCCAGGTTCTCATTTAATTCAGCAGGCTCCCGTTTTACTTTTTTGCCATGTACTTTCTGAGGCACATAATCTGGACCGTACTTCTCACAATCCTCTTCTTTTTCTCTTGCCTTCTCAGCCATTTTTGCCTCCCACAAAGCCAGACCATGCTTTGGCTCATTCATACTTTTATGTTGGTAGAAGACAAGTGATATCCTTGTAGGGTGATTCCTGTTAGGATTTTTCAATGGGGTTGTAGCATGGAGTTCACGTTTAGCACACTCTATGAGGATTGATCCATGGGATGGGGCCACTGCAACACCACCTAATTCTGGATCCAGAAAACTCTGCTCATTGTCTGACCAGACATCATCAGGATCCTCTACATTGAGCACCTCTGTTTTATTTGCACCTACTTCAGAAGCAGTTCTATTATGGTTAAAATCTGGAAAAAGGTTTGACAGCCCATTAGCTGTCTGACTATTCTTGTTCTGGAGATGGAGTGAATGAGAAGAGCCATTGAACATGTTGTGATAGTCATGGGCAAGGTGTGCTGAGGGATACAGATGATCACCATTTTTATTAATGAAGTCCACACCTGGATTATTTAGATTAGATTTCAGCCTGGAGGTGATGTCCATAAAAGGGTTATCAGTCTCATGCTGGGCGTAAGATGGGAAAGAACCTGCATGATGAACATTTGGTCTAAAGGTGCATTTGTTGAAAGCATCTACTGGCACATTTTGGTTTCCATAATTCAAGTACCTGTGCCCAAAGTTCTGATTATTTGCAATCCTATGCTGATACAATGTATGTATTGGAGGTAGACTTAGTTTAGACAGAGAATCTTGGCTCTGATACCTAAACAAGTCCATATGCTGAGTCTGAGCTGAATAGGAATTGTAATAAGAACAGTTGTCTATTGATAAGCTTCCATTGCATGGATAATGAGGATACTGGTTATTTTGACCTAAATGAATAGAATAGGGATTTATGAGACTGGAAGAATTCAAATAAGTTCCTGTAGGTTGTGATGAAGTTTGGTAGATATTCATTGGATTGGATCCTCCGTAAGGATTGGAAGGATGTGCAGAGTTTGAATATGGATTAGCTGCATTAGACAGACTCATATAGAGATTGGTAGGATCAGAAGCAGAGTATAAATTGCCATGATTTGACTGAGGTTTAGAAGGGAGAGCCTGGCATGGGTGATGGTAAAGTTGCTGTTGTGACACAGCTGGTCCTGAAAGATGCAAAAGATCTGTACACAAGAAAGAGAAGGAAAGAGCTTTAAGGCTTTTTTAAAATTTTTTTTATCATTTGTATAGAATTAATTCAATTATGGAAAGATGTTGCCCAATCTAGTTTTCATGGAAGAGGTTTTGCACAATTGAATTATGCCACAAATATGAGATATGGGAAATTACTGTAGATCAAATATGAATGTTGCGGGCATCTTCCCCCTCTGAAGATAAAAATAGCCTTGATGAATCAGGCCAAAGCTCAAATATTGGCACTATTTTGTTTCCCAGATATCTTAGGAGGGCTTGGAAGCAGGTGTGAAAAAATAACACAGGTACTCTTCTGAAACATGTATTCAAAGCCCTTCTAGAGATGTGCAATATTTGAATTCTGGTGTAAGCAAAGGTGCTTCAAATCTGGCATTAGTATTCTCCTTGTACCTGTTGGCAATTTCTTAAAGAAGCCCTCTCTTTCCTTGGGTTTATAGTCAAACAGACTATATGAGAAAGGATCGAAGGAAGCAGTAATAGGGTGCAATCAAATTTTTACACTCCCTTGTTACCTAAACTCAACCATGTATTTTCTGGAGCCTGCACAACTACTTGGTGCTCTAAGAGCCCAGGTAAAAATTTGACTCCTTTAAGCTTCTGAAGGTACCAAATATCAGATCTGAAGCACCTTTGTACATTTTGTTCCAAGTATTGAACATTTCTACTTTTATCTTTAAAAGGCATCCAAAGATCAGTCATCACTATGCCTAATGAATTCTGAAAGGTTCACTATACCAAAAAGCATTTCTTTTGTTTATTGTAAATCCCATGCCAATCAGCTATATTAGATGAGCTCTGCCCCAGGAGCTTTGTGAAAGTTAACAAAAGAAAATAAAAAAATCCCTCCTTTTCGACTTTCTCGGTGCCATATATAACTTATAACTTTCATTTTGCCATAGATTCTGACATTTTCACAACAAAGTGAAACCATTATGATTCAACTCAAGCCAATGATTCTGCAGCAGGGTTTAAACCTAGACTGGTTGCTTAATCACATATTGGGGAATAAATGACATGCTAAGACATATGCCATTTTCATACAATTTTATTTCAAAGTGATCCTTTCTCGTAGTTCTCACGTTCAAAGTACAAATAGCCCATATGGTACATGTGACAGAGCTGACATCATAGCTAATGCCTCTAAAAACATACCTGCTAATTGCTTGCCGTGAGCCGATGCTTCTGCATTGACCTGCTTTTGACGTGCTGAGGATGGTTTTTCTCTCTCATGTTTGTTAGGCCCATTCTCCATGGAGGCCAGCTTCTCTGTTGCTGCTTTCTTGGCTTCCAACTTTTTTTGCCGACAGGTTTTTACAGGTTCAGCCAGCATCCTTACTTTTCGTCGAAAAGAACTAAGAAACTGGATGCTACCATTCTGCTTTTTTTCTTCCTGACCTTCTGTGCTTCCGAACTCATCTACATCGGATATTTTATACAAGGGTAGCACATGCAATTGTTCATCTTCTGGTATTTGGCCAATTTCACGATTGTCTTCTCTGGTTAGTGTGCAGACCTGTCAAAATAATATAATGGAAGACACACTTGGACCGACAAATGACGTGAGGTTAAACTTGGCCTACAAACAATTATGATCCTTCATGACCTTAAAGTCACAGTGTTAATTTTTCCTCAGAGGCAGCTTGTCTCAAGCTAAATTAAACAAGGATTATTTTTAACCACAAATATTCTATTTTTCAATAGTTTCCCCAGGGGTCAGTAACCCTTTAAAAACAGCAACAAAAAACTCTTTAAAAATATAACAATCTAAAATAATCTAGACCATGCAAGAATGTTTTGTGGGATTTGTTCTCTAGAAGATTCCATCATTTTCATTACTTTTTTCCTTTAAAAAAACAACCACCCCAAAACATTTAGAGGTCAGCGAGCGCCACCTAGGGGCACTATGGACTCCTATTTGTCAACATATTTATTCCTGTATTCACTACTATTTGTACATTAGGTATGTTTGTATAAAATGAAGGCTTTGGCATCGTTTTCATGTTCGGAGCACTTAATATTCCTGAGAAACAAATGTTCCAGTGATGAAATCCATGAACTTATGACACAGCTTTGGGAAAATATTGGTGAGTAAATCCACAAGGAATGGCTGAAAAGAAGAGAAATGGAGGGTGCTAATATGGCCAACCCAAAGCCCAGATCTAAATTCCCTTAATATGCTGTGAGGTGATTTCCAATGGGGTGTGCATGCAAGAAGTCCCTCAAATATTGCACTATGGAAAAATTCCTGCATGGAGGAACAGAAATCTTCTCCTCAGTCGATAACATAAATGTTCATTTATAAAAAAACCGCTGCAACTTGGGGTTATTTCTTCCAAATATCAGGTATTAAAGCCAACTTAGTTTTTCTACAGAAGTGGCATTATCTTTTTTGTTGAATGAATAATTGCAAATAATAAATGCAATAAATAATAAAGTCAATTTTCCATGTTTTTGTTCAGTTGTGTCACATTTACTTTTTTATATGCTGCTTGAATGGAGATAAAATATTGATATATCCACATATGGTAAAATTGAAAAAAATTTTTTTACATGAGGTGTACTTCTTCACATACATATCAGCATACAGGTTGCTAATCATTGCTGAAGAGGAAATGGTCTTTTCGGTTTAATCCTATTAAACTTCTGTTAATACAGAAGTTAAAATATGTCAATCAATAAGGGAATGAGTGATTGCAGGGTTTTAAATTTGTTGATCAATCTAGAAGTAGCACTTTGGGAATATATCTAGCCACCAATCTTCATTGGTATTCATGCTCAAGAGATCAGTACTGTATTCCTTTTACATTGCCTTGGGAAATGATTACCGTATTTTTCGGAGTATAAGATGCACCTTTTTCCCCCCAAAAAGAGGGTGAAAATCTGGGTGCATCTTATACTCCGAATGTAGCTCTGCCCAGCTTCTCAAAGGGAGGTTTCAGAAGCTGAAAAAAGCATCAGAAAGCTTCAGAAAAAAAGCCCCAAACAGAACTTCACAGAGGTTAGGAAAAAAGCCCCAAACAGAGCTTCAGAAAAGAAGCTCCCAAACAGAGCTTCAGAGGCTTTTTTTCTGAAGTTCTGTTTTGGAGGCTTTCAGAGGCAGAAAAAAGTATTTTCTGAAACAGAGTTTCAGAGGCACAAAAAAAAGCAAGGCACAGAGCTCACAACCAAGGAACCTGTTGCTAAAATTCTCCTCTGGGAACAGCTGATTGGGGTATTCAGGGAGCCAATCCACCTGCTAATCAGCTTTTTTCTTATTTTCCTCCCCAAAAGCTAAGGTGCGTCTTATACTTCGGAGTGTCTTATACTCCAAAAAATACGGTAATTTCATTTTAGCAAATGAATGGATTTCTCAGCTCTCTTCAGCCAGACCACCTAGGAGAAGGAACTTAAAACAAAGCTGAAAGAAGAAAATGGCAAACCACTCCTGTATGGCTTTCGAGAAAAATATATGGAGAAATCTGGATCCCGTATAATGAAATTGTCACATCAGAAGAATTCCTTAATGGAAAAAATGAAATTTCATGACTAGGTTTAGAAATGACAACATGGCCATACCAAGGAAGTCTGTTTATCTCAAGTGCTGGAATGAGTTCCTCTTTTTAGAATGACACATACAACTGGAACATATAACAAAAGAAGTATTAACTGAGGAAATCTTGCAGAATTGCCTAAGTGGAAATTAAGCATATCTAACTGGATATTTTAGAAATGTGAAACTTGTGGATCAGAATGGGCCTTATTAATACTTAATTAAATTTGTGTTTACTACAAACACAATGATAGAAGGAACTAAAAAATTCTGTATCAAATACAAAATGTGTTAAATGCTGATACAATGCATATTATTGTTATTTACGGGACCGCCTACTGCCACCGATTGCCTCCCACCGACCCGTACACTCTCACAGAGAGGGATTCCTTAGGGTGCCGTCCGCCAGGCAGTGCCGACTGGCGACACCCAGAGGAAGGGGGCTCCCACCCTCTGGAATGAGTTTCTCCCAGGGCTTCGCCAACTTCCTGACCTCTGAACCTTCCGCTGCGAGCTTAAGACACATCTATTTATTTGTGCAGGGCTAGCCTAGGGTTTTAATTTTAAATTTAGTTTTTAATGGGGTTTTATATTATTTTAGTGATATTTTTAATTCGGCCTAATTAATAAGTTTTTTAACTGTTGTTTTTACTTGTATTATTCTCATGTTTTTATCTGGCTGTAAACCGCCCTGAGTCCTTCGGGAGATAGGGCGGTATAAAAATTCAAATAAATAAATAAATAAATAAATATGATAATATGCTGGCTTCTAAAGCAGTCCCTACATTAGAGACTGTAGTTTGCAGGTAATGGAATAAGCAAGCTTGGGCTACAAAAGGGTTTCAGTTGTACTAATGGTATATTGGCCCAAACTGGTTAATTCTGTTCATTACCATTAGTAGAGAATGCTGTACAAGAAATAGATATGACTAAAATAAACTTGACTACGCATTCTTTATTTAATTAAAAATGTTATGTGCAAGTTTTAATTAAGGCTCAAATGGCAGTCGAGAATCTATTATCCCAACAAATAATAACTATGGCATAGTTATATTGCATGTCTATAAAACTGCGAAAAAGAGGATGTAATTGATCTGAAAGAAGAAAGTTTGATTTTGTGGATCAAAGTTGATATATGCAGACAAAGGAAGCCATAGGCTTAACTAGGAACGAAAGAAAAAAAATGTATCAAAATGTAATTCATCTAGATTGTTGTGTATATGGAAATATGAATCTATAGATTGGTGACAATAAATGATAGTAGTGGAAGAATCAAATATGGGTTTTGGAAAAAAAATGCAACATTTTGGATGAATAGAATCCAGAAGAATTTGGTGGATAGTATAAGATAAGAAAATATAGAAAAAATATAGGTGATTCAGGGACTCAAAAATAAATAATAGTGTCTCTTTGTGAGTATGAGCTTTTAAAGACATTGTAGAGAAATGAATGTAAATCTAAAATGGTCACTGAGGTGATAGTTTATGATAAAAAATTGAGTGAGAGAAGGATATAAGACTGATAAAAGGTTCTAAATATGAGATGAATCATATGTTGACAATATCAGGAATAGATCATGGGACAAATAGGCATGGAAGAAAAAGAAGACATATAATTAAAGTGAAAGTAGAATGACTTTAGGAAAAGAAAGTATGATATATAGTTAATATATCAGAAGATGAGTAGAGTTGAGTTGAGTTGAATAGAGTAGAAGAAAAGAGGGAACTATGTAAAAGAATGATTGCTGGAAAAATTAGGGCAAAATAAAGATGCTGAATAATATAGAAAAAAGATGAGAAGATATGTCTGCTGGAATAAAAAATGGTGATAAAAAAATGAACTATTTGAGACATGCAGATGATAACACTTTGTCAGGCCAAGTAAGAAAGAAAAAGTAGAAAGTGAAATATCCGAGTTAATGTTAAATATTAGAAAAGCAAAAATAGTGTCAACCAGAATGCTAAGTGAACTTACAGTTGATGGTGAAGAAGTGAAGATGGTAGATAGTTTGTTTTCTTGGGTTCAAGAATAGATAAAGATGTACAGTGCAGTGAAGAAGTAAAGAGGATATTAATCCTAGGGAGGAAGGCAATTACAAATTTAGACAAGGTTATAGAATAGCTCAGGCTGTAAGGAGCCTGTTATTACAACACAGTAGCCTGCAATTACTGCAGGTTCAAGCCCGGCCCAAGGTTGACTCAGCCTTCCATCCTTTATAAGGTAGGTAAAATGAGGACCCAGATTGTTGGGGGGGCAATAAGTTGACTTTGTAAATATACAAATAGAATGAGACTATTGCCTTATAAACTGTAAACCGCCCTGAGTCTTCGGAGAAGGGCGGGATATAAATGTAAAAAAAAAAAAAAAAGGATAAGGCTGTTTGTATGATAACAAAGATCAGAACAGCTAAAGGTATGGTCTAATGTAATGTATGACTTTGAAAGATGAACAGTATGAAACAGCAAGAAAAATCCTTTGGATTATGGAGTTGGAGTACTTACTAAGAATACAATAGATTGTAAGAAGAACAAATCAGCTCTTGAGAAAATATATCTTGATTACTCCCTTCAGGGAATCATCAGCAAACAGAAAGTCACAAATGCTAGGCATGAGATGTAAAGAGATGACAAATTAGCAAAAAAAGGATTATGCGTGGCAAAGTTGAGGGGAAAATGGGAAAGGAAGACAACAGATTAAACAGATTATTATTTTCTTCAGTCCCAGCACGTATCTTGGAGGTCGCCTGGATAACTTCCTGCAGTTTTCTAAACAAGAATTTTCAGAAGTGGTTTTCCACTGCGATTAGCCTAAGATCACTGAGCTGGCTTTTTGCTTAAGATGAAACTACAACTCATACTCTAGTCAGATGCCTGAACTGCTACATCATGCTAGAGCTCCAAAGGGATGTATGAGAAATGGGATGAATACATGACTGTAGAGAACATATCCTTTATGAGTACATGAAGCTTCTTTCAAAAGGCTTCTATCTTGTTAAGTCTGAAAAAAATGCACTAATTTGACAGCAAAATTTCTGTAGACTCCAATGCATACATTCTGCAATACACATGCCAATCAAAACTATATATTTTAAAGTTTCCAATTTCACTTTATTTCACTGTACTAAAAAAAAGAGAACAGGACGGCAAACAAAAGCAAGGAATGTAAGAATTAACCTTGAGAATCTCATTTTTTTTAAAAAAAATTAAAAGCCTAGAGGATTTGCATTCATACTGATGCAATATTTCACAATTTTCCTTGGTAGCTATCATGTGCCAGTTTAATAGAAATAGAGATTATGAAAAATAAGGAACTTAATGCAAGAAGTTTGTTGTGCACGAGTAATGGCTTGGTGAATCGCTGACTTACCAATGTACTACCATTCTGCATATTGTGTAGGTCTCTATGAGCATGAGCACAAAAATCCAGGCAGGCAGTGACCCCTGAGAATGGACGACCTTCTTTTAAACCCAGGCGACATTCAGGAGCTCTGTGTTCATATTCAATCTAGACACAAGTATATTTATATAGATTAACTCCAAGGTTAACTTCAGACCAACAATCAAGTAAACAATACCCCAATCAAGGAACTGCAAAAGAACTATCAGTAAACAGCCCAACCAAAGAATCTCTAAGATCACCCATACCCACAAGCAAGTCACCAGAATATAAACGGACAGCAAACAGAACTCCTTACTAGCAATGCTGATGTTACTTAGTTAGGGTAATGAAATATCTGCAAGAAAATAAGCAAACTCAGAGACCACCAAGGATCTCTTGTTGTACCTTGTTGTACCTTGATGAAGGTATTTTTTCTTTTATGTACACTGAGAGCATATGCACCAAGACAAATTCCTTGTGTGTCCAATCACACTTGGCCAATAAAAAATTCTATTCTATTCTATATTATTTAATTCACCAACATTGTATTATTTAATTCACCAACTGTGTGTTACCAAATTGCTCTTGCAAATAGACTATTTAAGCTCTGAAGTTGTAGCACCTCAGGACTATATCCAAGCTGGGAACCATACAATAGTTTGAAATTAGCAGTGCTCATTGGTCTAAAATTATTAGCGAAGGTTAACAGGCTGTAGTACACGTCTTAATTTCATCTATTTATGTTCTCTCCCTTTCATAATGACAGGTGTTTTTCACCAGCAGTGGTCACATAGACATTAAAAAAAATCATAAAATGAGATATTAGAAGGAATTCCTCTATTTGTTCTCATCATTTCACAATAAAAAAAATCCACTTTGCAAACAGGCAATTTTGGGAAATCCAGTTTCAACATATTTGCAACAGTCAAAGTTGTCAGAAACTAACTGTGGAGACAAATTATATGTTTAGCTTGTGGTCTTACCTATATATGCCTGAAAGGCTCAATTTGAAGTGCCCTCAGCAACAGAAGTATAGCAATATTTATATTTCATCCATTGCTAATCATAGTGATACCAAAATGATGAAGTATTGTTATGTTATTAAGGAGAAGGGCTTGGATTATAAGGTGGTGATGCATATTCTGTTACTTGCCCTTCCCACCTTGAAAAAGTTTCTGTTTCAAATTCTTCAGTTTTGTGGAAGTTCTTCACACTTTGATTGTTATGCATCAAGGAAGACCAATCCAATGTTCCTTTCTCCAATTCCAATGATAGCAAACCGATCATGCAATGTCAATTTGATTCTAGGTGCTAAATCATAGACTCATAGGGTTGCATGTATGGATATTTCCAATTTTATCATCCTGGAAGTTTGGGCTTATATATCAGCTCATTTACTTAGTTTTGGTATAAACCCAGCCCTTGTGACTTGAAAATAATGGTTTTATTATAAGTACAACATGTTACTATGCTTCTTTAACAAGCCATGGTTCATCAATGTGGAGTCCATCATAAAAGCTGAAAAGAAACATAATTTTTTACCTCTCTGATATAATCATGCATTTTCAGAGACACCATAGTAGCCAGAAACAAAACCAGTTAATTTTTGTTGAGTTCTTATTGTTTCATCATCTTCATTTAATGATCCCATAATCCCTTCCAGGGTGGAGCCAACTGAATGGAGTGTTTTCATGGCTGGATGCCCTTCCTGTCGCCAATGCAGAGTTGTGTTCAGCAGATATATTCACAGTGTGCCCGGTGAGAGAAATAACTGCCTCTACCTAGGATCGAACTCACAGCCGTCTCTAGGCCACTGTCCCACTCCATTTCTAATCCTTTCATATTATTGTAAATAATAAATATGTAGCCTCATAAATGAATTCTACCTTATAAGTGCAATAGTTTCTTTCAAAATCTTGAGAGACTTATACATTGGTAAAATAAAGCAATGAATCTTAGTATTGTTATTAAACATTTTTGTTTCTTTTTTTACTGACCTGGTTGTTATAGGCATCAGGTGCTAGTTTCTTGTAAGTGGGTGCCATTAGAGTTGACAAAGTTTGTAGATTGGATTCTAGTTTTTCTTCCTATTTTTTTTAAAAAAGAACTTCACTCATTAACAGTTAATTACTACTTTTAGCTAATAGCTTTGATTTTGAAAACACTTATGGTTATTTCATTCAGTGTAATGTGATTCAACAGATCATAAACCTATTTCCCAAGAAGAGCATGGGGCAAAATGATAGCTGTTTTCAAATTCTTCAGTTTTGTGGAAGTTCTTCACACTTTGATTGTTATGCATCAAGGAAGACCAATCCAATGTTCCTTTCTCCAATTCCAATGATAGCAAACCGATCATGCAATGTCAATTTGATTCTAGGTGCTAAATCATAGACTCATAGGGTTGCATGTATGGATATTTCCAATTTTATCATCCTGGAAGTTTGGGCTTATATATCAGCTCATTTACTTAGTTTTGGTATAAACCCAGCCCTTGTGACTTGAAAATAATGGTTTTATTATAAGTACAACATGCTACTATGCTTCTTTAACAAGCCATGGTTCATCAATGTGGAGTCCATCATAAAAGCTGAAAAGAAACATAATTTTTTACCTCTCTGATATAATCATGCATTTTCAGAGACACCATAGTAGCCAGAAACAAAACCAGTTAATTTTTGTTGAGTTCTTATTGTTTCATCATCTTCATTTAATGATCCCATAATCCCTTCCAGGGTGGAGCCAACTGAATGGAGCTAGCAGAGTGTTTTCATGGCTGGATGCCCTTCCTGTCGCCAATGCAGAGTTGTGTTCAGCAGATATATTCACAGTGTGGCCGGTGAGAGAAATAACTGCCTCTACCTAGGATCGAACTCACAGCCGTCTCTAGGCCACTGTCCCACTCCATTTCTAATCCTTTCATATTATTGTAAATAATAAATATGTAGCCTCATAAATGAATTCTACCTTATAAGTGCAATAGTTTCTTTCAAAATCTTGAGAGACTTATACATTGGTAAAATAAAGCAATGAATCTTAGTATTGTTATTAAACATTTTTGTTTCTTTTTTTACTGACCTGGTTGTTATAGGCATCAGGTGCTAGTTTCTTGTAAGTGGGTGCCATTAGAGTTGACAAAGTTTGTAGATTGGATTCTAGTTTTTCTTCCTATTTTTTTTTAAAAAGAACTTCACTCATTAACAGTTAATTACTACTTTTAGCTAATAGCTTTGATTTTGAAAACACTTATGGTTATTTCATTCACTGTAATGTGATTCAACAGATCATAAACCTATTTCCCAAGAAGAGCATGGGGCAAAATGATAGCTGTTTTCAAATATCTGAAGGACTTTTGTGTAGATAACGAAGGCTACTGTTGTCCTCTGTTGTTCCAAAAAGCAATAGAATCAGTCAATAAAAACTTCAAGAAACTAGATTCTGGCTTAAAATTAGAAAAAATGTTCAGCAATATGACAGATTGTCTTGGGAAATAATGGGATATCTGCTAGTGGTATTTAAGTAAGGTGTGAATCAACATCCGTCAAGAATGGAAAAACTCAAAATATCTACACTGGAGGTGGGTTTGAATCTGTTTATTTGAATTCTAAAACAAATCAAACTGATCCAACTAATGTATTGTTTCAGTTCTTGGAATTCTTTATACAGAACAGCAATGTTTAAAACTTACAAATAAAAACAACAAAAAATGCAGAGTTGAAGCCGAATGCCCAGACTAAATAAAACAAAAATGGGACTGTTGACACTGCCACTCTTTTTGTACCAAATCTCATCACTATAACTTATCTTTCTTTCTCTGTCCATCTCTGTCTCTGTCTCTCCTTCCCCTCCTTCCCTTCCTCTCCCTTCCTTTCCTCCCCTCTTCCTCCAGGAAAAATAATTGAAGGACAACCTTACCTCTTTTGGATCGTCACCTAATAGTTTAAACTTTCTTGGGATCTTGCTTCTGGCAAATTTGCAACCATTATAGTACATACTCCATGAACAACCAAAAGAAAAAGAAGCACCACAGGACTCAGGATCTAGTCCTTGGCATGCACAGGTTCGTCTAAGGAAAAAAAATTAGCAAGGGCTATCAATATACTGCCAATATACCATAGCTATTTTAAAGCAGTTTCTTTATCATAAATTACCTCTGATTACTATTGAAACATAGCTGTTTTAAATTAAAGAAGAGCCAGTGTAGTATAGTGGTGAACAGGCTGTGCTAGGCATGGTAAGGCAGAGATTCACTTCCATTTGAGTCATGGAAGCTATCTGGGTAACTCTGCACCAGTCATTCTTTTTGCCCTAATGTATGTGCAGTGTTATTGTTATGGGGAAAATGGAAGGAGAGAGCACTATCAATGCCTGAACTAAAAGCAGGATATACTTCTAAATTAGAAGTGGGGAACTGTGGTTTTATTTATTTTATTTTTATTTATTTATTTGTCACACAGTATATATAAGCATAAGCATGTAATAACTATACAATATATAAGCATATATATAAGTATGAGTATGTAATAACTATATTAATTGGATATAATGAAAGGAAACAATAGGACAGGAATGGTAGGCACGCTTGTGCTCTTATGCACGCCCCATACAGACCTCTTAGAAATGGGGTGAGGACAATAGTAGATAGTTTTTGGTTGAAGCTTTTGGGATTTTGGGAAGAGACCACAGAGTCAGGTAGTTTATTCCAAGCATTAACAACTCTGTTACTGAAGTGATATTTTCTGTAATCAAGATTGGCGCGGTTAAGATTAAGCTTAAATCTATTGTGCGCTCGTGTATTGTTGCAATTGAAGCTGAAGTAGTCTTTGACTACTTATGACTTGTGGACTTCAACTCCCAGAATCCCTGTGCTGAGCATGGCTGGCTCAGGAATTTTGGGATTTGAAGTCCACAAGTCATAAAACAGCCATAGTTCCCCATCCCTATCTAAATGAGCTAATGAATGGATGATTTTATACATCAGGGCCTCTGGTGGCTCAACAGACTAATGGAGTCTGTTATTAACATAGCTGCTTGCAATTACTGCAAGTTCAAGTCCCACCAGGCCCAAGGTTGACTCAGCCTTCCATCCTTTATAAGGTAGGTAAAATGAGGACCCAGATTGTTGGGGGCAATAAAAGTTGACTTTGTATATAATATACAAATGGATGAGTATTGCTTAACACAATGTAAGCCGCCCTGAGTCTTCGGAGAAGGGCGGGATATAAATTCAAATTAAAAAAAAATTTCTAAGTCAAATTTGACATTCCTATTAAAAAGTGGAATTGGTTGATGTTCATCCATCCTTCTTTCCCCTCAAGATTTTCAGCTCTAAGATGTACAAAAAAGAACCAGAGAACCATCTAGAACAGCATGGAGAGAAACACACAATATTGTGTCTCATTACAGGATACATTAAGAGATAATCTGAATAAAAGTGCTATTTAAATATATTAAAAATATGATATTAATCAGGACATAAAGTACTTCTGAAATACATGGTTTAGATGCAGCTTTACGTGCAATATACTGAAGGCATTTCCATAAGGGAAAATATAAAGCCTTTAAATAATTAAAGAAAATATGGAGGGAAAAGAAACAGCAGATCTACAGATCTTCCGCTGTGAAATAACATTTAACTTTTTTCATCTAAACTCTAAGAGCTAGTAAGATTAGTATTTAAGTGCAGTATAACACCTATTTTCCCTTCACAAGAACTCTGTGAGGTATTTTTGTGTATTTGGTAAGTATGACATTAGAGTCCTCTCATGTACCATGGACATATCTGTTGTTACTGCACAGTCAAAATGGGTATAATCCATTATACTGCTGTTGAGATAAAACAGAATAGGATTGATCATGAAATGGATGAAAAATGACTTTTTTTTTAAACAAGACGGTTTTTCTATTCATTGAATGGTTGTAAAAGAATTGCAGCTTTCGTAAGGCTACTGGTAATCCTCAACATGACTTTAATGAAAACTGCCTACTATGGTTGTAACTAATGATGATCATAAAGCAGTCATCACATGACTGATCCAATTTTATGATTTTTTGGGGGTGACAATTGTTAAGTGAACCCATTGTTTAAATATTGGTTTTTGGCAAAAATATTGTTAATTCTGGTCATGTGCTGTGAGACAAAAGCAAAAGAAGAAAGGGAGCGACAGAGAACGAGGTGGCTGGATGGAGTCACTGAAGCAGTCGGCATGATCTTAAATGGACTCCAGAGGACAGGATGGTAGAGGACAGGAAGGCTTGGAGGAATGTTGTCCATGGGGTCGTGATGGGTCGGACAAGACTTCACAATTAACAACAACAACAACTGTGAGACACTGCAAATGTCTACAAATGTGGACCAGTTGTCAAATGCCTGTCAGGTAGTCATGTGATTGCAGGGGGAGAAGCTGCCCATTGGAACTTTGGAACCAGGTTGTACATACATATTTTTGGATGATCTGTTGTAAATTTGAACAGTCACTAAGTGACCAGTTGTAAGTTGGGCACTACATTTGCTTACTTACCCTCCTTTTACAGCGAAAGGAGGTCCCAGATCTGCCTGCCAATCTGGCCATGCTATTTGGGAACATTAGGAATTGCAGTTTGAACACATTTATTGTATTCTAGAATGGGGAAACTATGTTTATTACAATCTATGTCGTAGATATTTAAACTATAGGAAAATTTTACTTCCTAGAGGTGAAGGAAGTACATACTTAACTTACTCTTCATTGAGTGCACACCGCCGGTTTGTGAGTGTGCCGTACTTCATTAAAGTGTCAGACAATTCAGAGTACAGCTTGTCTGCTAGGCTCTGAGGTATTCCTTCCCACACCAAGATAAGTACAACTATCACAGCTGTTTCACAGTGGTGGCCTGCACGTTCTCGCACTAAACAAAGAAGTTTTTCTTCAGTTCCATTTCGACGAATCACCTGAAAGTATACCAAAAATATATTTTTTTCTGTAAAAAATATTTAGGTTCAGGTTAGCAGGCCACATTATGCTTTTGTCTAGTTTTTGGTAAACCAGATTTTTCCATATCTTTTGCATACCATAGTTCTTCGGTTCTGCTTGCAGAATTTTTATTTTATTTATAAAAATAAAAAAATAATTGCTACCAACCTGCCTTCCATTGAGGACCTGTATACTGCACGAATCAAGAAGAGGGCCGTGAAAATATTTACAGATCCCTCACATCCAGGACATAAACTGTTTCAACTCCGACCCTCAAAACGATGCTATAGAGCACTGCACACCAGAACAACTAGACACAAGAACAGTTTTTTCCCGAAGGCCATCACCCTGCTAAACAAATAATTCCCTCAACATTGTCAAACTATTTACTAAATCTGCACTACTATTAATCTTCTCATCGTTCCCATCACCAATCTCTTTCCACCTATGACTGTATGCTGTAACTTTGTTGCTGGCAATCCTTATGATTTATATTGATATATTGACCATCAATTGTGTTGTAAATGTTGTACCTTGATGAACGTATCTTTTCTTTTATGTACACTGAGAGCATATGCACCAAGACAAATTCCTTGTGTGTCCAATCACACTTGGCCAATAAAAATTCTATTCTATTCTATTCTATTCTATTCTGTTCTGTTCTGTTCTGTTCTGTTCTGTTCTGTTCTATTCTATTCTATTCTATTCTATTCTATTCTATTCTATTCTATTCTATTCTATCCTATCCTATCCTATCCTATCCTATCCTATCCTATCCTATTCTTTCCTTGTTTGGAATTTTCAAACCAGGATAAGAATCTGCCTACAACTTGAAAGAGCTATGAGCTAGGAAAGACAACAGACTAGATGGATTAATTGCCCATCATTGTATCTTCAACTCAATTATATATTAAAAGGTAAGAATGATAAAATTGTGGTATCAAAAGTCCATTAACTGTGGGACTTCATTCCAACTTTAGGCCTGTGAGCTGTGAGTTTCAAATTTTAATAGATTTGGAAAGGCAAGATAGAATAAACCTAGCATAATTTAAAAAAATATAACATAGTGAGATTGCAGGTCCACAGACTTTTAAAGGATATGTACATAAGACAATGATTTCATCCTGCTATACATATACATTTAAGGGATGCAGTAGCTTAGTGGCTAAGATGCTGAGCATGTTGATCGAAAGGTCGGCAGCTCAGCGGTTTGAATCCCTAGTGCCACATAACGGGGTGAGCTCCCGTTACTTGTACCAGCTTCTGCCAACCTAGCAGTTCGAAAGCACGTAAAAAATGCAAGTAGAAAAATAGGGACCACCTTTGGTGGGAAGGTAACAGAGTTCTTTGTGCCTTTGGCATTTAGTCATGCCGGACACAGGACCACGGAGACGTCTTCGAACAGCACTGGGTCTTCAGCTTTGAAACGGAGATGAGCACCGCCCCCTAGAGTCGGGAACAACTAGCACATATGTGCGAGGGGAACCTTTACCTTTACCTTTATACATTTTCTATAGAATTTCTAAGATAGAACTGTTATTAATCTGTCATATTTTATTTAAAGCATATCCTGAATTAACTTCCATGATTTCTTTAAAAACCTGAATAAGATTTATTTTTGCCAACATGCACTAATTATACCTATAAAAATGAACAATATCCTTTATAAGGTTGTGGAGATTATTCTTACCCATTTAGCTATAGGGCAGCCTTGAGCACTTCTGCCTTCTTTTCCTGTGTAGACAATTTTCTCTATTCTGATGGCTTTGCCTTTTTCTCCATATCTTTTTTAAAAAAAATCAAATCATGAAATGAGTAAATATAAGAACATGAATTTCATATAAATGTAAATGCAATCATATAGGAACACGGGAAACTTTTCCTTTATGACTTAAAATCCTTCCTTGTATTGAGGTTATTTACTATCCATAGCATTTTAATTAGCTTGGTCCAGATTTTCAGGAGATAGCAAATCCAGACCAAACCAAATCAAAACAAGCCAAACCAAACCCAAATGTTTCAAAAGCACTTTAATGAGGAAAGTTAATTTTGCTTTATATGTGTAACATAAAAGCGTTTTGAGTTTTTACTAAATGTATATTTATATTTTAAAAAGAATACTTACATTTTTGCTTGTTAAAGATCAATTGAGTTTATGTTTCAATGAGACAAATGAAACTTCCCCCAAAGTATAGAAAATTTTATATTGCAAGGAAAATGACAGCAAGGATTCAGAATTCATTTGAGCTTAACACAACCTAGTCATTTTCCAGGCATGTAAAATTCAACTCCCAGAAATTTTAACCAATGGCCACATTGGCTGGGGAACTGACAACTAAGTCATCATATACAGAGCAGTGCTGAAATGCTCCAAAGTCTGCTACCAGTTTGCTGCATGCATGCAGCAACTATGGTGTGCATGTGCGGTGCATGCCAAATTTGCAGTGTGCACCAAACATGCAGCGTGCGCGGCATGCGTGGTACACACCAAATGCGTGCTTCGCCTGCAAGCACACTACAGGCGCTACCACGCAGCACTGAAAAAGGAGGCTTAAAAAGGTAAGTAGAACAGCAAGGGGAGGGAACAGCTGTGCTGTGCAATTTAGATTAGCTAGAAAGCAGGATTTCCTGCTTTCTAGCGAATATAAATCGTGCGGCACAGCTGATCGTTGGAAATACCAGTTCGTCTAAACCGGTAGCATTTTTTTTACTACTGTTCGTCTGAACCAGAAGCATTTCACCCCGATACAGAGAGTGCACAAGTGGGAAAAGGCTTAATAGATCAAACAGGTTTTATACAAGCACATGCATTGTTATTTAAACATAGAAAATACTACTGTGTAAAGTGTGTGTTTGTTTGTGTGTATGTTATTGATTAATGAGTCTTCAAACTGCACTGGAAATTTATATCCATGAGTGTTTAATTGATTAAGCTCATTTCTTTATTTCTTACTCTTCTTACTCTTCATTTACTTCTTCAAAGTAAATAGAAAAACCAGAGTTTGTATTTTGTTGTGATTCAACAGAGAGATTTCTTAAAGTGCCCATGCTATGCACACAAGACTGACCACTGATTTCATTATCTAGCTGCTGCCCATCATATTGAGCAGACCGATGAATGCCTGGGCAGCTTATGACAGCCAGAAGCAGAGCTGACCAATATTATAACTCTCCACTAAACAGACTCTGACCAGAATTGGTAACGCTAGAATAGACAACCTAGCAATAATTACAATGGCTTGCAATGATGATGTTACTTATGCGCACAGATTGGAAGAAATTCTGACATGCAAAAGTGGATAAATTTTAATCTGCTACATGCTTTTCTAATTCATTACCTTTCTTCCATTATTTCTCTAATAGCAGCAACATTAGGACCAGCTCCAAGGTGAGTATAGAAAGGGCCCTCATCTTTTTCAATTATCTGTTCTGTTTACAACAAAAAAGAAATGAAAAGATTAATCAGTATGTTTTAAAAGTTTTATATCACACAGGTTTGGTATGGTCTATACTGTACATCTAAACATTCAAGATGAAGGGTGAGGACAAATAAAATATCTGTAAGCTTTAATAATAGTTTCTGTTCTACAGCTTGATGTATCTTAACAACATAACTAAAAAATTCCAAACTGGGGAAACTTACCCTTTCTTAGGTAAAGGTAAGGATAAAGGTAAAGGTAAAGGTTCCCCTCGCACATATGTGCTAGTCATTTCCGACTCTAGGGGGCGGTGCTCATTTCTGTTTCAAAGCCAAAGAGCCAGTGCTGTCCAAAGACATCTCCATAGTCATGTGGCCAGCATGACTAAATGCCAAAGGTGCACGAAATGCTGTTACCTTCCCACCAAAGGTGGTCCCTATTTTTTTCCTTGCATTTTTTACGTGCTTTCGAACTGCTAGGTTGGCAGGAGCTGGGACAAGTAATGGGAGCTCACCCCATTATACGGCAGCACTAGGGATTTGAACTGCTGAACTGCCGACCTTTCGATCAACAAGCTCAGCTTCTTAGCCACTGAGCCACTGCGTACCCTTTCTTAATAAACTGTAAAAAATTTGGCAGTATTTATATTATTTATTTTGTAAACAATAGCAATCAAAACTTACCCACACAGCTACATGAAGGAAAATCGTACTGAGTTTTGACAGGTGTATCCAGCAAGTTTTTTAAAGGTGTATCTAGTAACGAAGAAGGTGACTCCAAGAAATTGTTGAGGGCTGTTCCAGCACTTCTTTTGGTTGGTGTTTTTTCACTAGAATGAATGGGTTGTTGTTCTAATGAGACGGCATGGCTGTTGAAATCTGCACCATTAAAATTCCTTGTCAGAACTGTAATGGGTCCTGCAGCCTCAATTTTGACCTGTTTGGGTGATTTGATAGTAAGAGACTTGTGATCAAAGGGTGTTTTGACCTGAATCTGTTTCAACTGCTGCTCCATGGTTTCAATGATACTCCTTTGTTGCATGTTCTCACAACCAAAGTGCTGAATCTCTTGCTTAATTGCTTTTTTCCATGGTTTGTTTTCCAACTGTCCAACCTGTGTAGGAAAGCAAGCATTCACCTTTGAGCCAGTTTCAGTTTTGATAGATTTGAACCCCATAGCTTGACATGACTCAGATTTATTTTGGTTAGCTTGTTTATTCAAGATATGCCATCTAATAGCAGCATGTTTTTGAAAATCTTTGTGAGGTTGGGAGGGAAGACAGTGGCCATGACTCTGATCTATTGCATGGGATGCTGTTTGCTGACTGTAGGGTGAGTAACTTTGCTGAATCTGACTAGCTTGTGTGCTATTCATGCTGTTAGTCATGTTACAATATTCTTGTGTTTGCTGGAAGGGCAGCTGTAGAAATGAAGTTGGTGGAGATGGAGGGTTTTGTTCCTGAAAACCCTGGGGCAGATCTTGTTTAGGAGTTACGCTATTGGGATAATATTGCATGTGCTGCAAGTTGCGAGACATATTTTGAGTTAAGAGGTCTGTGTTTATGGGATCTTCCTTTTTCTCAGAAACCAAGTGCATGTTTGAGCAGGAATGCTTCATTACATTATTTGTCTGATTATAATGGGAGTTTTTGTTGGCTGCATTTGAAATATGGTCCACTCTAGTCTGGGGAACTTGTACTGGGAACTCAACCGATTTGAAGTAATTACTTGCTTCTTCAAAGCACTCTTCTAATTTAAGCCGGTTTAAGGAAGTTATTTCCCCTTGCTGTTCTTGGCTGTTGCTTGACCGGGGAAAGATTTGGGGCAATTTTGTGGTTTTTATTTGTTGTGCGGAGTTCATTGTTACTTGTGAATTCTGTGGTGATTGTAATGGCTGAGTCTGGAGTATTGGAGGCAAAATTTGTGAATGAATGAATTGGTCATCCCCAAATGGAAGATCTAAGTGCTGAGGCTTTAACTGTGCCTCCAAAGTCTGATCAAGGTGGAGTTCAGATTGTGGTTGAAGGTTAAAGTGCCTTGAATTTTGCTGCTGATCATTCATCTTTTTGGATTGTGGTGAGTGTTTTTGGAATGGGATTTGCAAATCAGGAGTAAAATGGTGAGGCGGTTGTGCTCCTTCACTTTTGAATAGTGCTGGTATTTGCTCTCCCTGTATAATGTTCTGATAGCAAGATTGCCCTATGACTCCTTTTGATTCATTGCAACCTCTAATATATTGTTTTGGATGTGTCTGCTCAGGTGAATTTGCCTGGAGTTGAAGCATGGTCCTCAAAAGAGTTTCATTTGATTTTGGGGAAGAATCACTGGAGTGAAAGGGAGGGGAAGTCATTCTCATCCAAGAAGCTTGTGAGTGGATTTGTGACTGCTCTAAGTGATTTTTCACCAGATCTTTGCCATTATCAAGAGTAGCTTGTTGATTAATCTGGCCCAGAAGTTGTGGAAAATGTTGCAATTCTTGACTGGTTCTTAATCTTTGTGGATCCTGAATTTTAGACTCCAGTTTGGACTGAATTTCACTATGATCTTGCTGCTTTATTCCCAATATCACTCTACTGAGATTGACATCTGTTTCACTCCCAGTTGCTTGTGAAACCTGAATCTTGTATTCATGACCCTGTTGAGAACTGGGAGTTTGTTGGCAAAAGCCAGAAATTTTTTTTGCATGTTCTCCCTGATGATGTGGTTGCCCTCTGTTATTTTCTTCCGTCAGATTGAAAATATTTCTAGGATCTTCTGAAGCCTCCATGGAGAGCACACTGTTTATTTCCTGCCCAGGAGAAGGTGCAATAGGTGGTAGATTAAAAGAATCATTCCTGAACACAGAATCTTGTTGGAAGGAAGCACTGGTTTCTTCTCTTGGTTGTGACAAAATCTCTGAGCTACTATCATGAGTCTTCAGATTGTTGTTAGGATTGAGTGAAAAATCCTGTCTGGGGACCTGCCCTGTGTTTTCTGAAACTTCACGGCTGTTTGTAGGTGGCTGGTAGGTATTTTCTGACTTTTGCTGCTCTGAGTTCATTACTTCTGGATGATGAAAATTGGAGCTTGCTTGCATGATGGATTCTTTAGTGGAGTTTTCTATATTGTGGACTTCAGTAGCTTCAGAAGCTAGCACCTGAGGCAGCTCAGAGTTTGAGGTTTGAGCGGAATTTATCTGCCCTGAGGTATGCAGTAAATGTGATGTGCCACATGTCAACACATTAATAGCCCGAGTGTTTATGGCATTTGTAAAAGACGTAGTTGTCTGCCTTCCACTGAAAACATGTTCTGGATTATACTGAGACAACGTTTTTTCCAGGAATTCACCATGCATGTTTCCTATGGAAGAGGCAGAAACTATAGCACCGTTAGGCATTGGAACTGCCTTGTTCTTATATGCCATGTCAATGTCCCTGTTGTGGCAGTTGCTATTTTCATCCCCTTGTTCATATTGAATCTGGGGAGCTGGAGGAGTTTCTGAAGCACCAGAGTTGCATCTTAAAGACTGTATAAAGACTGAAGCCGTACTTTGTTCTGTTCCAAAACCCACAACACTCTTCTCACTGCACAAATTAGAAGCACCTGCTTGGTTGCTGACAGTGAATGAGCTATCTTGCCCTTTTTTTGCTTCTTCATCTTGTTTAAGCTTCTTGTTCAGGTGAAGCCCGTACAAAGAAGGCTCACTAAAAGTGCGTTTTATCCCACCATTTTGCAAATACCCGCTGCAATGTTTCTTTTGCTGAAGAAGGTCAGGGCTTATTCGACTACTCTCATTCCTTTTTGCAGGATGCTTCACTCCATAGTTCGCCTTCCCGTGCAGCCACATAGGGTTGCCATTCAGTTCATTGTAGATCTTCCCCGCTGACGTGTTTCCATTATGCAGCTTCACTGACAAAGGCTCTGCTTGGCAAACACGAGAAGGATGTGGAATTAAAAAATGATTTAAACTATTGCCTTCATCATGATTAGTTCTATCCTGTTCCATCTGGCTTATTCAAGGGCCATCCACAAGGTTATCCTCTTACTGGATCTGGAAAGAAATGGGAGACACAGAGAAAGCCATGTTTATTTGGTTATCATAATATTACTTTATCACATCTACAGTATATAGCATGCAAACATGCATGCCTCCAAATAGCCATCTATTGTATATATGATTTTCACGGTTCTCTGCTTTGTATATCAAAAATTGCTTCACAGATTACATTAGAGTGATAGGTAACTCATGAGCCTTGGAGGTACCCATGATTGGTCCTCTGCAATTTGACAATTAAGGTTATATGAACAAGTAACAAGAAAAATTGAGACTCCACTAATTTTTTAAGATAATGGTTTGATTTTATAATTTATCCACCCATACAGCTGAGGAAATTAGGCCCATATGTTTATGGGTGGCTAATGCTAAGACAGAAAGCTTTTGTGTACATGGTAGATTTCTCCTCCATAGGTGAAAAGCCAGATAACTCTTATTTTTCAATATGGATATCACAGAAAAATGAATTAAAAGGCTATTATTTGCTTATGAACCATAACATACTAGTGAAACCTTGAAATTATGTTTATAAAGAAGAGTGGATAATAATTTTTATCAGTAATAAACAAATAGATAAATAAATGTAGCTAGAATTCCCTGTATATTTAATATGTACTCACTTAGCATTTATTTTTTTTTTGTAATAGGATTTTATTGAATTTCATTATAATATAAAAATATAGAAGAAACAAAAGTTAGAATAGAAAAAAGGAATGGGGAAAGAGAGAGGAAAGATAAAGACATCAATTTTTTGGGGTGTGGTAGATTACATAATAGTACAACGTTCTTTTATTTTACATTTCACAAGATTTCAAGGCATTTCTATAATTACAAAATCATCCTAATCATCAAAATTTAAAATGAAAATGTTTCACTTTTTTTAGTTTTTAGCAAAAAAAAGTCTATTTGTTTCCAAAGAGAAACAAAGCTAGGTAATTTTTTAAAATTAAAACAGTCAATTTCATCATCTTTGCTAACTCTATCACCTTTACCATCCATGATTTCACTGTGGAAATTATTGCATTTTTCACTCACCCACATTTTAAAATACTTGTACAATGTATAGAGTATTTACTAGATCTTTTTTTTTTTAATTCTAGAAAATCTCTGGTTTATGTCTCCATATTCAAACAACATTTCTGAACAATCCATGTATAGGATTTGGCGAGGGAGAGAGTAATTCTTGAGGTAAGAGATTACTTTTGAGAAAGAGATATCTTTCTCAGTTTTTAAATTAATACACAATTCTTTAAAATTACTTAAAATAAGATTAAATAAAAAATGCTTGCTTTTTCTAATCAAGAATAATCATCAGACAATGAGTAGTTCCTCTCAAATGGGTTTCCCAACATAATCAATAAATATAACTTGTTTTTTTTCTGGGTTTTCAGGAGAACGTCTATCTGTTACATTTCTGACAGGCAATGTACCAGCAAAAAGGCAGATGCATATTCCACAAGATCAGAACAGACTGAAGATAACCTTCATGAGAAGGTTCTGAATTTGACAAGGTAGGATCAATCAGGACCTTGGACAGAGTATTGTGGATAAACTGGCAGGAAAGGACAAACGTGGTCTGCATTTTACAAACTTGCTGGGTGCGCTCACTTATGGTTTTGGTGACAAACAATGGTGGCTGTGCTCTGTATCCATGAGCTCCTAACATTTAAGAGAAATGAACTTTACCAATCCAAGAAATATGATTTGGCAACGTTTTCTGCTCCAAAAAGTTCTTAATGTGGAGGATGGGCAAGGCGCGGAGATCTCCTGCCATGCAATTTGAAACAAAGAATATTCCTTTGGTGTCTTGTAGCAGTGGAATAAATAATTTTCTGAGAATATTGACAAGATGTTGGAGAAATAGCATTTATAACTGATGTGTTAATTTCTGACTGAGGATATTGAGAGAGAAGATACTGAGCAGAAAGTAGGAGTGCTATCTGTTCCATGAAGCATCTCTGTGTTAGGAGAGAATATTTATTAATTAAATTTATACATTGCCTATCTCACCATCAAGAGTGACTCAAGGCAGCTATTCCTCTTGGTTGGTCCCCATTATTTTGAAGGATGTGGTTGCAAATATTTTTCTAGAAATGAAAATCCTAGATCTTCCTTAAAAAAATATTTTTCTCTTCCATGTTCCTTATCCCCTCAAGCAAAATACATGAGTAGAAAGTAGTGAACTAGTTATATCTTGATCCATTTCCGTTTGATTTTTTTTCCTGGCTCTCATAGTTGATGGGGAAGAGCTTACGGAAGTAGGGAATTCACTGATTGAATAATTAACTAGTGGATGGGGTTTTACTTCTCTGCCAATATCTCAGTTCCAATCAGCAGTCTTTGGAAAGAAGAAAGACTGTTATGAGCTTTTAAACAGTCAGGAGGGCAGATACAAACAAAACTGTGCAGTGGCTGAGAACAGCACGAAATAAAAATAAAGCTGAGTTTAGTATAGTGGGTGGGGGGGAAAACCCAAGGCACCAAAAAAATAGGATAATTTAAGACAAAAGAATACCAAGTTATAAATAATAAGTATTATTATTTCCAGGAAAGAATGATGTTTTTTATTTTTGCATAAGACCAGTAATTCTCAAACTTGACAGCTTTCTTATCTTTGGACTTCAACTCCCAGAATTCTAAACAATGGCTAGTCAGAGAATTCTGGGAGTCAAAGTACACAGATATGGAAACGTGCAAAACAGTGGCCTGGGATGTGCAAATTATGACCATTGTATTTAACTTCCTTGATTTTCAACTTTATAACTAAGCATATATTTTTAGATTAATGTCTTTATGAAATACAAATAATCAAGTTAAAAAAATCATTGGCACAAATAGAAAGTTTGACTTCTAATTAGTAGGGTATTGGCTTCACTTTTAACGATAGTTTGACTACATTTCCTGCATTAAAAGCTGCAAGGTATATTTTGAAAACACTCACTTGTTTTCGTTCATGTAATTTTTCATTCATTTAAATTTTATTCTTATTTGTATGATAAACTAACATTTTGGAATAATCCCATTCTGAAAATTTTCTTTGTAGATGAACAAGGGGAGTAATGCACTGGATCATCTTAATGGTAATCAAGTTTTTAAACCATCTGAGTTACTGCAAGAGGCATATGGACTGCACAATAGCAATACACTTTAAATAAAAATAAAATTGTACTGTTATGGTATATGGAGATTCTCAATCATCCAGGTCATAGTTATTCCAAAGGTGCTTTTTCAAGACGCAACTGGATTTTCTGGTGGTTTTTTTTTTTTTAAGACATTTTGCTTCTCATCCAAGAAGCTTCTTCAGCTCTGAAGCTTCTTGGATGAGAAGCAAAACGTCTTCAAAGAAAAATTAGAAAGTCCAGTTGCCTCTTGAAAAAGCAACTTTGGGACATATTGTTAAGGTAAATATTACTTTCAATAACTTTTTCCTTTTCTGTATATTAAATCAAGATAGATGTAATAATAATGAGATAGCCTCTCTGTGCTAAATTAAGAGGACTTGACTATGAACAAGTTGATAGATATAGGGTCATGATGGCGAACCTATGGCACGCATGCTAGAAGTGGCACACAGACATCTCTCTGTGGGTACGCACGCTGTTGCCCCAGCTCAGTCAACTGGTCGTTGGGTTTCCGAGGTGCACATGCGCGCCAGCCTGCTGGTCATTGGGTTTCTAGCATTCTGGCGTGCATGCCTTCCGGTTTGGGCACTCTGTGCCTAAAAAGTTCGCCATCACTGATATAGGGGGTATAATAGACACCTGATGGAACTGAGATAATTAATAGAATATAGGCATTCTTGGATAAAAATTATATGAGAATGACAAAGGATGATAGGGTTTTGTTCTTTATATCAAGGTGGGCATAAATTCTAGCAAACTTTGGAAGAATAGATTATTCCATAGAATTACTATGGGTAGAAATATTGCACAGAAATGTAAATTACAACTTGTAAACATAGGACATTTTTAAATTGGTGAAAGAAATCAGAGAGGCAGATTGTACTAAAATGCACCTTAGTCTGACCTAGCATGCTTTGATTATTTTAAATTGTAATTGGCCAATTTAGTTTGCTGAACTTGCTTTAGAATGCTTAGAAAAACATTATTTATAGACTTTGATAGATATTCTAGGTCTACTAGTAGAGGTGAACTAAAGTTCTGGAAGCTACTGATGACCCATAGATGTTTGATGGGATCCTTGGATCTGGGGGAGGGATGGTAGAGTTTGTGAGTTAGTTTGATGTGGGAGGGGAAGAGAATGTGAATTGGACAGGCACTAACATTCTGATTGTGATGGTAGAGGAAGATA
Source organism: Ahaetulla prasina (assembly GCF_028640845.1). NCBI lineage: Eukaryota > Metazoa > Chordata > Lepidosauria > Squamata > Colubridae > Ahaetulla > Ahaetulla prasina. Next base: position 27,066,332 of record NC_080546.1, on the reverse strand, counting down.
TTATTTGAAAGGTGTATTTGATATTTTACACAGCTACTACTTTCTAGCTACTACCTACCCCAAAGCTTGGTCAATAAATCCACTGTAGGCCCTGGGCTCCAATTCCTGTTGTTTAATCCCAGAAATCCTTATCCAGAGATTTATTATGAATGAGAGAATTGAGTACATTGATCCTTGAGATTTAAAGCAGCAGTGGTCTATCCCTCTTCAAGAAGCTACCATTAGTCCTAACGGTGTTGAAAAAATTCTAATCCATTTCCAGCAGAGGTGGTATTCAGCAGGTTCTGACCAGTTCTGGAGAACCGGTAGTGGAAATCTTGAGTAGTTTGGAGAACTGGTAAATAGCACTTCTGACTGGCCCCGCCCCCATCTATTCTCTGCCTGCCGAGTCCCAGCTGATCAGGAGGAATGAGGATTTTGCAGTAAACTTCCCCTGGAGTGGGGAGGGAATGGAGATTTTACAATATCCATCCCCTGCTATGCCCACCAAGCCATGCCCACCAAGCCATGGTCACAGAAGTGGTAGTAAAAATTTTAGAATCCCAGCACTGATTTCCAGCCTTTGCTCCTTGGAGATCATTTCCTGCTTTCCACAATTAATTCCTTTAAACAAATTACATCTTGAGGATTTATATATAATGAAGTTTTAAGTTGCCTTAATTAAAAAAAAATCAAATAGTATTCCAGTGGTAGTCCTCCATTTGCAATCACAATTGAACCCAAAATTAAACTAAGCGAGACATTAGTTAAGTGAGTAAATGAACTGTTATAAGTCAAGGACAACTGTACTAATAAAATATTTCAGTAGTAATGTTTATGTTTTACTGCAAACTCTAAAGAATTCCTAAAGAAAAACCCTAATAAATATTTTAGCACTTGGTTTTGAATAAAACTAGAGTTTAATACTTCCTTTTCCTTTAGGAAGATTCTGGAACAACTGAAAATAAAGTGTTAAGGAGGGGAACTGGCTAGGATGAATTCTAAAAGAAAAACAACAAGAACAATAAAATCCCTACCTCCTGTCTTTTTCTTTTTCTTTTTAGTATTTGATTAGCTTTGCAAAACTATGGTATACCATACCTATGTAATGACTGCTTAGCAAGAAGAGAATTAGGTGGGAGAATGCCCCATTAACTACATTCAAAAGAAATAATAGCACTGACTGAGGGCCAAAAAGAAAAATGGGCAACAATGGGCGGGGCGGGGCGGGGGGGAGGTAGTGATGGTGGTGGTGGGAAATCCTATTTAATTCCTCTTCCTCCATAAACCTGGTAATATACATTTATCTGTACAAATCTGGGAACAGTAAATGATAGAGTTGAAGGAAGTGCTGCATAATGAGGCCACAAATAATCCATATTGCATTGTGGTTCTTTTTTTTTTAATTGAGTAAATTGTATCTTTTCTAAGCTAGCTGTCTACTATTGCGGTTCACTTTCCACTCTGTTCAATAATTGTACTTGGGCTGAGACACTTAGCCACTTTACTATGGTTTTTTCCCCCCCACCAGCTATTATGTATTAGAAATTCAAGGCACATGAGTAGCATCTGCGAAACAATTATTGCATCCAGGACCAACTCCGCAATCTAATCCATCATAATTATGACTGGCCTCCTTGAAGATTTCATGATGCATGACTTAGAACAGCACATTAGTATGCAAATGACCGAGAATCTTATTTGTCCAATATGCATTTTAAGAAATCTACTCCCACCAACTGATGCTTTGAGACATGAGGAAATGCTGGTATAATATTTTTCATATGAGGCACAAACTGTAAATACCAAGAGAGGTACATATTTCTGCAGCATTACAAAAGAATCTTTTCATCCATCTTCCCTCACTCTTAAAAAAAAAATCCTTTTACACTGTATCAGACAGGACATTAGCAAATATGCCTCATACAAAAGGTGAGCCATAAATTGTGGCTATCATTGTTTCATCTGACTTCCAGAAAAGTTTTTCTTTGAGGGGGGTCACCATTTTTTCTGAGAGAGGAAAAAAAGGACAAAATATTATGTCAATAAATACTACCTGACAAGATCCTAGCTATTACCGTGTTTCCCCGAAAATAAGACCTTATATTTTTTTTGAACCCTGAAATAAGTGCTTGGCCTTATTGCCATGTGCTCAAAAGCCCAATTGGGCTTATTATCAGGGGATGTCTTATTTTGGGAGAAACAGGGTAGCTAGAGGGTTTAAAAATAAGAAAGTTTACTATCCATTTTCTCTGCTGTAAATCCAAATTAATACAGGGCTGTCAAACTCAAGGCCTGTGGGCTGGATCCACCCCGGGGGGTGCTTAGATTTGGCCTGTGGGTCACCCTTGAAACAGCGAAGGAGCAGCCCGCGGTGCCTCTGTCAGTGAAAATGGAGCTCACAAGGGTTACAGGAGGCTGTCGCAGCCGAAAACTAGGGCGCGGGTGGTCCTCCCGAGCTCTGTTTTTGTTGCAGA